>NW_012267226.1:9074809-9494361 GCF_000151885.1 Dipodomys ordii
TTCTTCTTCTTCTTCTTCTTCTTCTTCTTCTTCTTCTTCTTCTTCTTCTCCTTCTCCTTCTCCTTCTCCTTCTCCTTCTCCTTCTCCTTCTCCTCCTTCTCCTCCTCTTCCTCTTCCTCCTCCTCCTCCTCCTCCTCCTCCTCCTCCTTCTCTGTCTCACAGTCCAGCCTCAGCAAATACAGGAAATGTTGTCTTCTGCTTCTTCCAAACAGAATGATCAAACAATTTATTCATGTTGAGCTGGAATCTGTTGGGATCTGGGCTAAAATAAAAGGAAGAAGACATAAAACCAGGACTTAGATAATAGTTTGGGAAATAAATGGACAAATGTATAAACCAATCAGTAATATGGGAGAAGTTAGGAACACACAACATGAGATCTTTTCTCTAGAAAGCCTTTCTCCTCCTTCTCTGCACATTAAACACTGATTTATAGCCCTCCATTGAGCTCAAGCCTCCACTTCACTCTTTCCCATTTCCCCAAACATCCAGCCTTGGGTTGTGTGGGTTTTATGGAGTCTACACTTCACATTATCCAAACTGATTTCAAGCTCCCAGAAATTAAGGACCATGCATCTTTGTGTATTCATGGGGCCTATGACAAGGTAGGCTCCCCATAACACTTTTGATGGATTGATTCTGCCACTAGCCTTGTCCCATAGTGACACTGGTAACAGTACCACAGCTCCAAAGCATCTCTCAGCCTCCCCAGCCTTTTTCAATAATTTGCTGACATCCTCTCAGGAGGCATTCCTACTCTAGCTGTCAAGTCTTCTGATCATTTAAAAGTATCTGGTGCCTTTCCAGATTGCTCATTCTAAAGGGACAGAGAATCTTGCGCGTGGAAGAGAGATGGAACAGACCTTGAGAATCTATCCCTAGGGAAATGACGTTAGCAATCCTCTGCCTGTCTGAGACTGGGAAGCAATAAAACCAAAGAAATACAATTTTTGTAGCTGTGGTGTACTCCTGGTCATCCTTACCTGTTGCTGTTGGTGTAAAGAAAATCCTGTGCAAATTTTTAATATATGGAGGCAGTGGATGTCGCAGGCATAATGAATGTTAATCTACAGCTGCTCATGCCCAAAGGCTTCTTACCATAAATAAGGAAATGCAAAATTGTAATAAATGGAAGCTCCGTGCCTGTAGAAAGTTCCCAGAAGGCAGCAAATTGAAACAGCACAAACCCCAAAGCAACAGCAGCAGAAAGGAAAGTCAAGGTGCCTTGGATCACAGAGCCCGGAAGAGCTCCAGCGAAGCCAATGAAGAGAGAGCTTCAGCGACGCCAATGAAGAGAGCAGCTGGAATGTCCTCTGGGAGAAACAAAAAACAACGATGACTAGCTGACAATTTGAGGAAGCCTGTTTTAAAGCTATATACTCTCTCTCCTTCTCTCTCTCTTTCCCCACTACTGTGAGAAAAAGGAAAGCGGTAAGTCTCAAGACATAAAAGTCTCCAATACTCATTTACTTCATCTTTGCGTAATACCAAGGGTTGATCAGATTAAAATAAACTATTATTTAGGAACTCATAAATTAAGAATAGGATTAGAAACCAAGAAAGGGGTAAGGATGGTTCAGCAGGAGAATACAGACAGACAAGCTTTCCCACCTTGAATACTTCCATCAGCTCTGCCCAGTGCCCTTCTCCTGACACATGGGTGACAGTTGAGTTGAGCTATCCCCTCCGGCCTGTCCTGGTATGTCCCTCTTGAGCTTGTGTCCACTTTTTGTTGAATAGCAAAACGAGACCGTTCCTTCGCTAACCCTCCTGAAGCCTCTTCAACCCTGGAGTGGTATCAGTTCAACACAGGAACATGATAACTTTTCCCGAACCACCTTTGCCATTATCATATAGTCAGTCCTCAAGACAGCTGTGTGTACCTAGGTTCACATAAGGAAAAGTAAAGTAGTTAGCTCATAGAATCTCATTGTAGAACTCAATACCTAAGTTTAAACACTTAAAGCATTAAGTCAATGCTAGCCCACATTCCGCATCCAATAAATGCTGCATGCTGTTATAATATGTGATATTAACATTGTTAAATTGAATTATCACCACTGGTTTTTTACAGGGTGAAAAAATGATTTGGGGGCCATCTAAAAAGATCTTCTGGGGCTGAGAAGATGGCTCAGTGATAGAGTGCTTGTCTTGTATGCATGAGGCCCTGGGTTTGATTCCTCAGCACCACATAAGCAGAAAAAGCCAGAAGTGGCACTGTGGCTCAAATAGTAGAGCATTTACCTAGAGCTGAAGAGCTGAAGCACAGCACTCAGGCCCAGAGTTCAGGGCCCACAACCAACAAACAAAAGAAGAAATATCTTGGGCTGAGAATGTGGCTTAGTGGTAGAGTGTTTGTCTAGCTTGTATGATGTCCTCAGTTCAATTCCTCAGTACTACATACACAGAAAAAGCTAGAAGTGGTGCTGGGGCTCAAGTGGTAGAGTGCTAACCTTGAGCAAAAAGAAGCTCAAGAACAGTGCCCAGGCTCTGAGTTCAAGCCCCAGGACTGGAAAAAATGTATAAATACCTATTGTTAAGTTTGGGTGGGCTGATCACTAATGCTTCACACATCCAGCTTGGGAAGAAAAATCTATTAAACTCATATTTCTATTCAACCAGCAAAAAGCTAGAAGTGGGTGTGTGGCTCAAGCGGTAGAATGTCAGCCTTGGGTGATAAAGTAAGAGTAAGAGGACCTGAGTTCAAGGAAAGAAAGAACAAATGAATAAAAGAAAGAGAGGAGGGAAGGAGAGAAAGGGAGAGGGAGGGAAAGAGGGAAAGACAGAGGGAGAAGGAAGAAGGAAAGAAGAAGGAAAAAGGAAGGAAGGGAAGAAAGGAGGGCAGAGAGAGAATTTTCCCTTACTAAATTTTTCAAATACAAAGTTTCTGAATAGAGAAGTATTTCAAGTCTCTAAAACTGTGTAAGTTTGAATTTTATATGACTTTTCCATTCCCCACTGAATAGAAACAATGAATCATGGGACTCGGGGATATAAGGGACACAGAGATTAAAATTATTAGAGAAAGTTATTGTTACAAGTTTTGTAAAAGAAGTGATTGGACAAATGAATTTGTTTGGAATAAGATCAAACTACATTGCCCAGGCTGGCCTTGAACTCATGATCCTCCTCAATCTCTCAAATACTGGCATCGTATGTCTGATCCCACCCCACCAGGCTTGCCTAGATGATTTAAAATATACTTTCATTTCTAGCAAACCATAAACTCATTTAATCTAACTTACTTGCATTTAAAACTCATCTCAGCTCAAACTTGCCAGCTTTGCAGATGCAGCTCCTCTCTCCTGATTTATTTTGATCCTAGTCTTTGATTGCCTGGGATTCCATTCTCTCCTCTTTTGAGAGGGTTGAGTAGAAAAAAGCAATGGCTTCTCCTGCTATGTGGCTCACAGTGAAGAAGAGAACTGTGCTAATTTCAGAATGGGATTCCAACGTGAGACCCGTGCTGGGAAATTTAAGGCAGAACTACCAGAGTCAGGAAGGCTGTGCAACATTCAAACTTCTGCCCAGCTGTTTGTTTATTTTTTGGGGGGGAGGGGTTCCGGTCGTGGGGCCTGAACTCTGGGCCTGGGTGCAGTCCCTCAGCTCTTCAGCTCAAGGCTAGCACTCTACCACTTGAGCCACAGTGCTACTTCCGGCTTTTTTTTTCTGCTTATGTGGTGCTGAGGAATCGAACCCAGGGCCTCATGCATGCAAGGCAAGCACTCTACCAGGGAGCCTCCTTCCCAGCCCCTTGTTTATTTTTTATTTGTTTGGGGGTTTTGTTTGCTTAGGGTCACGGGCTTGAACTCTGGTCCAGGTGCTGTCACTAAGCTCTTTTACTCAAGGCTAGCACTCTGCCACTCTGAGCCATAGCTCCACTTCTGGTGTAGTGGTGGTTAATTGGAGATAAGTCTCACAGATTTTCCTGCCTGGGCTGGCTTAGAACCATTATCCTCCGAACTCAGCCTTCTCAATAGCTGGTTTTATAGGCATGAGCCACCATCCCCAGCCCCCGCTGTTCTTTATTACATCTCTGAACTTCTGTGTTATGTGCAGGCAAGTTCTTCAATATAAATGTACTTTATTCCTGCCTGGGCTCTACATGTGTGTGTGTGTGTGTGTGTGTGTGTGTGTGTGTGTGTGTACAGGAAAGTCTAGTTCACATAGGACAATGCCATCCTAGAACATTCTTTCAAATATAAATTTATAAAGGCTCAATTTATACTGACTTTACAAGTGAAATGATCCCACAGGACAATCTTGAGCACTCTGCTTTGATCTGCTCTTGTGAATGTACCCTTACATTCTTTTGAGTGGGCTTCCATTTACCCTAAGCACACAATTACATCTTGAAAATAATGTTATACATTTTCAAGAACCAGTGATTCTAGGACCAATATAAAATTATCCTGCTTCTGTTTTCCTATCAACCTTATTTCCAGAGAAACCTCATCCCAAACCAAAAAAAAAAAACCCACATTTTTCAAAAAGATTGTTTAAAAACAAAAACAAGTTAGCCTGGCTCACACCAGTAATCCTAGCTACTCAGGAACTTAAGTTCTGAGAGTTGTGGTTCAAAGCCAACCTGGGCAAGAAAGTTGTGAGATTGTTATCTTCAACTAATCACAAAAAAATCCAAAAGTGGTGAGGTAGTTCAGGTGGTAGAATGCTAGCCTTGAGCAAAAAGGAGCTTAGGGAAAATGCCTGGGCTCAGAGTTCAAGGCACAGGACAGAAAAACAAAAACAAAAACTAGCATTACACCTAAAGATACAAATGGGACCTTACATGGCACCTGGCTTCGTTGATAGGACTCCATTTCTGTGTGGTTCATTGCAGACTGGTTAAAACCAATATCTCTATGTAGACTATGCTCCTCTTCTTTTCTCTGATGGTAAAATGAAGTTACATAGTGAGTATTTTCAATCATTCAGCCTCTTCACCTCCAAATGTAAGAAAAAGAAGTAGGGGTAGCAGGAAGGCTAAAGTACCAGCTTTTTTCTCCCACCTACTTTAGCTTTTCAAATGGAAAGAAGGTGAAAAGTGAGATTGTTTTTGGCTGATTTCCAATCCAGGAAAAGAAAGATCTGAGGCCCTGCCAAGGAGAGTAAAGAAAAAGGTCTCTTATATCTAAAGGTGAATAATGAGGCATTTCTGCTGGCTGATAGAAGCAGAAGAAAATACTTATTTATTGAAAAGCTGCCCAGGCCTCCAGGGTTTTTAGATGGAAGAAACTAGATTATCAGCCTCCTACTGGCTGTTCTGGGAAATCTGGAGAACTCAAACATGGAGGTGTTGCAAGTAGGAAAACAGCCTCCCTGCTGCCTGTACCTTTCAGACTCAGTAAGAAACAATGGCAAGAAAGATAGCACTTCAGTGCTGTGGTCCATGGAGTAGCAACCAGTAAACAGAAAATGGAGAAAGCTATGGAGATCTTTTGATGATGTCCCAGGCTTACAGAGGGGGCAGAACCTTTCACCATGAGAGCAAAGGTCAGTCAGTTGATGGGGACTCATGGTTTGTAGCCTAGGATAAAAGCAGGTGGACTATGGCTGGATTTCCCGGAGAGATGCCTTTCTAGGCACACATTCATCCAAAAGAGGACAGAAACAAAGCCACTGCCATGGGAGAATCAGGGAGGAAAATGAGAGGGCCAAAGAGCATCCAGGGGCTGGGAAGGTGGCTCAGTGGTAGAGCGCTTGCCTTGCAAGCCTGAGACCCTGGGTTCGATTCCTCAGCACCACATAAGCAAAAAGAAAAAAACCGGAAGGTGGCACTGTGTCTCAAGTGGTAGAGCACTAGCCTTGAGCTGAAGAGCTGAGGGACAGCGCCCAGGCCCAGAGTTCAGGCCCCACGATGGGACCCAAAAAGAAAAAAAAAAAAGAACATTCATACAGCACAAAATGGCAGTGGAGTTATCATGGGAAAGAGGAGAAGCCATGGGCTGAGGTTTCTGGGTAGCAGCTTGAACCTGAGCTCTCTCACATGACTTGAGCAGCCAGATTCCACTTCAAAATGAGTGTTTGGAAGCCAGGCACCGGTGGCTCGTGCCTGTCATCCTAGATACTCAGGAGATCTGAGGATCTGAGGATCACAGTTCAAATCCAGCCCAGGCAGGAAAGTCCGTGTGACCCTTATCTCCCATAAACCCCTCAGAAAACCAGAAGTGGCGCTGTGGTTCAAGAGGTAGAGCACTTGCCTTGAGCTAAAGAGCTGAGGGACATCGCCCAGGCCTAGAGTTCAAGCCACACAACTGACAACTGCTGTAAGGTGAGAAAACAGAGCAGCCACATTAGAGCTGGCCATGGTGACCAGAGAAGAGCCAGGAGCCAGGGAACAGGACATGAACACAGAGGCACATGGCATGGCATAATGGCAACTGAGCTGGTGCCAGGCCTAAATAGGGTCAGGTCAGGGGGCAGGGTCACAGGAAACTCAAGTCCCAGGCACTAGACTGACAGGTTTAGAAACCTATCATCCAAGTGTCTGCCCCTGCCTACAGGGATTCAAGCATAGCATCACCTGGAAGGCATAGGTCTCACCTTCCCCCACCATGAAGACAAGATGGCAGGCCCTACCATCCACCATGCCAAGATAGCACCAGCCAGACCTGCTCTCTCTACTTCTGCTCTACCTAAAACCTTCCTTGGGGGTCACTTGGCCAGGGGGTAGAAATTGTTGGGACACGAGAATGCCAATCCTGGAGAGACCTACTGCAAGGAAGTTATTTGGTGCTCATAAACTCTGACTCTGAACAGTAGATCATTCTCAGTCATGTGGTGACAAACCACACCTTGTTAAGTTTAGATCAATTTGATGGATTTCTTATGATTGAAAGCTGGAGATAATTGGGACACTCACAATGTGTGTTAAATAAATGACTAATCCAAGAGTTTTAAATTAATGGTCCCTGGGCTAAATTGAAACAGACTCTAAAGAATATATTCAAATACATTTGAGCATCTTCAGAAGAGCAACAAACCATTCAATCTGCAAACTCAACATAGGCTGTCTATTGTAATGCATATTACCTGCTGAATATGGTGAGTTTCTGAACCTGCTGCATCCGGTGAATTCACTCTGGTTTTCTTCTCTTTAATAAATGGGAGCACTAAGACTCAAAAATTTAGGGGTTTGGATGCTTCCACATTAGAGCACCTTGGATCATGACATCTCCCTTCTTCCAATGGCACATAAAGACCTGATCCCTCCCCAAACCTTTCAAATCTGTCTTAAGAACTGAATAATTTTCGGCTTAGAAATTCTGCCAGCATCATTTCATTGGCTTTCCTTGGCTTTGGGATGGCATTGTTCCTCTGTAGCTGGAGCTCCTAGTAAATGTTCCTGACCTGAATGAACTCTTCCTTCTGGGTCCTTCTGACCTTTCCCGCATTCATCAAATTCCGCCAGCTTCTAAGAGAGGTAATAATGCCTTTTCCCACTTTTGCTTTCACAATTCATCACCTGATCCACAATTCAAGCCCATTACCTTTGAAAGGATCATGAAGAATTGTTTTTCTTTTGTCAAATCTCAGTTGAAGCAAAGACTTTCTTTCAAGCATGGGCCTGAGAGTTAACTGGCTTCCTCTCAAATATCATCTGTTAGATAGCTATCTTGATGAATAAGTTATTGGCAAATTGGTGAGAACTTAGGATTTTTTTGTTTTTTTTTTTTCTTTTTGTGCTGGCTCTAGAACTCATGGCCTAGACACAGTCCTTTAGCTATTTTTTTTCTCTCAAGGCCAATGCTCTATTATTTGAGCCACAGCTGAACTTCTGGCCTTATTCTGCTTATTTAGAGATAAGAATTTCATGGACTTTCTTCCCTCTGCTAGCTTCAAAACTTAATCCTCAGATCTCAGCCTCTTAAGTAGCTAGAATTACAAATGTGAGCCACTGGCACCTAGCAAACATTTAAACATTTTTCTTAATTAGACAATCTTTAATGCCCTTTGCTACCCAAAATTGAAAGGTACTTGCACCAAATATTATACAGATGAGTCTTTCTTGAAGGCCCTATGACATGTGTCCATCAGATCAGAGGGCCACACTCTTAAAGATGAGTCCAGATCATATAAATAGGAATGGAAGGGGAACAACAAAATAATGAGACAAAAGACAAAGGGTGAACCAATTCAACAGCCATACTCACAATGTTGGAAATGAACTTTACAACTTGGGCTGGGGGAATTAGAGGAAAGAAAAAGTGGGAGAAAAATGAGGGAAGGGGTAACAATGTCCTACAAGAAATGTATTCATTATCTTACATACCCCTCTGTACGTCGCCTTGACAATAAAATGAAATTAAAAAAGAAAAAGATGTGTCTAAAGAAAGGCAAGAAACTTCCCTGAGTTTCTGATTTTATGATGTTTTATTTGTGTCTCCATTGCTTGATCAAAACAACACATGTGTGAAATCTTTGTTGCACAAATGAATGAATAAGCACATGCATAAATGATGGATAAACAAAACAGTGAACAAAGTAGAACAGACTACCAAGAATAGTTTGATTTGTCCAAGCCCCTATTTCTGTGCACTCAACAGTTAGAGGAGATAGAGGTTGTTTGTGGGAGTCAGAGTGAGTGTGGCAAGACAGTTAGAATTCAGTCATTTGCCCACTTACCACAATGTTATTAGCTCTAAATCAGTAACCAGTAGTTTGGTTTTGCTTTTTTAAAAGTAGAAGAAAGTATCAAAGTCTCTGGTTCCCAGGCCAAACAGCTTTCCACCTATGGCCTCTCACCAGCTGGGAAGGTGTTAGGCTTTCTTAAAATGTAAGCATCTAGCTCAGCACTAGTGACTCATGCTTGCAATACTAGCTACTCAGGAGGCTGAGATCTGAGGGTCATGTTTCAAAGCCAGCCCACATAAGAAAGAATCTGAGCATCCTATCTCCAATTAAGCACCAAAAAGCCAGAAGTAGAGTTGTGGCTCAAATAAAAAGCTTGGAGACAGCACCGTGGTCCTGAGTTCAGGCCCCAGGACCAGCACACACACACACACACACACACACACACACACACACACACACACACACACACACACACACACACACATCTAATAACCACCTGATAGCTCTGTTTTTAACAAACATTTCTTTTTCTTTCCTAATGTAAATGCCAGTCGATGGAGGATAATGCAACTTTTAAATGAAAATTTTGCCTGATACTCTATTCTCAAAGGATAATCAATAAATACACATTTCCCTGAAACATGTAAATGACAGAAAATTGGTTATCTACTGAGCTGGCTCAACACCAAAAAGAAAGGTTTACATCATGCCTCAAGTAATTAAAAAAAAGCCAAACCCACCATTCTCACACCACCCATTCCCTTATTTTCTTAATTTTTTTAGTTATGTATTGATTTTTTTGCCATTTAATAAAACAATTTATATACACAAGTCATCTTGATCTGTGTCATCCTTCAAAATCTTCACTGCCCCCTTAGATCCACCCCGTCCCTTATTTTTCTCTGTACTATGGCATATACAATGCTTTCTTGCCCACATTCTACTCATTTTCCCCATTCATTCTTCTCCACCTCTCCTCTTGCCCTTTCCAACTTGCAAGTGATCATTTCCTGGTACTTACATTGTTAGGCTCTGATTTAGTCTTCCTAAAATATGTTAGTGTTTGTGCTCTCCATACATTGACCAAAAGGCACTGTATTCATAAACTCTGTTGAATGGCAACTCCTTTGTACAACTACTAACAGAAAATAAAAATATACCAAAAAAAGAACTTCAAACTCTTGACCCATCAAAACATGTCCTTCCTCAAGAAAGAAAGAAAGAAATGGCTGCATAAATCCAAGGATTTATGACAAGATGGCAGCTGATGGAGAAAACTGCTGTGACCTGGGCTGTGGGTATTCCAAGACGGAGGTATAGAGTTAAACAGAGAAAAGGGATGGGCCATTTGACAGGTCAGGAAGGAAAGTTAAAGTTATCAAGGTCATCTGTCCCACTGATTGCTGTGGGCTAATCTCTCCTCCGCCCACCAACCTCAGAAAGGCCACCACGCACATAGGGCCTTCGATCCAACCCAAACTGACTCCAGCCATACTTTTACAAGGGCTGACAGCTTGACAGACAGATGGCTTGCATATTGACAGCACAGACACCCAGCCCTTCCGCCTCACTGGTCATCTGTCAGCAATTTTAGAAAGGACGCCAAATATCTCTTAAAGGAAACAAAGGAAAGAGAGAGGGAGGAGCATCTTTGTCTGAAAAACATGCTCACAGAATTTGCTTTGGTTGGAACTAGGGCCTTGCTTGCTCCCTTAAAAGGCCAGTTCCATTTAGGTTTTAATGATGGAATAATCTTTACCTCTGGCTATCTTACAACCTGCAGATTAATATGGGCTGCTGATTATCTGACCAATCATCCTGGAGCTAGTTCCAGCCTCAATCACTTTCTGCCTTCTCCCAGCTAATCCAGGCATGCCCAAGAACTATGAGCTTCACCATGAACTTATGGCCCAAATACTGAGTTGTGGTTTCCAATTTGAGGCTCTTAACTCACCTTCTTGAGCAAGAAACCCTCAAATCCCAAGAAGCAATCTGTATCTCACTTATTCATTTCTAGCCAGTGGCTAGGACCCTTGAAGACACACAAGAGGCAGTCAGACATTTACTAAATGAAGGAACAAGCAAATGAACAGAGAGTCCACTGACATTCAGCTGTGAACCGCTCCAGGGATCCTGAATCACCCATTTGACAGCTTCACCAGGGCTAGATAGAATTGGACCCCTTCAAACACAGATTTTTGTCTAAATACAGCACTTGCCATTTGATCTATTATAATTAGTTTTAGCTCAGTAATGAACTCTTTGGAAAATAACCTGTGTTTGATTCTTTTTCTATGTCCTGTACTCCACTCATGTTTATTCTAAGATTTGTGTAGAATAAAGAGATAAACCAGGTCCCTACCATTTCTCCCAACAAGGATGATGGCTAGGAGTTGAGGGAGGAAAAGAGAGAAAGGATGCCCAGACTGAAAAGTGTAGGGACGAGTCCAAGTGGATGAGAAATAGATAATCATAATAAGGACTCGTGTGGGTGCTCACCATGTAACAAGTGAAAGTTGACCCCACCCTATGGATGTCAGGCAAAACGCCAGCTATGCAGAGATGCAGACAGGATAATTCAACCTAAGCCTGGCCGTAAACATTGCATTATGTGCCAAACCTATAGGGATCTCTGAGGCCAACCTGTGAGACCAGGAAAGGGTTAAGAAACTGGAAGGCCACCTCATCACTACTCAGAGAACGGGACCCTGAAAAGGTCAAACCGTCAAAGCAAGACAGATGCCTAGTTACTATCCAAGGGTGTGTAAGTTAGACCTGTTTGGGCACTAAAGGCTTGAGACTTTGGAAATAAGATCGCTCCTCCAGCCTTAATAGCCCTTTCAAGAACCTCTGTCTCTTTGATCAGACCCCATAAAAGCTTCACCCCAACCCCACCTCCTTTCACAACCTCCATTCCGCAGGAAGGTTGCTTGTCCTTTCCTGTGCTTCAATAGATAGTCCTTGCCCGTTGAGATCAAGTCAGGCTTGTTTCTTTCTCCTACATTTTCCTAACAACAGGTACCTTAGTACATGCTTCAAAAGAATTATCTCAATCTTTACAAGACACTCATAAATAGGAACTAGCATTATTTTCATCCTGTGTGGAAAAAAATCTAAACTCTAAATGATTAGATAATTGGTAAGGTAAAGAACCAAAGAGAGAGCTTTATGATTCTAGAATCTGGTGTATTCATTTCTCTCTCCCAATCCCTTCCCTCTCTCTATTTCTCTCCCCCCCCTCAGTCACACATACACACACACACACACACACACACACACACACACACATTTCTGGCTCAATTTGTACTAAGTGACAGACTTCTCTATTATTTTACAAATACTCTCACATATCTGTTTTCTTCGATGAACTGGACTTGACAAAATGCAACTTAAAGAGTAAATGAGTTTCTTCTTCCACAATCCCCACAAAATCACCTTGTATTAGTCTTCTCTATCCCTGGGATAAAATTTCAAGAAGGTCTCAAAGCCATCTAAGCTCCTTTTAATCACAAAGCAGTCTCAATTCAGTAATTAAAACATCTAGTCCACAGTAATCACCAAAATCTCCAACTTCCTCCAATTTAAGTTTAGTCTTTTTCTAAGGCTTAACTCCTGAAGCAAGGCTGTGTGTGTGTGGATGGATTATTGTTTGTCACGCTTTCCCCTTTCTCTTCCTATACCCCTGTCAAAGGTGAGAAAGAAGGAGAAGGAAATGATGCAATTTTTCATCAGTGGTACATTTGCTATCTGGACATGGACAATCTGTGAGTAACAGGTGCACAATTGCTAGACTTTCCCCTATGTTTAGTTTGCTGTGTTCAGGATTTTAAACTCTTCCTACTGAGACTTCATCTGGATTGGTGCAAGTGAAGTCCTTATTCTCAGGATTGTACAGAATTTCCAGAATCCCAGTCTACTCAGCTTCCACTGGGTGCAAGGATACTGCACCCAAGAGAATCTTCAAACATCTCTAGGCCAGATACCCTTTGGGTTCTAATAACCCATTGTACTAGAATAGAGGTCCCTCCCAAGAGCCTCTTTGTGGTTTAGTCCTCCTCAAGCCAAACATGAAACACCTGTCCTTGGGCCTCCCAAGCACTAGAGGGCTGTCTCTGAGGATCCCCATGGTAGCTTCTCTTGTCTGCTTTCCAGGAAGAAGGAAGAGAAATGCCTCAATACTCAAAAAGTACCATCTCTCCAGCTGTGATGTTTTCTACCTATCAGGATTCAGGGACAATTAAGCCTGGTGGAGTCTCTTCTGCCTCCATTATAGGCCTCTTGTGAATCCCCCAACAGCCAGACACACATGTTTAACTATTATTAGCCACATTGTCTTATCCCTGTGCATGTGCCCAGGGAAACCATGAGCATATCCTCTTCCTACCATGGTCTGATTTCTTTTTTTTTCATTATTCATTACCTTTAAGTAGTTGTACAAAGGAGCTTCAATTCAACATTAGTTAATAAGTACAGTGCGTCTTGACCAATGACATCCCATTTATCATTCTCCCTCATCTCTCTCACCACCGTTCACCCCCTAAATTTACCTAGTCCCACTTTCACACACACACACACACACACATTGATTATTATGACTGCATTCTTCCATCCTTTCTCTCTTCATCTATCCCCCTTCCCATGACCTCATCTCCCCCAGACACCTCAAGTTCTAGCTTCCTGGGATTTATTTTGTTAGATCATAAATTAGTTGTTCATTAGTTGTTCAAAGAGATTATGCCATTGGAATTCTCCCTGTATGTTCCATACTCTAGTATACACACACACACACACACACACACACACACATATAGTATGTATGTATATGCATATGACCTGTATGTTTAGAGATATATTGATAAATTAGATCTAATTTCCACAAATTAGAGACCATGTGTCTTGACCCTGATTTACTTCATTTGACATCATTCTTTCCAGATCCATTCATTTCTCTGCAAATAACATAATATGATTCTTTTTGATGGATGAATAAAATTCTAATCTCTCCCTGTATATATGTGGGTGTGTATATGGAAACATACATATAAATAGATAGATATTACATTTTCATGACTCAAATTCTTAGCATTTGTTCTCTGACAAATTATTCCTTGAGTATAGAGTTTCTTTCCACTCAATGACGTTGGCCTCTCTGTAACATCGAGCTATGAACTACTTCCCAGGAGTTCTCAGACAGGGTTTACAGTCTACTCTTGGATGGCAGTCTGACTCCTGATTCTAAGTATTAACAAAATAGGTAAGGCTGGAGACTCATTGATGTTTCTAAAATCTAAGATGTGGAGAAAATTGAGGAAGGGGGGAAATAGTATGAGCAAGGTTCTTGGGGACAAGGCCACTAGAAAAAGTATAGTACAACACATCTTAACACCTAATTTTTATCAGATACTTATTTTTGCCAGACATTGTCCAGAGCATGCAACATGCAATGCCATATTTCACTACTATGATGCTCCTAGAAGATCTCTACTATTAGTTCTGTTTTGCAGATGAGAACACTGAAGCACACAGAGTGTATTTAACTTGCCCAAAGTCACATAGGTAATAAGTGGACACAAGTGGACATAAGCAGTGTCCCCAAAGCTCGGAATCACCTCACTCCTCAGCCTCTCATAGACAAAACAGTGGGAAACGCAGTGTGCTACTGAAGGCCTATTGAGCGAGAATTATCTTCCTAGAGCTTGGCAAACTATGGCTTATTTTTATGTATGACATGAACTCAGAATGGATTATATATATTTAGCAGGTTGCATATGTATATGCAAACATGTTTGGGTGCTTTATTTATATGTAAAACAGAGAAACAGACAATTTAGACTTACAAAGCTTAAAATACTTAATTAATGCCCCTTTATGATGGTTGCCTACTCAAGGTTACTGATTCCTTCTACAGAGAGCTCAAGGATCTCAGTGATCATACAGAGGCAATTGAGGGCTGAGGAAAGGCATGTGTTTAAGATACTCAAGAACTCAAGTTCAATTCTTAGCACCAATAAACAAATTATAGGGGCTGGGAAGGTAGCTCAATGGTAGAGCACTTGCCTTGCATGCATGAGGCCCTGGGTTTGATTCCTCAGCAACACATAAGCAGAAAAAGCCAGAAGTAGCATTGTGGCTCAAGTGGTAGAGTACTCACCTTGAGCTGAAGAGCTGAGGGACAACAACCAGGCCCAGAATTCAAGCCCCATAACTGACTATATATACATATATATAATTTTTTAAAGGATACAGTAAATGGCAGACACTGCCAAAAATTTCTCTGGACTTCCCTTTCAAAAATCCACCAAACAGAACACGCCTACATTTATTAATTTTATTTGAGTTCCACTTTAATACTTTAATTTTTACAGGTTTATATCACAGAAAGGCTAAAAATCTGTGGTATAGATTATAGAAAACCTTCATTAAGGAACTAGTCTCACAAAATTCTCATAATTAGAAAACTTGTCTACAAATCAGAGAGAAATAAAGGCTGAGTGTTCAGTGTCAAATAGAAGAAACTAAAGATGAGGGGAGAGGGTAGCAACTGAAACTAAAAAATGGGGGGAGAGGCAAACAATCTTCATACTCCTAGCATGAAATTCTGAGGAGAATGGAGTGATGATAAAAATAAAGGTAGGATATAGGTGACGTAAAATAGGAAGAGATAGTGAGATTTAATAAGACACTGCAGATGGAAATTTCAAGGATAGCTCAATGCTTTTGCATGGGGATACTAGAAGAAGAAGAAGAAGAAGGAGGAGGAGGAGGAGGAGGAGGCGGAGGAGAGAAGGAGGAGGAGGAGGAGGAGGAGGAGGAGGAGGAGGAGAAGGAGAAAGGAAGAAGGGAAAGGATTCTATTGATAGAATACAATAATAGGATCCAGGAAGAAGAATATTGGAAGGAAGACTGAGTTTGCACAGAAAGATGTTAGATCCAATTTCATACAAGCAGTTCTTTCTCATAGATCCTCAGAAACAAACCTTGAAGGTTGTCTTTCCCATTGTTCAACCTGAATATCCAAAGATAACAAAGAACTGAGCCATAGAACATTAACTTTACCACTCAACCTTCAACCACCACGGCTGAATTGTTGGCTGCTATTGCAGCCCCAAGATGGTGGGCTCGAACTATTTCCCTCTGATTCTCCTTTGGGAGGAGGAAAATGTAGAGTTTGGCTTTTATGACTTTCTTTCACCTGTCTTCCTTTTCTGTTTCAAGAGATACTTTTTCAGCAGACAGTCAAAACAATGACAAGGAGATCAAATGCTTAATCTGCATAACCGAAATCATGTTCAGTGTGATTTCCTCTTTTCCATCTTGTCCCCAGATAACAAACCTTAGAACTCCATCTTTTCTTCAGAGACAATCATATGCAAGCATTGGGTCCAGCGTAGTGGATTCAACATCCAGAACAGAATGCAAACCTACAGTCAGAAGACTTTAATTCTTTCCCATTCCTGTTAGATCCCTGCCTGTGTCAGCAGGGTGCTATTACAACAGGGGACTTTATTACATCTTATCCAACTGTTGGCAAGTTCTGAATTTTAAAGAGCACTGTTTTGTAGTACAAAGATTAGAGTGTTCTACAGAATATTGAAGAGGGAAAGGGAATGGGAAAAAAAATAAAAACAAAGTCATCAAGAAAAGTTTTTTTAAATCCCTCTCTGCACATGCTTATTTGAAGAGCCTGTATTATGCACTTGGAATTTACTTTAATTATTAACATTGAAGAAAATGTACCTTTTAAGCATAGTAACTTCAAAAGGTAAATAGTCACCAGGGTTCAGGTAGCTTTTCCTTCAACTGCTGTTATAATAGCAGCCATAGCCCCATCAATACTTAGAGACTTGATTATTGTTATTGTTGTTTGTTTTGTTGTTAAGTCAGTAATCAAAAAATGCTTTATAAATAAAAAAACAATCAATAAGGCTTTTACCTGGTTGAATCAAACTGAGACACAACTATGACATAGCTAAAGGTCATTTAGTCATCCTTCTCTGCTCTCTGATGCCCCCTCTCTCATACACACACTCTCTCTATCCCTCAGATCTGGTTTCTGTAGTAGGAAGACCCCCACTTAGACAGGCAAACCCACCCAGTCGTCTAGAGTAACAGAGCCCACCGAAAAGTTGTTAGCAAAGAAGCAACTTTATTGAGAAGGTTCCTCCACTGACCTGTCAGGGCCTCAGCACAGGCTCAGGAGCTGATACTGCAACCCCGAGCAGCCCATGTACTTTGGTTTTTAAAGGCAAAATCCATGAGGTCGAGCCCAGTGATGTGCAGGTGACCAATGGGATGGTAACACACACAAAGGACTGTACAGTCATACCAGAACACCCAGGTGGCCAGTGAGGTTACAGTTTGTCTGTAATGGCTGTTTAAACCAGCCTATCACTTTGGTTTAAAATAGCATGCAAATTTAGCGGGTAAGGCGAGGGTCTACTTTTTGGTGGGCAAAAGGTGGAGTTTACCATAAGCCTGTGCAAAAGGCAGCGTTTACCATAAGTAAGCAGTGTCACCAGTTTGAGCCAGATTACAACCTATCTGTTTTATCAGTCAGTCTTTAACTGAACAATCAGGGGTGGGGTAGGTTGTTAAGGGGAGGGGGACCAGATGAATTTTCTTCATTTGGGGAACTAGGCCCGTCAAGTCTAAAATCCCTAAAACAAAGGCAAAGCTCAAAGTGGAATCATACCAGCTTGGGCTACATCTCAGGGTCCACTTCAGTGTCCAAGTAAAAATCAAAAGAAAAAAAATATATATGGTAGCTTACTAAATGATGAATATCTAAGACATGTCAAGGATATCAATGGCAGGAGGAAAGGAAATGATTAGTGAGACCCCCTCCTCCCCCCACCAAAAGAGAAGGGTGCAAAGAGCCAGTAGAAACTGCACAAAATCCAGTAGAAACCACACAGAATCAATTTGAACATAGCATAGAACTTTGGAGGTCCTGTAAGTGGCCTGTGGCTCCTCAAAGCAGACCCCATTCAATGCAATTGAAACTGAAGAATACACCAGCCCTCCTTCCCCAAGGACAGGAGAATGACCCACTAGACATCTGCCATCTTTACATCTTCACGTCACCAGCACTAACTAGGTGGGGGAGATCGACTTTCTGCTGTGGAACAATGGCTCAGAGGTCAGAGAAGCAGTCTCAGCTCACACTGACCTTCCCAAAAGGCCCCATCCATTCCTAAGTTACAAGGTAATTATTTTCCCATCTAGCTCATATTCGGTCCTTTTTTTTTTTCCCTTAAGCATCCATTTCACCTAGATTTTCCTTCACCCTGTTAACCCTTAGCTGTATAGTTTCTTTTGGACTAAGGTTTCATGACCTTGTCTCTGCCAATTAGATTCTAACCATATCTCCAAGAGTCACCTACAGGGGAGAATGCTAACAGATATGCTACATATTCCTACAGGTTACAAAGAGAGCTGTCATGAGGCAGTTACCTGTAAGGGTCTGTTGGGAGATATACACATTTATAGACAAACACAGGACACACAGAGCATATTTTGGTGGTTTCCTGTGATTAGGTTATTAATGGATTATTTTGAAAGAAGTAAAAGAATGGAGAATGCTCTGGACAACACTGAACAATTATTCAGTAATTCCTAAAGATCAATCAACAAGTATTTATTGAAGTTATAATCTCAAAATACTCCCTTGTACAGGGCACTGGTGGCTCATGCTTATAATCCTAGCTACTCAGGAGGCTGAGATCTGAGAACTGTGGTTTGAAGCCTTCCCAGGAAAGAAAGTTTATGAGATCCATATCTCCAAAAAGGGATGTGCCTCAAATAATACAGTGCTAGCCTTGAGCACAAAAGCTGGGGGACAGCATCTGGAGTTTAAGCCCCAGGTCCAGCACAAAAAAAAAAAAGAAGAAAGAAAGAAAGAAAACTTTGCTTGTCTAGTCTTGTTCCTTAATGAGCTTGATTCTTCTCAGAGTTCAGCAGAAGTAATTATCTAATGAATTAAATGCTCATTCATTGATGGAGTATTTTAGTGAGTGTCCCCTCTCTTCTTTACATTAATCTTAGATTTTAGGTATATGCTTTATCACACAAATAGACACATACACACACACAGAGAACCAAATGATTGAGTTCTCATTCTTAGCATCATTTAGTTGTTGTCATCATTACTACTGTCGTTGCCAGTAAATATTTATGGAGCAACCACAGAATACCTTGCACTGCATCAAGATCCTGAAGGATTTCCATTGCAACAAGAAGTGTAGTTCCTCCTACGTAGAAGCTTAAAGAAGAGGTCAGTGTTCAGTTACACAGTTGCCCAAACCTGGGGGAAGGAAACATTCTGTATAATCAGCTATTTTTGATTTATGGGATATATACTCTTTTCCCCTCATAACAAGCAGGGAAATAGCTATTTTCTGTTTCGCCCATAGGGATCTCTGCATACAAATAATTCAAACAAAACTAAACTTTCAAACTTCATGCTTTCCCAAGGGAATCATCTTTTATTAGAAATAGTCACTTCAAAGGTTTGAATAAATGTGAAGACTTTTTTTTAACACTGGAAGCAATTTGCATTTTTGTGTGTATATTTTCTTAAATGATTCTGATCAGATTCAGGAAGTCATCCTGCCAGAAGTGTTATGAAAGTGTGAAACTTCATAGCACAGTGACGCCAACCAATTAGTGACAGAAATTGGCTGGGTGCTCAAAACCCCCAGTAAACTTGAGATTAGATGAAATTTTGACCCAAACTCACTGAACATATGAGTTTGTGTTTATTTAGAAGCTTTTATCTAGCAATATCAATGACTTTTAAAGACTCACTAGTCTGACAAATGTCATTTATGATAATACTAATGACATTTTCTTGGTATCACCTGACCAAAGTTTACAAAATACTTTCTCACCCATTATATTTTATTTATGTCTTCTTTAAACTATCCTGTGAATTTGATCTTGTTATTCTTCTCATGTGAAGATCAGAAAGCTAAAAATTAGGCTCAACAGGATTACAGAGTTTAAGCATGGAAAAATAGATTCTTGAAGCCAGATTTTATTTTAATAAATTGGAATCTATTCTAAGCTGTTTTGGTCTGAATTTTTTCAGATAGTGTTATGCTGAGTAGTGTGGAGAGGAAAATGTTGGGGGGTGAGAGGAATCTAAATTATCCAGATTGACAGTATATTCATTACAAATATTCTAGATTAATAGTTTATATGTCCCTGGACATTATGCCTAAATTCATAAGTAAAAGACTTAAACTGCTAACTAATCCTAACTTAGTAACCACTAAAACTATGCAAGGTGAACACCCTAGTAAAGGTGTAAGACCATTAAACCAAGATCTGTTTTGCTTTGTTTTGTGTGCATTGGTAAGGCTCCACTAGTTGTTAATGAATAACATTCTTTCAGAATAATGAACATTTGCAATTACACATAAAATGTTGGCTTCTAATCAGCCTGACTCTCAGGTAGACAGTTTCTGGTACTTTAGCTCATGAAATCTTTATGCCACTCTGTGATAAGCATCAGCTCATTTTTTAAATACATCTTAAAGAAATTGCAACATTTCTGATGGTAATAAGTAACTCAGGGACAAACTAGGGAGAGAGAAGCTGGCTATATTTAGATAAAAGGAAGTGACGGGAGGTATTTTATACTTCAGGCAATTATAATCTATTGTACATTCTTTGTGAAAGAGATTTTTTTAATCTGCTTATCTTCCATTCAGGTTTTATTTGCCTTTGACAAGACCTCACGCTCTCTCTCTCTCTCTCTCCACATAGTCTTCCATAATAAACAACAGAATGCCAATGAAGCAGCATAGTTCTCATCCTAGAAATCCTTAGGAAACCATCAGTTCCCCACGGGGACCAGAGCCATCGATTTCCTCCTGGGAACTGCCTTTGGAAAGAATGATCTCCAAGGAATTTAGCAGCATTCATTCTGTCAGTAAGTCCAGAGGGGAAAAGTAGAGATAAATTCTACTCTCAACTCAGTTCAGTTCTGAAAGTATTTATTGAGCCTAACACAGTATTTGAAGTACAAAAGTAGAAGGCAGTCCTTGTCCTCAAGTAGCTTACTTACCATCTTGGTGGGGGTGGGGCTGCTCACTGAAGGTATCCTGTATCTCTGAACCTGTTTCACAGTAACAAAGACCTCCAAATATTTTCTGGGATCAAGTGAAATTATCTGTGTGAATTACCTAGCATGTAGTGAGAGCACAGGTAACAGTGATCATCATTACCCCATAGCAATCAAATACTGTTGGTTTATTGACTTGTTGAATTCTTCTAACATTATTTATGAAGACTCAAATGGGTTACTAATGTCTTGTAGTAGGATTCCTAGCTTGGTGATGAGTTAACAAACAAATGTATCTCAATTGGTCATAATTATATACACTAAAGGTGAATAGGAAATATTACTAAATACCTGGAATATTGCTCAGTATGTTTCACTGGTATTTTCTGTTTTTTGCTTAATCTTTCCTCTGCCCTGTTGATAATAGTTTGTCAATTTCCTTTTGATTGTTAACATGCACTTTGTTCACCATTGCAAATATGGATAACCAACTAAAAAATGCACAAGGATCCCTTAATGCCATTCTGAATTTCCTAACACAAGGATCTCCCTTCTTTCCCTCCTTCCATACTTTTCCCCTTCCTCTCCATCTTTCTTTGTCTCTCTCTTCCTCCCTCTCACTCCCTCTTTCCATCCATCCTTCACCTCCTTCCTGTCTCTTTCTTTTGCCCTCCTTTCTCCCCTCTCCCTCCCTTCTTGGAAAGGAAAGAAAGATCTGGACTTCTCCTTTTCCTTTGAAGCTATGGATTTGTGTTTTGCCTGCACATGAACTAGATTTCCTAATAAATAAAGCTAATGAAGACAGAGGTTCAAAGAGGGCCTGTCATCTTGAGACAGTGACTCGGAGAACAGATTTAAAGACCAATTAAGAAAAAAATGATTTTTTAAGAGAGAAAAATGTAGAGCTTACTTTTTACCAATGTGTGTGAGATGTGTACTAAGCAGAAAATACTAGCTGATCTTACTTTGTTGGAAAATTCTGTTTGATATATATCAAACACACACAGACACAGACACACACACACACAGACACACACACACACACACACACCACAAACAAACTATATCAGCTAGAAGTAGGTTTGTTAGTTCATATTACAGAGTCCTATTGGAGAAGAGACAACATATGTGAGGATCCCAATATTCAAGCCAACTAGTTTAAAGCTTAGTCAAACTGCTAATCAAAATGTATTTTACTCTTCTACCTTAATAAACAAAATTCACTGAGATAGGAAAGGTCCAGTAGAGCAGTAAGATTCTTGTGAGTGTTATGAGAGAACTAGAATCAAGCCCTTGGCCCTTCTTTTCCCACTTCAGGCTCTGATCTGAAGAATAAAGCCCTCTGACATTAGTCTATCAACCCTCATCCTGCATACTCAAGCCCTATTCACATCCACTGCCCACAGGCCTGCAGGCTTGGTGCTATGCACATCAGTCCTAAGATACACCCTCCAAGGACAGACCAGGTAAAGGGTCCTTTCAGGAGAGTTTAAAGACATATGGGTAAAGAATTGTTGGAACCTGAGTTCCACCGAATGATCTATAACGGGATGATGGCTTGGGGCATGCTCTATACCTTGGCCCTAATGACTCTCTTCCCTAGAGTAGGAATCTCTACATCCTCAACAAATCAGTTCATGGATTATCATCATCGTTGACATCACCAGAGAGATTCAGACTGCTAGTCTCTCCCCACCCCAGATGAACAGAATGCAGTGATGGTCAAGTGCAGATGTGGAATGCAGAGCCTGTCAGACATTTTGTGGTGCAAGGATAGGATCTGCCCTCACCCCCCACACGAAGATATGTGGAGATCTGTCTTCCTTCCTTTGTTTCTTGACCACCCTCAGGTTTTGGCTGGTGCCTAAAGATCACTGTGATTCCAGCAGTGGGTCATTCAGCCCTAAATGAAGCTATTCGGTTATTTCAAGCCCATTTTCCTGCCCCTTGAGTGGATTCAGTGAGTCTCCAAGATGAGCACAACAAACACAATTTTAATATCTAAGAACCTGCTCTTCTCACTGTGATATTTGTAACCCTGATGCAAAAGTAGGTCAAGAAACTCAAAGATCATCAATGCATTTTAAATTGAGAATTAGTTTCCAGTTATCCCATAAAGGTTTGTAAATGTGGGCTTATCTCTTTGTATGTAATTTGTTTTAGAAGGTACAAGTAGACAGGAGACTACTCTATCCCAAAATATCCTTGAGTCATAGCCCCTGGCCTCCAGTTATGGAAAGCATGACAACATTGATCAGGACTATGATTCTGATCTTAAAGAGTGTCTATTATTGGAAGTTCTTGCTGCTAGGCAACATTAAGAGTGCTAGAGGACTTTAAAGGATATTAAGAGGCTCTAAGATATGAAACACCACCCCTCTCTGTCATGAAATGCACAAATCCCTGAAGGAAGAGAGGGAGAGGATGCAAAACTCCTATGGGAAGAAGAAGGCTAGACTTAGACGAGTTCATATTCTAGACAGATTGCCTTCAACCTGTCCAATAGTTAATGCTGAGGATTTGAGAAGGATCAAAAGCAATTGACCTTGGGACTCTGAAAACTTTTGCTATGTAAGGCAGGGCAGCGCTCTCTCTCTCTCTCTCTCTCTCTCTCTCTCTCTCTCTCTCTCTCTCTCCTCTATCTTCTCTCTTTCTCTGGGTTGGCATTCAGCATTATTATTACTTCTAAGAACACTATGTTCACTTGTTTCCAAAAGTACAGGGTTTGTCATCTTCATTTTCTAATGCATAACCAAATAGAGACATTTGGAAGGTTGCGTTTTTGTTTTTGATATTTAGTGTGGGAAGACATGTTCCAGAAAGTCCATTTTTAGGAAAGTGACTCATTATTTGCTGAGAGCCATTACTAATGGAATAGGTTGACATAACTTGAAGTAGAAAACAAAGAATCATCAAGCTCATTTCTAAATGTGCTGCCTTAAAACCCTCACCCACCATAGTAGTGGTTCTCAAACTAAGGATCTCTAACCAGCAAGCGTCCTAAGTACCCCACACTGTCTGGCAACAGGGTTAAGGTAGCCCCTGAAGTCTGTGTTTTCACACACCTTATGGATGATTTGCATTTTTAGAACTTCACTAGATCACTGCTTTATCAAAGCTGAATGTCCCTTGGCATTACTTGAGGAACACTTTAAAAAGCCCTGTGCAGGACCTGATTTAGGTCAATGAAAATGTAGTCCAGTGGGGTATGGTGACTCACAACCATAATTCAGTTTTCATGGAGGCAGAGATAGGGAGGATCACAGTTTCAGGCTAGCAGGAAAAATCAGCCAAAAGGTTAAGCATGGAAGATTAATCACCTATCAGTAATCCCAGCTATTCAGGAAACATACCTAGCAGGATCTCAGTCCCAGGTTGGCCTGGACAAAGAGTGAAAGTTTATCTGAAAAACAGCCCAAAGCAAAAAGAGATTGAGACATGGTACAAGTGGTAAAGCATTTGCCTATTCAGCACAAGGCCCTGCAGTTCAAACCCCACTACTGCCAAGAAAGCAAAAAGACACTCTCAGAAGGCGGGGCCCAAGCACCCACATATATTTTAAAGCTCCTCAGGTGGTTCTACTATGCGGGCAGTGCTTGAGAATGTCTAGTCTAGCTAATCTGAGTTTGATAGAACTAGCTCTCATTTGTTTCTTAGGACTTTCTTCCACACACAAATTGAAAGGCTATTTAACAAAGGGGATATGATATCAAAAGTCTATGTCACCAAGGAAGGTCACAAAGGCTACCTGGGCTTCAGGCATACCTAACTCTCAGTCCCTGTGTGCTGGGCTACCAAGTGTCATTTGCACAATGACAATTATTTCTACCACAGTTTAAAATGCGAAGGAAATTGAATTAGTTTGCGATCTTTTTACATGTTTCTAGAGAACATGTCACCTGTCACTCGGAATGAGATGTGCCTCTCCTTCTCTCAGGATGTGGTATAATGAGGTTCCCTCTCTCTCTCTCTCTCTCTCTCTCTCTCTCTCTCTCCCCCCCCTCTCTGAGCTCTCTGAGCTCTGAATGCAGAAATGTTATTTATGGCACAAAAGGAGATTTATGTATTTTCTAAAAATCCTGGCAGCCAATAATGGCCTTGACTGACTCTCTAGGCATCTAAATGCAACTAGATTGTATTTGGATATAAATCTGGATGTATTGTAATCTTAGCCCTATTTCTCTCCATTAAAGGCCAGAAGGAGTAAAGGGGTTTGGAGGGTAAATGGAATAAAATTATTTATAAAATGAATAAAAATAAAATATGAATTCAGGGAAGACCAATTTCAATATAATCAGTGTAAATATGTGTGTGTGTGTGTGTGTGTGTGTGTGTGTGTGTGTGTGTGTCCCATTCTGCTGATGAATTCTGAACTAATAAGAGTTCTATTCAATCACAGCTTGGTGGTAACTTATCCCCTCTCCTCCTCATCCCCGCCTCTTAATATCATAGGAAGTTGAAAAGAAAATATATTCAATAAAGAATTGTCCCAGGGTGAGGAAAAGATTCCAAAACTGCTTAACATCTGCTGTCTGATATTTCCTGTCACTTCCATCATTTGTTTCATTATTCAAAGAATTATTAATAAGGGAATGCAATGCTGGCTCTAACACATGCCATGCCTGAGTCTGGGAGAGATGACATGAACCTGGGTCTCCAGAAGCCTTGGAGTGAAGCTTGGGGCAGTCTGGCTCTGGGTGTGGCATAGATTCTCTCAATTAGAAAATTACAAGTGCTGTATAAGAGCTTAAAAAGAATTGACCCAAGGGAAAATACATGACGATGTGCTAAATAAGTGGAACTTATTTGGAACTTAGAAGAGAGAGACACACTGAGACCTGGAAGGAGGGAATATAATTTGAATAGTACTATGATGTACCAGCAGATTCCAATCCATTGGAGCCTGATTCTCTGGGACTAAAACAATCTTGAGCTTAATTTGTTCTTTTGAAACTAAGCATCCTCCTATACATTGTATTTCACCACTCTTCAGCTGAAACCAGGTGTAAATTCTTGACCAATAAGGCCATCCACAAATGACCAAATGACCAAAGACTGGGTGACAGAAAGCCTTGGCAAAGGGCTTAAACGGGGCACCAGGTCAGCCCTGTGGTAAATTCTCATCCTTTTGGATGATAGTGGCCTGTATTCATTTTGGCTATTGCCATTTAGAGACTCAATTTTTTAAATAAAAAAAAGTGTCCTATAAGAGCAAAAGCAAGAGTAGTATAAATGCCCTAAAGACATTTTTTCCAACTAAATTACATGCATTTATTTTTCACCAAGGGGGTCAGAATCGAAAAGCTAACAGGCTCCGGAGGGAGACTGCATGCTAATTCCACTCATGGTAAAGGTCCTTTAAAATGCCACTCATGCCTGAAGCACTGATGGAGTTTGTGAGTTGCGAGGTATGAGGTGTGTTGCACACACTCCCATTGGAACCCATTAGACAGCCTATAGATAAGATGAGGTGCTGAATGGCTACGCACATGTACATGCCATTCAAAAGTTTTTAAAAAAATTACTAAGCAATTACACGATTTCCCAGCTCTCACAACAAGGCTAATGGCAGCCCATTTGCAATCAAGTACAGTAGATTAGTATGGCACAAAGACAGCTAAACTGTTTAGCATTGAGCTCAAAGCTCCCATAGAAATTACATTCAATTGGAATTTATGGGAAATGATGGGGAGGGGTTGAGTTTGGGGCTGCATACCCTAGGTGCCACACTCATCTACTGTGGATGTAGATTACACCAACTCCCACCCAACACACTTACACAAAAAGCTATATAGATGTTTTCCCAGCCTATTTATATACATAGGGTGTACATACCCTGAAACACCATCTCCAAGTTCTACTATGACATTTATGCTGGAAACAAGCTTAGTTTTCCCACTTTCCTTTTTGCAATAAGGAAATTGAGACTTCTCAAATTGTGTATGAACACACACACACACACACACACACACACACACACACTAGGCTCCATGTGTTCAAAATTGTCCCAGTCTTCACAATTTAAGTCCTATGTCCTTGAAGTCTCTCAGTTCTAGGCAAAATGGGACACATGATCCTACCATGAAAACTAGTTAAAAAGCTGAAAAAAAATGTGAGTTCTGTTTTAGCTTTTTATAACAAAATATTATCCCAACAAAGCTATCATCCTGGGAAACCTAATCCAACCACTCAGGCTGGAACCCAAAAGCACAACATAGGGACATTATCTGTATATCTACCTGTTCTTGCATAAATCAGAGCAACAAGGCTTGTTTATACATTCTTTGAATAATTTTTCAGTGGACAAAATGAATTAAGAAGATAATTTTGTGGGGATTGTCGCAATATGTGGGGTATTTGGTTAAACAGAGCCAGTCTGATGAAGCATTACCTTTCTCTAGGATACCCAAAGAATACACACTTGCTGGTTCTCCGGAAAAGATTACCTCTATTGTGAGTGCTACTTTCAATCTCAGCATTAGTTTTGTTTATCCAACAATATACCTGAAACTTTGAAGAGAGAGAGAGAAAGAGGCAGAGACAGAAACAGAGACAGAGATAAAGGGATACTGTGGCCAGCATCCTCAAAGCCTAGAAGAGTTCCCAGTCCTGAATAGGAGTTCAATAAATGCTCATCAGTGCCCTATGGGAAGGGGGAGGAAAAAAGGCTTAGAGAATAGAAAACAGTAATGACAGGAATGGGTCTTCATTACTTTGTATGTCCAGTCTTTGCACAGGAAATAGAACTTGATAAGTGTGTAATGATACAATTAGAGAATATTTGGAGATTTTTGTATAAACTTGGCCACACCTTTCTGAAATCTGAAAGAAAAACTCCAATACATGTTGTTTCCTTCTATAAATGAAAGAAAATTACCTTGCCCCGTTGGCTCAGGAAATCAGCTAAATCTCACAATAGGCTACGCATTTCACATTTGAGACAACCTGTTCCCTCCATTCCCTCTCCGAGAAACCTCAGCCTTCAGTGACTGTCTTTCCATTTTATTTCTCCCCGTCTGTTTAATTTCCTCCTGCAAGACCAGCTGCAGCTCAATTGTGGACTATGTAATTCAATAGATTTGCAGATATGTCTTGAGTCAATTTTAATTCTATTTAAAGGACAGTCGATAGAGTCGTCTCTGGGGCTTTCTGAGATGAATTTCATATTCCATACCCTGCACAAAAAGTGGAAGAGGGAAACGCACTTCTCTTTAAAGATATAACGAGTTAGATTCGAAAATGTTCTATGTCTGTCCCACTTCTCCATTTCAACAAGATTTGGACTCAAACTTGGGAGATTATTAGGAAATCTGAGTGGATAGCAAATCTGAGTGTACATTTATATACAGCAAGCTAGACAACCATGGTCTACTGAGTTTGTCAAAGGAACTGACAACCAGGCTCCTTCTCAGAGACTCTTCTCCCTGTGCCTTTCTTTTGTTTTGTTTTTGCTGTTCCCTCTACCAGGAGCCATTCATGAAAAGCAAGACCCATGGAGCTTGAAGATAAGTTCATAGCCACACTCACTACAATGATTTCTCTACTGCACCTCCTTCCCCTCATCCCCCCTCCCACATTGAAAAGAATCCTTCATCAATATTCTTCCCTTGGGGGAACTTCCATTTTTATCTTAAACTTGCTTTTAGATACATTTGCTTTCTCTTCTTAGTTTAATCTGCCAGATCCTTGTGAGGGTGAAGTTTGCCTACCTGGTTTATTTTGGACAACTCATGTGTCTGAGTTAGTTTGCTATTCTAATGGTACATAACAAACACAAAGTTTCACAGGCTCACCACAATAGCAATTCTCCTTGCTTGTGTGGCTGACAGTCGGCTGACTGATGGTCAAATTAGAACTCAGGCTGAAGAAACAGTGGCCCCTAGGACAAGTTCTTCCTATATAGAATAGCAGGGAAACAAGAAGTTGGGCCACTTCATGCCAATGTATTTCAAGTTCTATGTCTCATGGCCAGGTCAAAATTCAGTAGGGAGAAGATGCAAAGTTACACGCTTGCATGACTATCTCTTTTTACCACACCCCTGTAGCTTGTCAGCTTCTCATAGTCTCATAGGAAGTCTGGTGTCGGCTATACCTTTCCCAAGAAACTAAAATCATGGGACCTGTTGCCTGTGGGTTCTTTAACAATGCAACACACAAGCACACGGGCAGAATTAGAGCAAGTTCTTGTACTTGTAGGAACAAGAGGAGCAATCAGATAGCCCTTGCTGAAATCTGGGTGCAAAGTTTTGGGGAATCTATTTCAATACATCAGAACAAGCAAGCAAGAAAATCATCTCTGGCCTTTATTAGCTGAATTCTGAAGATGCAAACAAGATCTGTGTCACTTGGGATTTTCATCCATTCCTGCTGTTTTTCTCCCACCTGAAGCGTTAATCCTTCACGAGCCTGCATCCTAAATGTCTCTGCGGTAGAACTCGAGGCCATGTCCAAATACCCACTTGTGGGTTCAGGTGGTGAATGACCAGCAGGTGTGTTTGATACAGACAAACAACTATAATCCAGATTTCCTTAAGCCTATAAAAAAAATAAAAAGAAGGAAAGGAAAACATGCTCTAAATATGGGCCTCTCCTATAAACGCATTTGATTTAGTCAAGTTCAACCATGAATACTGTCCCATACACAGGGCAAAAAGAGGGTCTTTGGACCTGTTACTCCTCAAAAGATTTTTTTTTTCAAAAGAAGCCCAGATGAGGTGAGTTGTGGTTGGACAGTCAACAAGGATCCAGTGACTGGCTAAAGTCCAAATTATGTCAGTCAGTATGCTGGTCTTCAAAGACAGGGTGTGGGTCATTAGACCTCACTGTGGAAAGTGTTATTATTTAAAACACTTATTCTGCCATTGGATTTCATTCCAGCCAGTGTGCAAGTGGGTTTTTTTATTTTATTTTATTTTATTTGTGAACATACTGTACAGAGGGGTTACAATTACATGGGCAGGATAATGCATACATTTCTTACCAAGCATTGCAGTCTCCTCCTTTGGTTTACCCTTCACATCCCTTCCCAGCCTTCCCCCTCCCCCCAATCCCAATCCTTCTCCTTTCCCCCCCTTCCCCCCCATGAAGCCCATTTGTGTGATGCACAGACCCAGTTTTCTAAATTGTGCCTGCTCCCCTACGCTCTAATCCACACCACTCACTAATTACTCAAGTCAATCCCAATCCTTAGTGCAAATTAATGAGGTTCTACCAGAATGGGCTTCTGAGATTTTTGATGAGACATGAGAATGGTTCTTCACTGTCCCTTCCTCGACTCCCATGATATATGATCAATTTATTTAACTCAAATTGCATTTTCAATAGCCCTTTCTTCCCAGAGTCAGCTTATCTTCTGTAACTTATACTGAAGAAAGGGAGTCTGTGCCAGGCTGGTGTGGCTGAGGCAAAACTGAACAGGAATGGAAGGGTTTCCTCACATGCTACCTCGGGTAAGTGCAGTCAGACATTTTGAACAAAGACAAACCATGGCAGTAGCAGCCATCTCTGGGGCCAGCAACAGCTTTCAGGGGAAGTATGATATTGCTCAAGCTCTGTAAATTCTCCTGTGTGATGCTACTGGAATAATTAATGCCTATCAAAGTAGAATCTAACCCAAGTGGATGTTTAAACAGTATAGAGTTTCCCCTTGACAGACAGTTCTTTTTAACTGCATAGAAAGCACTGATGAACATTTATTTCCCTATTATGCCTTAAACATGGACTTCCATGGCACTAATAATAGCATCACTATCAAACATAAAGTTGAGAGGACATAGTCTCCAGTGTCACTAGTACGCCATATTTGTCTTCGGCTTAATTTGCCCTCACTGTGTGTTATTAGGCGTTAACACTGTAGTTTTGTCTAATAACCGGCTTCACCGCCCATGGCTGATTCCAAACTGATCACTCAGGCCTGCTCATGAAAGTCCTAATTCATCCTTGTTAGAGCAATTAGAGGGAAATTGGATAACCGTGCCACTTCTTGCAAAGGTCTACAGTGTAGCTGTAGCCTATTCCCCCAAGAGGTTAAACAAACGCTCACTTTAGCTGCAAGCTAAACAGATATTTTCCCTGTAAGTGAGATAGGACCAAATTAATTTAGACCTCAAGAAGTTTTTAAGTGGGAGCTCCAACTCGCCTTCCTTTCTCCTTCTTGCTCCCCACCTCTCTGTGCTGCTAGGTTAAATGCTCTGTGCCATTAGAAATCAATTATGATTTCCTGTGGAACTGCAAAGAATGTGGTAGCATGAACTTACTCCTGGGCATACTTACTCAAGGGCCTTTTCATTCCTTGCCTTTCATACCTGAGTGGTCACTTGAAAGCAGGAAACTTCTCAGGGGCCCAGTGAAGAAGGAAAAACAAAAAGTAAATGCCATCAGAGAATCTCCAAATTTCTAATCTTTAGACCAGTGGTTTTGCTCATTTTTCTGGGTCTTGGGTACATTGTTTAACTTCCTGGCACTCAATTTCCTGATCTGTTAAATGAGGGGCTCATGGTCTCCAAAGTTCTGCCAACTCTGTAATGGGAACTTTTTTCTTTGCTGCAAGTAACAAAATACATGAGTTTCTTTGTGTCATGAGAAATACAGTGATAAGTGGCTGTTGACCTTCATTCAGCATCTTGAAGTTACCAAGGTCAGCACTCTGTAATTCTTTTGCACGTTTTCTCTTCTTGCCTCAGATAATCACCCAGGTGGCTGCTGCTTTTCAGATGCCATATCTGTGTTCCAGATTAGAACAAAAGGACAAACAAGGAAACTTCTCTCTCTGAAACTTTATCAACCTTAAAAAAAAAGAGGTGCCCTCCCACCAGATTTCCACCTCCATTTCTTTTCCCCAGAATCTGCAGTTGGCCATGAATGAACACAAAAGCTGGGAAGTTGAGATCCCTTTTTCAGCCTCTGTAGGAAAGGAAGGAAATCAGGAAGGTGCTAGAATGGAGTCCCAAGTCAGCCTGCAATATCTACCATAAGCTTTGCTGCTTGAAGAACAATATCCACCCAGCTCATCTCCTGCTTTCCCTGTCTCAGACAGGTAGAATGGGAGGATGAGTAGGCATACATATTTGCAGTTCTATCCTTTGGCCTACAGGAGAGGACACTCCCCAAACTACATAAGGCCAGGTGTTCAACAGGTAATTTACTGCAGCCAGTAACATAGATGCAAAAGTTTCATCCACATGTCAGATTTCAGATGAAAACATTTGTGAGCCAGTATAGAATTATTTTCTTATAAATGATTATTAGGGAGTTTCAATTCCACATATCAATTTATGAGTATAATGCATCTTTTTAAACATCAATTTGCTTTATTTTATTAAATAAGTTTTTTTATTGTGAAAATACTGTACAGAGGGATTACAGTTACGTGAGCAAGGTAATGAGTACATTTCTTATCAAGCATTGTTGTTTCCTCCTTTGTTTTTCCCTACCATCCCTTCCCTCCCACCTCCTCAACTACACTCCCCCCTCACCCAGCCCGCACCTAAATTGTAAAGTTCGTTTTTCTACATACAATCTTGTAGGTTTCATTGTTGCAATGGGTCAACCTGTATCCCTATTTAAGCAATGCATCTTGATCAATGTTAACCTTTTTATGATTCTCCTCTAAGTCTCCCATCTGAATAAGATCAAGGGGATCGGATAGACAAATGCAGAGAGGAAGGGTGGATGCTAATACTACTCAATGTACATATATGAAAAAGCAGAACTGTAAACATCTTGGCGTCTCCTCATCTTCTGTGTTCTTCATCCAGAAAGCTTTCAGGCGGGGACTCACCATCAACTAGATATGGAGATAATGATAACATGGAACAGAGCCCTGAAAAGCATGAGAGGACACAGAATGTGCATGTGCATTTGGAGAACTCAAGAGTGCTCTGATTGAGCAAGTGGTTACTGCTGGGGGGGGGGAAAAATCCCACCACCTAACATCAAGCCCCAATCATCTAGCATTTAGCATCTCCAGCTTGTCTTCAGCGTGGTCATTCATTTCTTCCAATTGTGCCTTGTGTTCTGAAGAGCTTCTCAAATGGCCAAATACTCTACTAGCCCTGGAGACGTGGTGACAGTGGGAAATTTGCTGAGATGAGTGGCTTTTAGAGCTCTGCAGCTTGGCGCTGTGATGTGGGACCACATGAGGTGTTCCTTTCAGCATCTCTCTTTGTTCAGTTTCTCTCAGGCTCCTCAAAGTGGGAAGAGAAAGAATGGGGAGTGGGAGTGGGGGGGAAAATCTCTTTTGGAAAATAGCACTTGAAATCATTTTTTGTGATGTGGTAAGAGTGATGATAATAATGGTGATGGTTTTGTAATAAAGTTCAGTGGGCCCTGCTATCCACATTATCATGGACCCCCATCACCACCACCATTATCATGATTGTTATTGTTACCTGTAGCCACATTTAACATCTAGGGAATACTACCAAGGAACAGGAGACCTGCACCATGTTATCTCTTCCCAGTGAACGTGTGTCTTTCCAAAGTCCTAGGATAAGCAAATCAGAGAAACTCAGAAGGGAGGGAAAACCCTCATCTATAAATGCAAAGGAAGGTAATCTAATGACTTAGAATAGGCAGAGTATCACACACACAGGATATTCTTCTCTCCTTACTCATTTGCACACCTCCTGCATAGCCCTAAAACAAAGCTCTTGCCTTTTGGGGGGGCCCCAATTTCTCCAATGTACTATTAGCTATCAATGTACTCAAATCCTCTCTGCATTTTAAATAGCCCAGGAAAACAAACCTTGATCACAGGAAAATTTGTGTAGTGGTCAACTTAGTAGAGCCAAATGGAGGGAGGGATGCAGTCAGGAGTACCGGTTTCTCTAAATCAAAGAGGATCCCAGGCTGTGAGCGTGTTTTGCCTGCCCTACAGGAACCATGTGCTCATTTGGAAGGAGACAAATGAACAGACAAACAGAAAGGGCTAACTAACATTAGGCTATTTACTTGCAAATGTATGCAGTCCTGTGGCGTGTGTGTATGCAGGAAGGTATTGGATCAGAAAGACACAGCAGGGTAGGCCACAGCAGCTCATGGGCTGAAACACCTCATTTCCGGCTGTACACTTTCACACCTTATTCAAGCACATTAACACTTCATGCCCTTCCTTCCCTTAGTCTGAGGCTGGCCCACAGGACTTGTCCACACCTGTGTGAGGCAGCTTGAAAGACCCCCCTGGGTAATTCTGAAAAGCAATGTGTTTCCTGCTCCTTCACCTCTAGTACAAGGACTTGGTATATTCCAAGGCAAACACAAGGTGTGATGTTAGTCCTCTAATGACATGCAAGTAACACTTGGAGATCCATTTCTTGTATATGTTATACCAAATAAAGATATTAGAATGAGCCTCTTGATCTGTTTGCCCCTCCCCTGACCCACTATTCAACCTCCACTAAGTCATAGCCCCCATTCCAATGTCCTTAGCTTTCCATTCATATTCTGTATCTATTTGAAACCAACCATCACCTTCAATTGCCACATCTCTTTAGTCTCTTCCATTCTGTAAGTTTCTCAGTCTCTGGAGACTCTGGTGTCAACAGGACTCATGACTGGTTGCTGGCGTTGGTGAACGGCTTAGAATCTGGCTTTCTCAGCTGTAACATTATCATGTTCTGTTCTTCCAGTGAGAGTCTTTAGGTCCAATTCACACCAAAAAGAAGGAGTTGTCCATCCCCTGGAGAGGGTACCTGCATAAAATATTTAGAATTCTCTGACATAAACTTACTTCTTCATCATCATCATTCGTTTATATCCATGTGAGTGTGCATTTGCTTTAAGACTTTGACTTATATTATTTATTTGACATATATTGTAACTTTTTTTTTAGTTGGTGTGTTCCAGTTTTGGTTCCAATTCTTTTGGGCTGACTTCTGTGTTTTTTCACTATGTCACCATTTTTCCCCTTCCTTTCTACCTTGTCTCTTTCTTCTTTCTTCTTTTTCCCCCTTTCTTTTCTTCATAAACTGTCGAATACTTCTAAAGTTTCTGGTACTATAATTTTCTCCAAACTCTTCTCATATTTCCAAGACCCAGCCCCATCCACAGACATTTCTCCCAAGGACCTTGGATCTTTGCATTGAAGATCAATACATAGAAACCAAGAGTTGGGTGCTGGGTGTGCTTCTAGAAAATATATTTAAAGCTGAGTTAGCTTTCCATCATTATAATAAATCCCTTAGGTAACCAACTTAAAAAGAGAACAGTAATTTTGGCCCATAGGTTTAGAAGTTTCCATCTATGACCAGCTGGCCTCATTGCTTTGGGCCTATGGTGAAGTGGCACATTGTTTAGGATATGCTGTGTGAAGAAAAGCAGATCATCTCATGGGCAGAATGAGAAAGAGGAGAAGGATCTGGGGGCCTACTTTTCCATTACAGCAAATCCCCCCCTACCCCAGCCTCATTTCAAAGTATCCACCACCTTCTAATAACACCAAGTTGAGATCTAAGCCTTGAACATAATGGGCTCTGAGGGACATTTTAGATCCAAAGTATAGCAAAAAAGTCATCAATGTGTATATATAGCTATCTGTATGTATGTGTGTGTGCACACACCCATGTGTCGACATACACTTTGGTTAACAGTGATATTTCTTGTTTCTAACATAAATCCAGGACTGCAGAGCTTCTTGTAGCTTTTCCTTTTTGTGTGTTGTTTGTTTTTTATTTTTTTGTGTGTGTGCCCATCTTGGGGCTGGAGCTCAGGGTCTGGGCCATGACCCTGAGCTCTTTTGCTCAAGGCTAGTGCTCTACCACTTGAGCCACAATACCACTTCTAGCTTCTTTTTCTTTTTTTGGTGGTGGGGGGTGCGCTTAAGTGGTGATAAGAGTCTCACAGAATTTCCTGCCTAGGCTGGAGTCTAACTGTGATCCTCAGATCTCAGCCTCCTGAGCAGTTAGGATTACAGGCATGAGATACCTGTGCCTGGCCTGTGGTGTCTTCTTACTGGCCACATCTTTCTCTGACAATGGGAAGTCTACCTCCTATTACCTAAAGTCCATTTACTTTTTGCATCCTTTGAAATCTCCTTTGTCTTCTAGCCACAACTTATTTGTATGACACAACTTCCCAGTCCACACCATACGCATCTCATTCATAACATGTGAATGAGCCATTACATGACTATTTAATGCTCCTCCAGAGTAACTTGACATAGTGCAAGTCACCCCAAGATGACTTTCTCACTGCTAGACAACTGTTCAAACACTTCCTGAGTAAGAGAATGCTAATGCCACAGCTGCTTGTAACCAAGTCCTCCATCAGTCTGCCTTTGTGGTGCTATACCCTCATATACCCACTATAAGGATGGAAGGTTTCCAAGAAGGCTCCCAGTATTCCATTACATTGTCCTTTCTTGCCTTCTTCAGATAGGTCATCATCATCTGCTGGGACCTTTTTTATTTATTTATTTTTATTGTGAAAATACTGTACAGAGGGGTTACAATTACATGGGCAAGATAGTATATTTCTTATCAAGCATTGTAGCTTCCTCCTTTGTTTCCCCTTCCCATCCCTTCCTATCCTCCCCATCCCCCCACCCAATCCTCCCCGCTCCCCCCCCCACACCAAAGTTGTAAAGTTCGTTTTCAACATAACGACTTGTAGATCTCATTGTTGCAATGGGTCCACCTATATCCCTATTTAAACGATTTGTTTTTCCCCTTCCCCTCCACAAATTATACCGAAATCAAATACAGTGAAAGCAGGAGTTATACTGTGGGGGAGGGACATACAAAGCAATGAAGAAATAATCTTATAAATGTGTTAGAAACAATCGCATAAAAGAAAAAAAAATTTGAGTACATATCTTAGGGTTCATTAGTATATGTCTGAGTCAAGCAGAAGAGATCAGATAAGGTGATGTTAGGGAAATGAACCTTTTTTATTTTCTGTCTCCACTACTGAAAGCATCATGTGGTACACAGCTTACCTCTTTTAAATATCTAAGAACAGTCTGCAATCCAAAGAAAATGCTTGATTAAAAAATAACTCATTGTATATTAGCACTAACAAAGATTATTCATTTTCTTACATTATATTAATATAAATATTAGCCAAATGTGTGACCTATTTTGGTTACCTGAGTAAACAGATGCAAATAAAATAAGAGAAAGGGAGAGAAAAAAAGGAAGACAAGGAGAGATGGGGGGGGAGGGAAGGAAGAAGGGAGGAAGGAAGGGAGAAAGAAAGAAAAGAAGGAAGGAAGGAAAAAAAACAAACCAAAGCTCCAAATTTTCAGAGTTGAACTTTAATAAGAAAGCAACTTTCAACCCACGTAGGTTTGCAAATACAGAGTGATCACAATTTGAGTCATTTGCAGCCTGTCAGAGATCTTCTGGCATTTTTCTATAATGCTTCTCCAACTTATTTGCATCACATTGTCTGCACAAACTGCTGTTTTTATGCCCTTTCCTGTTTCCTCTCCGTCATCCATCTTTCCCTCTCTCACAAAATGTATGAAATTTATGAAAAAAATATAAATCATTCAAATCACAACTAACTGGAGATTGTTGGCTGAGGCAAACAAGAGAAGATCTATCCAGGGATGGGGACAGTAGGCAGGTTTGCAGAATCCTGCTGTGGGTAACTACAACTCCTTGGTCCTAGTCCTGAATCTTTTTCTTTGGATTTTTCCTCATTTGTTCTTCAATGGTGTTATTTTTAGAGTAAAAGCCTTTTATTTGGGACATTTTAAAATGGACTTTAAGGAAATCTGGTGAGGTGCAAGGAGCGCATTCACTTTTCCTGGAGGAATGGATCTTTGTCCCAGTGATACATAAGGCTCAGGTGATTGCCTGAGGTACTAGCTACATTGCCTAAGGTACTAGCTCTTTTAAAGATACAAATGTGGAAATCCCACCCACCTTCCTCAGACTCCCTGAGCTGGGAGAGCCTTAGAATACTGGCTTTGAATTAAATTCCTCAGGTGATTGTTATACCAGTAGCCTAGCACTGGGTTGGGCCAATATTGTAAACAAGTTTGTACTGGTACTGTTCAGTATATACTCTGTATTTTAAGAACGGGATCTCTGAGCTGGATGTTAGGGGCTCACACCTGTAATCCTAGCTACTCAGGAGGCTGAGATATGAGGACCACCATTTAAAGCCATGGAAGGAAAGTCTGTCAGACTCTTATCTCCAATTAACTGCTAAAACAGAGCTGGATGTTGAGCTGTGGTTCAAGTAATAGAGCACTAGCCTTGAGAAAAAAAACATTCAGGAATAGAGCCCAGGCCCTGAGTTCAAGCTACACACACACACACACACACACACACACACACACACACACACACACACCACACACACTTTGAAAATTTATATATTATTTTCAAAAATAATGATAAGTAAAACAAAAAGAACAAACAGAAAAGACAAGGATCTCTGTTGTTTTTTTCAGACCACTAATCTACTCATGTATTTGTGCTTGTGATAGGGCTAAAACCTAGGGTTTCATGCATACTAAACACCCATTCTACCACTGAGCTCTACCCTCAGCTCAAATCATCAATAAATTAATGTTTAAGTATTCTTTTAAATAAAACTAACTGAACGCATATGTGGGCCCGCAGTTAGAAATATTTGCATTTTATATTACACTCAGTATAACATAGGCAAGGCATACATACATGTATGAGCAGGTCTATATAAAATCTGATAAAAATATTCATAGAATAACACTGGTATAAGAGATAATAAAGCAAAAATTAAATACATATAAAATATGATGCAAACAACTACCAAACAGAACATGAAAATAGTCCCAAATAAAGAATACGAAAACAATTCTTGTCAAACACCATACATATTAATCTTGTGACCCATTAATTAGCCCTAAGTCTGGGGCTTGGTAAACCCAAATAATTCTATTTGTTACTCTGGGAGGGGATGATGGGGTCTCAATCTATTGAAAATAACAAAATTGCACTTTTTAGATAATCAAAAATGTAGAAAATATGCTCAAATGATGAGGTGCATTAGTGAATTTATGAACATGCTTTGAGCACTTTGGATAATAAAGAAGCATGCTGGTTACGACACTGAATTTGTGGAGGGCCACTTTCAAATCCCACTTGCCCTTTTCTTGTTCCCCACCATTTCTTCGCTTCTGACTTCATTTCCCCCTTCAGTGTGCACTCAAGGTTCTGCAGTTTTATTTCCTCTGTGAGACCAGAGACTAACTGATTCTGACCATAAATTGTAGACTAATGTTTTAATCAACTATTCATGACCTCTGCCAATGGTCTTGGCCTTTTCTCCTTAGCAGGTCATTTTTCTACAGTAGACTGAAAATCCTTATCTCATGTCACTTGTCTCTAGAACCCTACATAATTTGTAACCAGACTCTGTGCAAACCAACTACTCTGACCATCAGCCTTCTTTTCATTGATCATCCAAATGTTCTCCTTGCTCCTGTAAGTGGCTCCTGGACCACTTCTGTTTCCTGGACCTGTTTCTTTCTTCCAAATGCCCTTCCTGTTGTGAAATTCCAAATGGTCAGAAACAATAACTTCACATTGCTAAGTAATACTGCTATACAGTATCAGAAATAGCGAAAAGGATAATCATGCTTTAAATTTTTTACAGTCCAACTTTCATCCTCTTGGGATACTTTAGACTTACAAAAAAAATAATGTGTACTAAAAGCTAATTATTCTAAAACTAGAGTAAGTGGGGAAAGAAATGTGTGTTCATTAAAATCTGAAGTAAAATAGTGAACCTTTAAAATTTGAACATTTGTAATAAAGAAGTTCCATTAGATTTCTTTTTAATTTTCTTATTATTAAGTAGTTGTACAAGGAGGTTACACTGCCATAAGCCAGGTTATGAATACAAGAAATTTTGATCAACGTCATCTCTTTCATTGTTCTCTTCCATTTTCCCCCTCCCATCCCTACCCTCAAAGTACATAGGTTCAATTTTTATATAATGTACATTGAAGACAATTACTGCATTTGCTCCATTTGATTTTCTTTTAAATATAATTAGTAATGAAATCCAGTTTTAAAATTGTTGAAGAACACTCCTAAAGGATCTCCTTTGACATAAATAAGTAAAATATACCTAGTATGCCCCTATTGATCCTAAACCAATTGTCAATGCTTGATTTTTATAAACTAGTAAATTGGACATTGGAAACAGTTCACTTTTATCAGACACCTATTATGGGCTGTCCCACTTGAGCTTAACAAGAGTGCTCTATGATTATATCCATTTACAAAGCATGTGACTGAGACTTTGAAAAATCATCTGGCCAAAGGAACGCAACTAATTAATCTTGGGACAAGACACTAATGTTCAAAGCTCTTATTCCCAAGCTCACTTCCTGAAGTCTTAACTAATTTTGTTAACTTGCTTCGCAATTCCTGTAAGAGCAAATTTAATTCCACACCCTTAATGCAGATCATTAAGAATTTGGAAGGAGAATGGTCAGGGCTGGTAAACCTTTCTATAACTGCCTGGGGATGTGAGAAATAAAGGAATGAATTGCTAGAAAGAACTCCATCAGTTTAAGTTTGAACACAATTCCCCTATGGACCTTTATTCTCAACCCTTATAAATATTACCAGGCCAATTCTTTGGGGATACCACTTGCCCAAACCTTACTTTGATTCAGAGGAGGGTCATTTCCAAAGTTTCAGCAGAAGTGGAGGTGCCCTTTGTGAGTTTCAAGTCTGAGAAAAATGAACATGTTTTGGTTTGCTTGGATATTTGTTTTGTTTTGTTTTTAAAAAGTCAAGACCTTTTTTTCCCCACAGCTCCCCCATAAGTCACGAATAGCTTTTCTTTCAAAGTTCAACCTTGTCAGGCCGTTAATCCTCCATGAGGAAAAGCACACGGTGATAGGTTTAGAAAGGTTTGCTTTCAAATAAGGAAGTTATTAACTTTTCCATTCCTTCTGGGCCACCTTCTCTAGAAGGCTCTAGAAGGCTCTGAGAAACTCTCCTGTACTGAGGTACAATGAGAAAACATTTCCCCCACCACCATCCTCATGGTCACTTGCCCACAGGTCTGCACTTCCCCAGGAGAAAACATTGTGGGTATGAAAAAGTAACCATAGACTGCAGAACAGGACATCAAGGAAAGATAGAAACCAAGGATAGTCCAGAATTTACCAGACTCCTGAGAGGAGGGCCTGGGTTAAGGAGATTCCCAATAAATGCAATCCATGTGATCTGAAGACCATCCCTGCAACTTCACAGATTCCCGGGGTAAATCCTTCCGTATGATTATCCATCTGTGAGAGTGAGCATGCATTCATATTAAACATGCTATCAATGCTGGATTTTGCAAGGCAGCTTTGGCCCTAGCTGTAGTCTAGGCAAGTCAACATGCTAGTTACTGTTTTATTTTACCTGTTCTATCACTAGCTTTTAAGGTATCTATGGAAATAATAGCTGGCATGTATAGAGCATCTACCCTGTGCCAATGACTATGTTGCAGATACTATATTTATAACACATGTTGTTATTCTTATTTTACACACAAGGAAGCAGTGGTGGCCAAGAGCTTAGGTAACAGCTTCCACATGAACAGAAGTTGGCTTCTAGGCAATAGAGTTCCAAAGAACTCAACGGGTTTTAGCCTTGAGATGCACTGCCCCATATTAGGTTAGGGATATGAGACCCTTTTGTCAACTGTAAGGGATCATATTGTCTTTATTGACACTCAGCATCCTGAGTACAATGCTAGACCCTCACAGTGACTCAAACTCAGCAGAGAATGAGGTATGATCAATCACCCACAGGTGAGTTTTGTACAAAACAAGGGCTGTCCATTGCCAACAAGCTTCCAGCTCACCCTGTGGGATTTCTGAAATAGTTTTGCCCAATGTCTCTGCTTCAGGAGGTTTGTGATGCAGTCTGAAGACCCATGTGTTTGGCAACTGTCCAAATGCAGTGAATGGTAGCTGGGACTTGGAAACCAAAGATGAGGTTAAAAGTCTAACCTGAAACATGCAAGTCAGCTCTGCCCCTTGCTGAGTTCACAAGTTCGAGTCTGAGTTTTCTCATCTGTGGAATACAAATACTACTGATACCTACCCTGCAGATTTCCCATGAAAGTAAAAAGAGTAGGACCTCTCCTAAAAGCCTCTGACTTCTCTGGGAACACAGGAAGCTCTCCAGTGGCTGCCCCAAACCCTGTTTTCTGCAGACCTAGAAACGGCTCCTTCAAGGAGCTCTGATGGCATATACTACAAGTGTTAAACACATGCTACATGAATTGTGTGTCCTTTAAATGCCTCCGTTTCATTTTTTCATTGAAAAGGGGAATAAGTAACACTAGCATGCTGTATCTGTTGGGGTCCCAACAGGAAACAGATGTTACTCTCAGAACAGGAGCTGTTCTAGACTGGTTTGTTTACAGAGGGATTGTTTACCACTTGTGGCTGCTGAGAGTCTCAGCATCTAGTGAAGCAACCTGGGACTTAATCAGGGCAGAAGGAAGGAGGAGGAGAAAGAGCAGTTATTGCAGCCTGATGAGAGAAAGTATCCTTTCTGGAGTCCTCTGTCTTGAAAGATGCAGCTGTCTGTGGTCAAGGGATATAATCAACTCTAGCCTAGCTAACTCCCTGATTTCACTTTCTTCCCTCCTTCCCTCACCTGCCAAATTCCAGTCACCTTAATGACTGAATCTGTAAGCTAGGGGGCATGGAAGCCAAGGGCGAACCTAGCAAAGCTGTGTGCGAACATGGTTACCTCCTTTACAGATGAGGAAATGGGTCAAACCAAGTTTCAGTAGCAGTACCACATGGTTTATTGAGTAGGTAGGTATTCAGATCAAGGCAGTATCATTTCAGAGCCTTTCCACTAAGCAAGCACAGTAAAGAGAGTCTCAGGAGAGAAATCAAAGAAAATGTGATGCATACTGTGGCTTAGTACCAAGAATAAATACTGTGAATGGTGAATATTACAAAGTTGTGGGATTTTAGGGCCTTAGTGACCTCATCTGTCTTGTTAAGTTTAAAAACACAATAAAGTAACTTCATCTGCTTATTACAATTACAAGCCTGTAAAATATGCATATGGTAATTGGTGATGTTGGCTATAATAGGACTCTAAGACAATGAGTGATTTTCTTTTTTCTCCACTTTCTGAAGTTCCATAATACAGCCAGTTCAAACTTAACATCACTTTAGCATAAAAGCAATCAAATAAAAATTTTAAAAATAAAGTAATATGAAGGGCAAACCAGACTATCTCCAAGTTCCCTTGAATGTTTTATGAGCCTACCACCTTGATGTCAATCTCTCTATCTCTCCCCTTTTAATATTAAAGCAATTCTACAAATATGAATAAAGACGCATAGAATATATGCGTCACACCTGTAGGACTCACTTTCAGAAAACGCTGGAGGTAGAAGTTGAAGAACAAAGTAGAGGAAAAAAATGCAGAGAAGCTCTCCAGCAAGGAGACCAGTTTTCAGTTCCCTCGTTGCATTTGCTTTGTCTTCTCTAACATTTCTATTGACCTTCAGAAAGGTCATGGAGACTTAGAAAGGGGACTAAGTAAAATGAATATGGGTAGGTAGCCTGCTCTGGAGGCATTCAGGGCAGACTGTTCTTGAGATAAGAGTTGGAATGATCCAACATGGGCGTCTTGCTTGCAAGATGGGCATCCATACAAACAACTTGGAATGAAAAATATCTCAAGAGGTCAGAGCATATTTTACAGAGGTCTTCTCAACAGGCCACTGAGGCCCTAGAGTCATTGGTATCTTATCAGCACTTACCTACAAGCTGGTGATGGAAAGTCAACTCCATGCCTGTGGCCTGACATAGCAAGTTGTTCCTTAAAGACCAGATGAAGTCAAGGCTCTACACGTCTAATTGTGACACCAAATGTCAAAGCTGCAAATATGAGAGGCTAACACAAGACACTGACTTCTTAACTCAGGGAAAGTCTCTTCTTCTTCCGTGTGTTCTCACTTGTGCAAGTGAGTATCTACGTTGAAAGTGGCTTAGCTCTCCTCAAAGTAGATAATCTAATAGGACAGACACCTCATTCTTTACTGGGCATCTCTTCAGAACACTAAGATGATTAAAATCCATGGACCGTTTGTTTTGTATCTCTTAAAAGAAGCAGTGTCTTCTACTATTTAAGTTTTGCGGACTCTTCAGTATTGGAATCTGTTTGGGGCCAACAGAGGTAAATAGATTGAAATGCTAATAATCTCAAATGCCAGTGCCTCTCACTTGGAAGAACCCATTTCCTATATTTATATTTACATTTATTATTATCTACTTATAATTTACATGATACATTCCATTTTTGTAGAGTCTCCCCAGCAGTATATATTTCAGACATCATAAAATATCTAACCGCTTTGTATATAAGTGCAAGGACTATAGACTATTTTAGAGTTTGAGGTATACAATTCAGCCATGTTTAAATGGAAAAATCACAGGATCTGGGCTGGAAAGGTGGCTCAGTGGAAGAATGCTTGTCTTGCATGCATGAGGCCTTGGGTTCCATTCCTCAGCACCACATAAGCAGAAAAAGCTGGAACTAGCACTGTGGCTCAAGTGGTAGAGCACAAGCCTTGAGCTGAAGAGCTCAGAGACAGCACCAAGGCCCAGAGTTCAGGCCATGAGTGAATATATATATATATATATAAATATATATATATATATGTCACAGGATCTGATCCATCTTATTTTATGAGGCTTACGTAACAAAACACAAACTAGGTGATTATTAGCAATACAAATTTAGTTCTTGGGCTGGAAATGTGTGACTCAAGAAGTGGAGTATTGGTCTACCATGTACAAAGCCCTGGATTTAAATAAAAAGAAACTCAAATCCTTACAGCCTGGAACTTATAAGTCCAAGATGAAGGAACTCATAGACTTTGTGTCTGATGAAGTCTTATTTCCAGGCTTATAGGCATCACCAATTCACTGTCTTCCCATGGTAGGAGTGACAAGTCTCTTTTGGCTTCTTTTATAGGGACATTAACCCCATTTATAAAGTCCACACCTTTATAGTCTAATCACCTCCCCATGGCTCCCTTTGTAGTTTAAGTTTCAATGCAACAACGGGTTGGAAGGGGACAGAAGTATTAAGTCCATTGTATGAAATTTCCCAATAAAATATGTTTTTTAACTCCCTCCCTATTATCTCACCAAGTAACCTTAAATAGAATGAGAAGAACACTGATTATATAAAAAGCTTAAAAATCAAAGGGTTATCAACCTACATGAACTGAGTGTAGCTCAGTAATGACATAGGAACTAGACTCAGATTTCTCCATAGTGATACTGAAAAGTGAGGACAGACAGACATGGTATCTGCCAGAGAGTATGTATAGGCTAGTATTTAAGACAGTGAGTTTGGGCATGAAACAGTTTCTCTCTCTTCTGACCATGGACTTCATTTACTCAAGCCTCGTTTTTGTCATTTATAAAATAATAAAAACAGTAGACTGACATTGTAGATCAGTGGTACAATGGTTGCCTAGCATGCACAGGGTCCTGGGTTCAATCCCAAGCACTGCAAGCCCTAAATAAAATAAGAATAGTCATACTCAACTTGTGGGGCCTTTATGACCACTGGTTCTCTCTATTGCAACAGTTCTCAGTATAATAATCTTTTTAGATTGTTTTTGGAAGGATGAGGATTTGAACTCAAGGCCTTGGATTTCCTAGGCAGGAATTCAGCAACTTGAATCATGCCCTCAGCCCTTATGGGATCTTTATGAAGATGGAATGAGAAAATACCTGTACAATGTTCAATGGTATTTTGTTGTTGTTGTTAGTTGTGGAGCCTGAACTCTGGGCCTGGGCGCCGTCCCTGAGCTCTTCAGCTCAAGGGTAGCACTGTACCACTGCTTGAGCCACAATGCCACTCCCTGCTTATGTGGTGGTGAGGAATCAAAGCCAGGACCTCATGCATGCAAGGCAAGCACTTTACCACTGAGCCACCTTCCCAGCCCCTCAGTGTGGTATTGAGTGCATCATTACTGCTCTTTCTGTAAACAATACTGCTATCAATCTCTGACCTCAAAAAATGTCAAACCATTTCAACAACATCCGGCATATCATGTTGCATTAATTAGCATCTCATGTCATTCTTTTGCTTCTGCTCTTCTCATAATTTTCATCAGTAAGAGGCTATAACTATTGCAAATCCATAACTATATAAATGGGAAAATTTACCCCAGAAATAATGACAGAAAATTTTTGATGATTTCCTGAAATTCACACAGCAAATGAATCACATAACCAGAATTAAAAATTATATTCCCAGCATTGGTGGTTCAGCCCAGTAATCTTAGCTACTTAGGAGATTAAGATGGGAAGAACATTGTTCAAAGCTAGCCCAGGCAGGAAAGTCCACGAGACTCTTATCTCCAATTAATCACTAAAAAAGCCAGAAGTGGAGCTGAGGCTCAAGTAGAGCACCAGCCTTGAAGGGAAAACAAGGGATAGCACCCAGGTCCTAAATTCAAGCCTCAGTGCACACACACACACACACGCATATACATATATAGATATATGTATATGCGTGTGTGTGAATATATTTATATATATATATATATATATATATATTCCTAGGAAGCTAAAATAGTTCATGATGCCAATCAAAAACTTCAATTTCAACTTCTATTTATTGTGCACCTACTATATATAGGTACTGTGCTTCATAAACTGAAGGGGAATCAAGATATGAGAGAGTCCCTACTTTCAAAGACATTACATATTCACTCAAATCACTTATTCCTATGAAACATTAGTTAATAGGTGTTACAGAAATTTAAAAAGTGAGTGATGGAGAAACATACTTCAAAATATCAGGTTAAACACAAAGCACAGGTTTCTTGACTATATGGCTCCTTAAAATCTTTATAATGCTGATTTACTATGCAAAGCTCTGAGAGGACCCAAACTATCAAACATTTAATTTACAAAACTCTTTACTAGTGTATAATCCTATGAGTCTAGTGTTCCAGGAATGTGCTTTGAGAAACCCAGCATTAGAGAACTTTAACATCGGTGTGTGTAAGAGAGATTACAGCAAAAATCAATATGTCATTAAAAAAAAAAAAACCTGGGTAGTTAGCAAGATTCTGAAAATGTGTTGGGGGAGATATGCTTTGAGACAGGCCTTAACAATGGATCAAATGCTGAGTGATTAATACACAGGCAAGAGGACCCCAAGAGGCAGATCTAGCACTACCAGAAAAGGCGCAAAGCCAAGCGTGTGAAATAGTAGGCTGACTCTACTGGATTAGCTCATAAATGATTGCACAATGCCTAGAGAGTGGAAGAGAGCAGCTGGACTATGGTAGGGAGTAAATCTACAGCCAGGAGCCCCGTTGGAAATGACTGAGCAGGGACTGTTCTGCACGCCAGGAAGGAAATTCTGTTGAAAATCTGAAGACTGGTTGGGGGCAGAGCAAGTTACGAGATGGAGAGAGACCAGCCAAAGGTTATCACATTAATCTCAGCAAGAAGTAATCTGGCCTGAACTGAAGGGGTGTTAACTAGGGAACCGGGGCTGATATGTCCTAGGGAGAAACATCCTAGAGATAAAATCGAGGTGATGTGACAGTTTCTGTATGCTTCACCATATTGAGTGACATCTTTTCATAGTTCTAAGTGGTCAAGATGTACGTGTTATGTTTAAGAGATTAAACACGGCTTATGTTATTTCTCTACCAGCATGGTGGGGATTAAAAAGATGATAAAATTGCTAATAAATAGGGAATGTAAATTGTCACACTGAAAGACTTCTTTGGAAAAGCAAGCTACCACACTGTCTGAACAGACAACAATAGATCCATCTGATGGCTCAAAATGTAATTCTTGGGTAAAAAGGACTAGGAGATGGTGCTGAAATCCAACGTGCCAAATTCTTGTTACTTTTGGCTGTCAAAAGAGACCCCCCAAACACTGCTTGCTTACAATTCTGGGTTCTGTCATCCAAAACCCATGCTTAAAATTGTTCCCCACGCTGAACATAAACAGGCCCTTTGAGCAATTAAAGCCAGATTCTCTGCTGTCTCACAGACTAATTGGGTAAGGTACAGCATGGGGTGTTGGGAATCTAATTGCTTGGAGGTGGGGAGCAAACTCTCTCAGGTCTCCTGACCTGGATTCTGCAATCCAGAGATGGCTCACTCACCACTGGCTGTGGTGAACCAGCCTGAACTGAGAAGTCTGCACTCTATCCATCACAGGGAGACCTCGCTGCCCCATACTGTGGGTGGCAGATGTTTTCCTCTTTAATTGTTGAAGATTAAGATTTGCAAACCAGAATGTACAAACACTCCCCCACCAGGCAATTATGGCCAATCAAAATTGCAAGCCTTAAGGAAGAAAGATGGTGACTACCCCATCCCCCTACCTCCTTCCTCCTTGTGAGCAAATTGCCCTCCCTTGAGTTTATTTGGTCACATGTGAACCTGAGTTGCCTTCACAGCTCATTTTCTCTCCAGTAACTATACCAGAGGCTATGGTGTGTTTGAGAATAGGAAGCCTGCACACTTCTGATCCTGGGAATGTAGAGTACCACAAACCCATTTACTAAAAACTAACTCTTACTCTTATCTGTCTGTCGGTCAGTCTATGTCAATATAGTCTCAATGAGCTACTACCAGTCCCACCTAGCACTGTGCTAGATGTAATGAAAGCTAAAAGTAGAAATATAAATGTTTCAAAGATCAGATCATTGCCAGGCACCAGTGGCTCACAGTTATAATCCTAGCTACTCAGTAGGCTGAGATCTGCAGGGAGAATAACACTTTGAGGACAGCCTATACAGAAGAGTCCATGAGACTCCATATTCAGCAAAAAGAAAAGCTGGAAGTGTGTCTCAAAGGATAGAGAAGAGAGAGAAAGAGAGAGAGAGAGAGAGAGAGAGGGAGGGAGAGAGAGAGAGAGAAGACCACACATAAAATGAAAGAAATCAGAGAATTCATCATTGATCTAGGCTTGTGGACTAGGGAGGGTTTTAATAAGCAAGCATGAAAACAAGGGAGAGAAAGAGTATAAGAAAATGGTCAGCAAGTAATTAAAAGTCATATTTTGGATCCAGTATTGTAGATCAAATTGAAGGCAGCAAATGAATAATTATATTCAGCTTACACCTGAATTATACGAACAGATGAATAGATGGCTCTTGGATTATTTGCATGACTGGTAAAACAGCTATAACCCTATTTATATTGTATGGAAAATTTGTAGCATTGAAAAGACCTTCAAAGAATTGACTTGGTTGCAGAACAATGTGAAAAATCAAATTATTATTTAAAACATACCCTCATATACACACACGCACACACAAATTCTAATTGTCTTGTAAATGCAAAGAATTGATTTATCAGCAATTGTTCTTAATTAGACAAGTCCACTCTGCTGTCTGGCTACACAGCTGGTACACACAATAATCTTTATACATCTACACTTGGCAAAAAAGAACCACAGTTTATTTTAAATCTCTAAGTTTGTTTTGGAAGCATATATAATGCTCATTCCTTTGAATATAATGAGATAACGTTCTGAATGATAAATATCAATTGATTAATATATGCAGGGCTTCAGTTTAATAGCTGTTTAACAAAAAATTATTTGGCTATTGTTAAATCTCAGTAAATGTTTTAAATAATAAATCGGCCTGTATTAGCGGCTAGCTATTAGTTCTCTTAATGGTTATTATCTACTAACGTAACTCTTTAGATTTAATACGGTATTTATCATTGTTTATTTTCATAGTTGCTCCTTAGCTCTAGTACTTCATTTTTATTCCTCCAGATTCTCAAGAGTTCATTGTGAATATTAACAGTGATTTCTTTCTTTTTCAAACCTCTAATAACCTCTACCAAACACAGCTGCACAACTGGGCCTCTTTGAGCAATGGAGACTCCTGTGAAGAATGTATCCAGAGTCTAGTCTTCCTGGGCCATGCCCTTGGCCTTGATGTTCATTTTCATGATACCACAGAAAAGTATGGACCCTGGTGACTCTTGGGTATGATAAACACCTGTTGAAAGGACATCTTGCCTGGGACTTGTCATGAGTTCCCACCTCCTTTCATAAAGAGGACAGTACATTTGATAAGGAAGAATCTCACACAGCACAGCACAGTGAGAGGTCATAGTACCTAAATCACTTGGTGTTAAATCCCAACCCCCGCCTCCTCCCTCACTAGAGCATCTTTTCTACTTAGACCCTCAGAACACAATCTTGGCTCCTTTAAGAGCCTCCAGTGAGAATTCAATAATTGTCTCTGTGGAAAGTATGAGTTCCCCCTAGTGCAGCGTGATAAATCACAGATAATAATAGCTCTTTCCAAAATAATCCTTAGGCAGAAGCAAAAATCCAACTGAGAAGGTTGTTCTGAGTCAAAACGTGGGACCTGGATCTGTCTTTTATTTAGCACTATAAATACATAGAGCATATTCTTTGTCACTGCTGTTGACATAATGTATTATTCTTACTATTTAGCTACGATCTCTTGAAACATCTATATTTTGGTCTCTATTTTTTATTGTCAGGCCTTCATTCAATGGACTTGCTGTCCTCATTTAACCCTCACCCTTCTGCTGACCAGATTATAATCTCACACCTCTCCACTCTTACCACCAAGAGTCAGTACCATACATCAGGGAGATTTCAGGAAACCACATCTTAATGTAAGTAGCACAAACCTGTGTTTTCTAAATTGCCCTCAATTTCCCTCTATGCCTGTAGGAATTACTATAGATAAGATTATTTCCCCAGGTATAATCTTCATAATATTTGTTAGGTCATTTTCATACCATTAGAGCCAATTGAACTTTTGATGTCTAGATATAGGAATCCTCAGGCTGATTTTTGCCTCTCTTCTAACCATAAGGCATCACCTTGGATGGGCTAGGAGTATAATTTAATTGGTAGAAATCTTGAAGTTTTATCAAAACAGCATATGGACCACACATGATTCAATTTCCTGGCTACCTTCATGATAATTAGGCCATAGAGCTCTCTGGAAGAACTGAAACTCCATGCAGAAGCACCCAAGCCTTGTACATCACTCTCTACAAAGTGCCTGCTATTCTCTTGGGAATATCTACCCGCAATTGTATATGCCATGTCCCCCCCAAAAAACCACTTTGCTCATTAAATCCTAAGTATTCAAGACCAACAAGTTTTTCCTTTGCTTCTTTTTTGATTTACAGACAAACCAAAGTCATAATTCTATTTTAAAATATCATAAGGCAGATTGTTTCGTTTTTCTCCTTTAGAGTATAATTATTCCTAATTCTACAATTACTTTACAAAGTGACAGTGTAGTGATTAAGATCACTTGCTTTTAGCAAATTTTTCCTATCACCAAACTCTATAAAAATTTAACCTACTCCAAAAAATTGTGACGTTGTTGGGTAGTTTTTATTAGACAATTTGAGGACTTAAAATTTTTTGTGACTAGTTCTTCCATATTCTAGCTCATATATAATTATAATTAATTGCTCCTCTGCACATTTCTCTTTTCTCTGGAAGGAAAGAAATGGTTTTGGGGAAAATAAGAACAGTGGGAAAAAGCTGGGAGGGGCTCTTTTCTTTGTTAATTGTGAGGGGGCTGATTGCCTGTCTAAAGTACAGTCAGCATTTCAATCAGTCATATTTTCTAAGGCTCTGAATAAGTAGAATGAGCTATGAGACACAAGCCAGGATAAAAAGCCATGATACTGCATGGCTTCAAAGCCAACAACACACACACACACACACACTGGGACTAGGAATTAACTGCCCTAGGGTCTGTCATTTTGCTGAATGATACATGCTTTACAAGTATATGAGTTGGTAAACCTGTGCTCCTGACCTCCAAATCCCAAAGTCCAAACCCAAAATCAGGAAAACAAGTTGTCTGATCAATCATGGATGTGTCTGCTAGCCACTTTGTCACTGATTATGAAACTTTATGGTTTTAGAAAATCAAACTACAAGGCCAGAAGTTGTGTGTCCACAACGAACTTGTGAATAAGAAAAGAGGAATCCACTTGGTATGGTAGTTAGCTTTTTCCCATCACCTTAACTGAACCAGCCTCAATTGGGGAGTGGTTCTTGAAAGTTAAGAAGAAAACCATCCTCGCTTAGCCAATTATAACGGAAAGCTTACAGAAAAATAAGTAGCCTGGCATTGGATGAAAACCAAAGAGATGAATAATTCCTCATGCTTGGGTCTCTTCATTATCTGAGATTCAACAAGCTTGCTTAACCTTTCCTTCATTATTTCTGACCCTTGCTTTCTGACTTCGGACAATGGAATTTGTAACTAAAAGCTGGATAAAGGAAGGAAAAACACATTTCTACAGACTGGTTCCAGGGGGAAGTGCCAGAGAGCTTCTGAAACTTCTGTTTGAGCAATCCAAGGAGATAGAGATAACAATAGCATGCTGTGTGTGTGTGTGTGTGTGTGTGTGTGTGTGTGTGTGTGTGTATGTATGTATGTATTAGTGCACCTTGAACGCACTAAGTGCTTCCTTAGCTCAGGCAGCCTCACAAATCCTGGGTAAGGCAAATGAAAACTTCCAATGCCAATCACCCATGCACCCAATGCTACCAGTAGAAAAATTCCCATGCACATTCTTGGAGAATGTCACACTGAAGACTCAGTCATTCCCTTGATATACCTTGCTGGCAACTATAGATAAAGTCCCCACTGCAATCCTCAGGTTATTCTCTATGTAATAGGGGGAAAATAGAAAGTATGGCCCCTCCTCTTGAATATCAGAGACATTCAGGTCAAGAAATAAAGCAATGCACATATTGTCTGAAACGTAATTAAACATGAATATAGGACTGATGACTGCTAAAAATCCTTCTGCTCTAGAATTCCAAAGCCACCCCTCACAGAAGTCTATTGAGGTCTTCTTATTTTCAAATGCCTGGGTGGCTGCTCTCCAGGACTCTACTTGAGCCAAGAAGACTTTCTAGTTCTCTTTCCGAGACTTATTACCAAGACTTGGCTCCCCTTGGAGAGTCCACCAACCCAACCTCCACAAGGAGAAACATTTGTCCTAGGAATGGCCAGTGACCCATCAGAGGCGCAGTTGACACCCATGATGATGTGGAGAGGGAAGCCATGGCCTCCAGTTGGAAGGGCACCCGTCTTTGAGTGAACTTGTTGCCGCCGGTCTTCCATTAATGAGCGTGAGGGTCAAAGCGAGACGGCGAAGGCGGCCCGCGACGCGCAGCCGCCCTAGGCCTCCGACCTCAAGGTCGCACATAGGAGCCCCAAGGGCCCATCTAGGCAGGGAGAGGCGTTCCCCACTGTCTCTCTGTCAAAAAAAATAAAATAATAATAATAATAATAGTGTTAATGATGAAAAGTCCATTATGGCCTGAGGGCGAAAATAATATTTTTCCTTCTCAAGTCCACATGAAGCATCAAGACATCTTCTGATAGAAAATGGTGAACTTGCACATCAGGAAGTGCAAAGACTATTTAATCAAAGCCTTTAAGAAGATCAAACCTAATCATGAGATGTTAAAAAAATATATAAAAGCAGATAAGAGGAGACTTTGGCTGCATGAGCAGAATCTCAAAATCAGAAAAGAGCCTTTTAGGTTCTTCCACAGCGAGAGAAATATGTCATTTTTTTTCTCATTCAGCAATCCAATTTATTCACTACAGTGGGTATGAGATCAGACTTAAACAGCATGGCCAGTCAGGCAGTCTGAAGGATTGGGTGCTCTGGCCAGTCCCCCATTCTCCCAAGAGTTCACTATTGACAAGCTGTTGTCTTATTTTGATACATTTTACATGTGGTTTTTCTTAAAGGCAGAGATAAAGATGATAAATTTTTGCCATATACAAATGAATTGGTAAGAAAAAAAAAAAGATCAGTCTGAGAAGGATGTAGGTCCCTCTGTTGGAGCCCTTGTAGACTTAGATCTTTAATCACACAACCAAGCAAGGATCAGTTTCATAGGAAATGCCATGGGAGAGTAGAATGTGGAAACATGCAAGAAGTCCTTAGGGAAAACAGAGGTGCATTGGCCAAACTCTCAGCAATGGGAATGTTAGCATTCCTTGATGTCATTGATGATGTCAGCTTATTCTAGGTCACCTATGCTATTGATACATACCATGGGCAATGCCCAATGAGTCCAGGAAAACACCATTAGTTACCATTGAGTATTTACTATGCACCACAGATAAGCTAAGCACATTCCTAGGTGATATCTAATGCTCTCAACAACTCTGCCCAATAGATGTTACTTTATCTCATTTTACCCAAGAAAGGTTAAACAACTAGATCTCGAACAAAGAGTTTAGAAGAGCGAGATCCTTCTCAAATAAATATATTGAGTAATTTCCAACTCTTGTCAAATAGGAGGGCCTCTTTCCTATACCCCAAAAGCTAGAAACATTATCCTGTCTTTTTTTTTTTTTTGTATAAAGACTACAGGCAGATACACATACATGAATCAGGGCCTGGCAATCTCTCCCTGTCTCTCTCTCTCTACAGCCCTTGAGTTTCATCCATCATCACAAAGAAATTATTGTCAGCAAGCATGAGTGATGATCGTTTTGCATATTCTTGCTCTTCAGGTACTCTTCCCTAGAAAAGGAAACAAATATCCCAATGGCTTCATCTCTCTCCAGACTCTTCCAGGTTAAAATCCTAGTATAATGTCTTCTTCCTCCAACATTTTGTTTGTTGTATTTACCCCACAACTTCCCTTGATTAAAGAAAATTCTTTGGGTGACTCATGGGGTAATTCTCAGTGTAGTCATGTTCTGCTAGTAACAGCTCTAGGCACTGTCACATAAAGAGGTAAACACATAAAATATAATGAGACATTTGGTGTGTGTGTGTGTGTGTGTGTGCATATATATGGAATATTAAATATCTACTGATGATGAATATATATTAATAGAATTAATTACTATAGCCTAAAATGTAAAAGTGTATTAGAATATGAAAAGAAAACAGGAGAGAGGTAACCATGTGATGTTATTTAAAGAAATTTTCCCAATGGACAAAAAACAGTAAGAAGATAAGGAAAGGAAGAGAGAAAGCACAAAATATAAGGACTTCAATAATGAGGAGTGAACATCATATGAACCAGGCAGAATATCAGGTGTGAGTTTTGAGATGGTTACAGTTTAAGACTAAATAAATGATCCAATTTCAAAAACCTAAAATACTTGAGTATTTTTCATACTAAATACTACAATACTAAATACCATACTAAAACACTAAAATACCAAGACATCAAATGCACTGCTGAGTGTTGTGCTCCACATAACCTTCTATCCTGCCTCCTCCACTCCCACTGCTGCCCGGTCACCTCCCAGGGGAAATGACTACTGTAGAGTGGAAGGCAGAGAACCCAGCACAGACACTGGGCTTCTGGCCTTCCTTCCTATTGGCTCTGGCTTCTGAGAGACCAGCAGGAGACACACACACACACACACAAGTCACATGTCTCTAAGCCAATATTGCTTTGAAAAGTGAAGTTATACTAACACCTTAGACAAAGGTCAAAGATGAACATAAGAAATGGCACCCAGTGGCTCAAACCTAGAATCCTAACTACTCAGGAGCCTGAGATCTGAGAATCGCAGTTTGAAGCCAGCCCAGACAGGAAAGTCCATGAGACTCTTATCTCCAATGAACCACCAGAAAACCAGAAGTAGCACTGTGGCTCAAAATGGTAGAGCACTAGCTTTGAGCGCAAAAGCTTAGGGACAGCACCTAGGCCCTGAATTCAAACTCCATGACCAAAAAAAAAAAAAAAGAGGAAGAAGAAAGAAAGAAAGGAAGGAAGGAAGGAAGGAAGGAAGGAAGGAAGGAAGGAAAGAAGGAAGGAAGGAAGGATATAATGTCTTCTTGTGCCTCTGTCTCACTCTTGCTCTAACCTGTCATTCCAGAAGGACAGTCAAAATGTGTAGTGAGGAAACAGTCTAAGGATACTGATTGACCCTAGCATCCCCTGAACAGAAGTGCTGTCCCTGATGCCTGGACCCAAGAGAGGAAATGGACCTCTGAAACTTTGGGGTAGCCACTCTCACTCTCCTGAGAAAAAAAATTGTTTTTATAATAAGCATGCATATATATGTATATGTATACACACGCACACACATATATATATATACACACACACACACACACACACATATATATATATATATATATATGGGCTCATATGCCTTAAAACTTGCATCAAAATCCTTCTGGCTGTTTTAGAGAAGTTGCCTTTAAGCTTCTCATCTCACATATACATAATCAGATACACAGGGAGATTATAGATCCAAGTCCTATAGGAAGCCATTAGCACAGTGGAAGCCAGAATGGGGAGGGAGCTCTGGCTACCAGCATATGCAGACTCAGTTGTTACCATTACAGTGTTTCTTGCTACTTTCTTATCCAGGCAGCTAGATCAGGCTTGAGAGAGCAGGGCTGCCCAGGTTCTCTGATTAGCCTCTCTGCCTTAAATTCTTCCACACTCACGGTCTCATTAAATCCTTCTAGCAAGCCTTCAGGAAGGTCAGCATTATTATCCTTACTTTATCAAGGAGCAAACTACTCTGGCTAACAAATAGCAAGCAGGGAAACATTTGATTCAAGGACAAACCAGTCTGTTCCACGGCCTTGATTTTTTTTCACACCATAGAAAAGTCCTAAAGACCAGAACGCTGACCCCAGAACAGACAAAAGATGCCCGGCAGAAAAGACATTGGAACAGAGAGTCCTAAGTATGAAACTTCGATGACAAACATTCAGCCCAGAGCAGGGAGTCTGATTCCACAATGTCCTGCAAGCATCCTGATATCCTGCTGGGTTTACTTAATACCTGCCTGGTCCAGGTCCCAAGACCTTTTGCCTTCAGTCAGATAATGCAGTAGGCAGCAACATGGAAGGTAGAGATGAGAGAACTGTAGTTCAAGGTAAAAGTTAGTGAGAACCCTATCTCAATTAAGCAGCCAGATGGCACATTCCTATGCTCTTAGCTGTGTTAAGAGTCAGAGGTAGGAAGATTGAGGTTTAAGACTGGGCCAGGGCCAAAAAAAAAAAAAGGAAAGAAAAGAAACTACTTGAAAAGTAATTAAAGAAAAAAAAAGTAGAGGTTGTGGATGAAATGATAGAGCAATTATCTATAAGCAAGAGGCCTCAAGTTCAAAACCCCAATAACACACACATACGCAAAACCAAACCAACGCCCCCCCCCAAAATAAACCAGTGAATCAGGAAAGTTTGACCTTGATGTGCCCTTGAACCTTTCTCATAGCCAGTCTTGCCTTTCTATGGCTTCTCCTCACTACTAATGACACAATTCCAGGGAAACCATCATCTATTGTTTTTTGCCACTATTTAATGGTTACAGGTCCTTGAGTTTCTTTTGCTCTTCCTCTAATCTTAGATCTTTTTCATCCTTCTTGTCATGGCCCCTTTTGCTTTCTGTGATAGTCTCCCAACTTCTTGCTCTAATTTCCTATCTACTTTTCTCTCCCAAGACAGTACAAGAACAAAAGAATGAAAATGGGAGCCATCCTTTGCATATCCTTGAATGATTCATTATTTGATTTCTTTTTCCATTACACCCTTTGAATGAGCTTCCTAAGATCTGTGGTAACTAGGTACCCCATTTGTGTCAAATGTGCTTTTGATAGGTTGGCACTGTCTAAACAAGCATTTCACTGCATTGTCATTCCTTTCTCTGGTTTGTAAACCTATTGTGGGCTTCTAGCTAAAGAAAGGAGAAGAAAGAAAAGATTTGCAGGAACACCACACATAGAGAACAAACCTTGGTCAATTCTCTGGGTTACTCGGTCTTCTGTATCATTTTGAGAGAGGAAGATGTGGGCAGAAAATTGATGTTTCAGACACCCAAACCTAAATACACACATACTCCACGCACTCCAAGTATACCAGAGTTGGGTGAGTAGAAATCATGTAGACTACTAGATCAGTTACTTTGGAGATGCAGAAGTTAAAACAGATTAATTTGTTAAGGCCAGAAAAATAGGCAGTAATTCACCTGGGACTAGAATTCAGGCATCTTGACACCTGTTCCTATCCGATCTTTCTACTGACCCATCAAAAGATGGAGTTATGCATCTTTCTGACTTCCTCTTTAGTAATCATTTTTATTTTTGTCTCTCAGTGAACTTACTTGAAGTCTCCTGGAAGCTATTTCTGTTTTCAGTGTTATGCTCCTAAAAGGAGTTGGAAGTCACTTGGGGTAGAGAAAGATGGGAATATGAAGGGTTTATTTTTGTATTGTCTCAGATCCCTGACCTCTTTCCTCCAGGAAAGAGTCAGAAGCCCTACAATTGAGAAGAAAAATCTAGGGATGAAGGTCTTAGTTTGGGGAGGGGCCTCAGGACAAGATATTAGATTTTCCCAGGAAATAAACTCTCATGCCTCCCAGAATGTGAGATTGTTAGCAGACACAGCTGCTATTCAATAATATTCCAGTCCCACTCTAGACCTTGGACAGTTGTCCAGTTCACATCTCTGAGCCCTCAGTGAAGTGAGCTTCAAAAGAGTGACAAATCAGCCAGTGTCTCAGCCATGGCTTAACTTGCTTCCCAATTCTCCTCAGACCTTGGTAGAAGCAGGGCTACTCTGCCCAATGGAGCTCCTAGACAGTGTACAAACAGTTCATGAAATCTAACTGATTCCAGGATAAAATCAGGATAGATTCAGGTCAGATATCAAGGGTTCCAATTTTCCCGCCATGAGAAAGAGTTCTGGCTTTGTTCTGAGAGAGGTTTTCTCTGCTGTTTGGAAGGGAGAGACTTTTCAAATGTCTCTTAAAAATTTTCAGAAGTTGGAAAAGGTTTTCTTTTTTTTTAATGATCTCGGCCCCCCTCCTGTTAATTTCCACAACCGTGGTGGCTTTTCATCTTTTCTTACGTTCAATCTAAAAGGGCCTGGATCTGCTAGAGAAATAGACAAGAGGAAGCAGATAATCATAGGACCTGGTGCTGGATCCTTTCCATTGGAACAAGACACTAGCTGGCTGTGGGATTTGCATAATTAAAGGAGCCTATCAGTGCAAAACCTGGAGTGAATAGGGAGGGACGGAGGAAGGTGTTTCTGAAAAGCTGGGAATGCTCCCATCAAGAGCAAATGACAGTCAGTGCCAAGGGGGAATGAACCAAACTGTCCCTTTTCTTCTTAAGGAAATTATCATTTCAACTTTACTCTGTCTTCTGTGTGACCACTTAGAGGAAGGAAGGCTCCCAATCTGCATTTAAATGGAATGATTTCGGGAAGCACAGACTGAAGTTTGGGCTTTTCAACACTCCCCCTTAAGGAAAAGGCCCTTGATGAATTAAGATTGACAGCTGCTCTTTGCAAATACCGAGGCTGCATCCCCTGCCCCACCTTCCCCTTGGTCCCATAGGCTATAGGCCTCTGTCATTTGGTTCCTGGATGAAGAAAAGTCCTTTGCTCAAACAAAAGGATCAAGTGCTGCTATCTGCAGCTCTACTGCTCAATTTAGTGGAACTTCTGCACATGTCATCTTGATCTGTTTTTAAAATACAGATATCCCAGGAGAAGCCGTAAAGGTCTAAGTTGTTACCCATCCTTTACAGCTAGGTATGATTGGAGGCTGTGGAAAGAGATTTTCATTCCTTTAACAAATATTTTAAATGAAGTGACTGCCAAGCAGGACTTCCCAAAGTGCCATAGCGAGCAACGAAATCTCCTGGCCTAAAGATATTCATGGTCAATCAGTCTGTCGATGGGTTTCCTTGCTCAGGAAGAACAAGGGCAGGAGTGGGGTGGGGGTGGGGGGAATGGTTGAAAGAAAGGAGCAGAGAGATTGGGCTCTGTGGAAGGATGGAAGGAAGGGAGGAGCTAAATAAGGAATCTGGGGAGCACTGAAGATACACTTTGATGGCAATTTTATGATTTTCCATTTGTGTTTCTCACAGGTCCTGTCTGAGAGATGGTTCCCTATTTCACTCCCAGAGATATAAAGCACCTCTGGGCTCATTCCTGCTGTCACTGAAGAGAGAGCCAGGAAGAAGGGAAGGGGACCATTAACCCTTACCAGGATTGTTTTCCTTCTAAGCCCCTCCCACACCCATGCTGGGCTGTCTTACTGCAGAAATCTGCCATCCACCCTCTTGTGAACATCTGCCCTGTTTTGTTTGGTTGGCATAGGAATGGCTGGAGATTGTATCATTTCTTTAGGATTTTATTCCCACAGGGCCCTGGGGTGAGCAGACTGCAGTCCAATGCTGAATGATGGTCTTCCCCACATCCCACTGTCTGTCCTAATATTTCCTTATGGGGCTGCACTTGGTAACTTGCACTGCCTAGGACTAGGGCATTGCTGTAACTTCTCTTGGCATCTCCTGAGGGTCTGGAAGCAAGCTAGAGTGAGGGGGAACTACAGGGAGAAGGCAACTGTGAGCAGAGTGAGTCTGCAAGAAAAGATCCTGGTAACCATCTCCCACCCTAGGCTTCTGGAAGAAACAAATAAGGGTTCCCCAACCACAGGGGAGTGGGGATTGGTACTTACAACAGCATGGACACCACCATTACCACACTGATCCCACAGAAAATTTTATTCTTTTTCGGTGGAAGAAGGTAACAATAATTGAGGTTCAAAGTTAAGGCCTCTCTCTTTCTTGCTAGACAGGCTTTCTCGCCACTTGAGCCATGTCCCCCAAATCCTATTTTGCTTTAGTTACTAATTTGATAGGGTCTTGCCTTTTTACTGAGATGGATCTTGGACCCAGATGCTCCTATCTATGCCTCCCGTCTAGCTGGGATTATAGCTGGACCCAGACCCTTCTAGATCGTTGGCTGAAGTGGAAGTTTTATGAACTTTTAGCTTGAAGTTGTCCTCAGACTACTCTCCTGACCTACAATGGTCATCCTGTGTCGCTGAAGTGATAGCCCTGCACCACCATATCCTACTAGAGATCTTTATTCTCTTTTCCTTCTGGGAAATTATTTCAGAGTTCTGTATAGCTTGGCTATACAGGACTTTGAAACTTTCAGAGGCTTGGGAGAAAGTTCTATGAGAGAGATCCCAGGAAGATGACCACCCTTGCCCCTAATAGCCAAGTGGGGTAAATGCAGTAGCTGCAGACTTTCTGGGTAGATCACTGGAATCTCCAGAAAAGGTATGGGTGAGCAGTTAGTCACCGGGAGCAACAGCTAGGTTGAAACAGTTCTCATATTCAGTCCACAGGGTCTGGACCTGCACACGGTCAGGGAAGATAATTATTTTTTACTTGCTATATTTTATTTTATGATTGAACAGGATCATAAAAATCTCAAGGCCTGGCAGGGATGGAAGGAGGAGGTGTCAGAGCCCTGGTTTCCTGCCACCCCACCCTCAAACAGGGACCCACACTTGCTGGTGAGAATGGCAATAACTAAGAGGCCTATAAAGCCCTGGATGCCGCACCTGCACAGAAGCTATACTTTGTGTGAGAGGAGGAGGGAGCCACTGAAGTCTATCTCCTGGAACATTTTGTGGCTGCCCATCTTCAGAAATCCAGGGCAGATTGAGGCTCTTCATGGAGCACAGAGTCCTGACCCAGGCAGTTAGTAGGGTCGTATTCGGGCCTCCTCTAAGGGACAGAGGAGCTGCTTAAGCATCTATCCTTGAAGAGCAAAAGTGGCCTTTCCCCCAAGATGCTTTCTACACACGGCCTCTGCATCTTGACAAAGGTGCCAGTAGCCACTGTAGACAAGCCAACTGCATCAATTTCTTTTATATATCCATTTTGAGGCAGAATAGATAGATGAGGTGACCAGAAACTTAAATACAATATATACTAAAGGGGACCAGAAGCAAAAACTGAAAAAAAATCACAGCAGCAACCTCTATGCTCATCACCTTTTCCTATTAGATGTTAAGTTAAAAGAAGAAGGAAGACCACAGGGGCTATCTATGTCTATATTTTTTTCTTCTCTTCTCTTAGAAACTAAAAACCTGCCAACTCTTCAAATGGGAGAGACCAAAAATTAAACAGTGAAGTTGGCAAAAGGAAAGTCCTGAAATTCACACCCATTATCCCTGTGTTTGAGATACAGGCCGACTCTCCATCTCTGTTTGTGAATAACATCAAGACCCTGAACCCACAGCCTCTGATAATTTAGGTACTGCTATTTATATGACCTCACAGACTTGCCCAGCTCAGATGGTGGAATGACCTCCAGAGGCAAGGCCATTTTGAGTCTCTACTCTGATTCCCTTCATGGGAAATGAGAAATGCTTCCCTTCCCCTTTCCTATTTCTCCCTACTATCTTTTGTTATACTAACATAAATCCTGGCTAAACTTCTACCTTGTGAGCCTTTTGGTGAAGCTCCTTTAAATCACTTTTCATTGTGAATCTCAAGTTCTTGTGATTTTTGTGGAAACGGGGAGACAGAGAGGCCCCTTCATTCCTTCCCTTCTGCAGTAAAAAAAAAGAATGTGTTGCATACTGCTGGCCTAGCTCTGTTCTTATCTACCTCCTGTATACAGGAAGATAAGCAGACCTGAGGTAGAAGGCAGGATCCAGGTGTCAGAGATTGCTGCAGAGTCAGAGAAAGAATAGAAAAAGAAAGGCCCTCTTTCCCCTGCTGTCACAGCCTCTGCCAGCTGACTTTTGAGAGCTGCTTCCTGATGTTTAACTAAAACTCCTGGCAGCCTTCCTGGGCCAGCTTACAGATAGAGACAAAAGACCTTCTGGATGGGTTGGCCACTATCACCAAGGACAGGAATTATTTCTCACTCCCTGGCTTCCTGGACAGACACTGTAGGACTTCTCTCTCTTACAGGTCAGATAAACCTTTAAACTGAGAAGAGCTCTAATCAAGCAGTACATCTTCATTCCCACCGTACATGGAAGGAAACTGAGGCTCAACTTGGGCTAGGGTCAGAGACAAAACAAAGACTCAGTTTCTGGCTCCCCGCATCCTAGCCTTCCACTGTACTTCCAGCTAGATCTCAGAAGAGATCTATGAAGACCTTCTTAGGGAAGAGCTCAACCAGATTTGGGTCACCAGTCTGATTGCTAGTCTGAAAGTTCGCTGTCTCAGGGAAGAAAAATAAAATAAAATTCAAGGGTGGACACAGAGGAGACTTACACAGGATCAGATTTATTAATATGATGCAAAGAAAGCCAAAGTACATCCTCCAGATGAGAAAGTAGGCAGGCTACAGAACACCTCACTGGGGGAGCCAGGACCTCAAGCTTTTATTAGGGTTTTTGGACACAGGGGTAATCATTACTGGAAAACTAGGTTATTAATTCCAAAGACTGAATACGCATCATCATTTCTTGCCATGGAGTTGGGTGGTGAGAGAGAGGCTGTCATTTTCTCTGGGTTGTGGAGGTTCCATGTCAGCAAGACCCTGCTGAATGCCATGAGTCGTCCTGTTGATATTAGCTGTCCACAGTGTGAACTCCTTAGTTACATCCACACTATCATTCACAGCCACCAGGTTTCCTAACTCCTTGACTAACTCCTATTTCAAGGGGAGTGACTGGTTTTAGCATGTACAATCTGTTAGGTCAAGCTGAGGCTAGAGAGGTACCAACTAGAGGTCCACGCTTCTGTCTACCTTAACTCCTCTTCAAATCTGACATTCTGAAAGCCTCCATGTGAAGGAAACTGCATGGCAGGTGAGCTCTCCGCTTTATCCTAACCAACACAGGGCAAAGCCAGAAGTCCCTGGAGTTGATGACCCAAAATTCACTCTCCTCTTCAAGGGGCAGATGCACTGGTAACACACAGATTCGAATACTTCTCCCTGAGCTCATTTCTACCTTGATTTTTCTCTGCCCCATGCAGAAGGTGCTACTTGGGGACATTTAGAAGCCAACCAGGTTCTGGCAAAGGGGAATGTGTGCTTTAACACCACCTCCCTGATACCACAGTGGTTTTGAGCAGGGATTCTGTGGCACTGCTGAAGTTTTGGTTCTGAATAAGATGTATTATCCAACGTCAGGGTTTCAGAAACAGCAAGGATCATGAAAGAGATGGTTGCAGTGGAGAATGATTTGCAGGCCTGGGAGTCTAGGGCCTGATTCAGCAAAAAGTCCTTTGTTTTATTGCACCCAGTTAAATTGGATCATTCTGGGGGGCGGGGGGGACAGAAGAACCTGTGCTCCTAAGAAGGAGTAGCAGGATTCTAGGCTGTGGTTTCCTTGGGATTAAATAGCAGATCTCAGCAAATGAAAATGAATGCCCACTGCTAGTCGTCCTCAGCAAGGCACCTGAGAAGGTAACCCCACCTCTCTCAGGGAGGGGAGCTGACTTCAGAGGGTGTGGATAAGCTCTCAGGGAGCTCAAGTTACCTCTAAGACCATGACATTCAAAAGGCTGGGTTGTTTGCTGGGGCTGATGTTTTATTTTTCAGAGTAAGAAGGAGAGGAGGAGTGAAGAGGAGAGCTCGAATTTCTCAGGACCTCCTACCCAACGGCTCTCCTGTGGCTCTAACACCGGTGGAAAAATGACTTCACCTTGGCCCTGTACCTGGGTGTCACCTTTCTCCATTTTGCTTTTTACAAAGCTTAGACACAATCCTAACCTTCCTGGCCCACTACAGGGGATAGCCCAACTTTCCCTCATTCCTGCTCAGAGCTGGGAGGAAGATGGCTGAGGGCTTTGGAAACTTCCTTCTTCAAGAGAGTATCTCCATCTAATATGCAAATACAACTTAAGCCAATACTTCATCAGGCAACACATTAGCCTGGATTAGTAACAATCAACTGAGACCAATTTTTTTTAAAAAAAAACTGAGGCTTAGAATCTACAATAATATTATCTATCATCTATTGAATAATTACTATGTACCCAGCACTATGATAAGCTCTTAAGAAAATAAATAAATAAATACCTTTCTCTCTCTTTTTAATCTCCACACAGCTTGGTGGCTGGTATCCCATGTGACATACCCACAAGGCTCTGCTGAGTGTGCAGGATCACACACCAATTAAGAGCCACACGAAGCCAGGTAGTTCAAGTAAGATAGCAAGCGGGGGCAGGGCCAGTTCAGTTTGCTATGGCTGCTTAGGGTTGCAGCAAAAGTTGAGAAACACAAGGGGGCGGTGCTTCAAGGGGAGAAAGGACATAACAATTCATGTCTTATGAGTCACGGGGTCCCTGGCTCGAACCCCAACTCTGCTTTTGCTTTCAAGTCTCTTATCATTGCCTCCTTTAAAAACCTTCTACTAGCCAGGAACCAGTGGCTCACACCTGTAATCCTAGCTACTCAAGAGGCTAAGATCTGAGGATCCTGGTTCAAAGCCAACTCCGGGCAGGAAAGTCTGTGAGACTATTATCTCCAATTAACCACCAGAAAACAAGAAGGGGAAGTGTGCCTCAAGTGGTAGAGTGCTCTCCTTGAGCTGAAGAGCTCAGGGACAGCACCCAGGCCTAGAATTCAAGCCCCATGACTGACAGACAAAAAACAAACAAACAAACAAACAAACCCCACACATTTCTACAAGATCTAACCTCATACCTCAAGTGTACCATCTTTTGGAAGGCCCACAGTGCCTATCCCACCCAATCTTAGCACCCACTCATTCAACTGTGCTCTAGAGAGCCAGGACACATTATGTCTCCTCTGCAGGGCTACATGATATTCAGAACATCATAAAACTTGAAGGGATACATGAATGAATAAACCAACAATGATGGCCCTAGAGGACATTCAAGAGACAAAAACCATTCCCATCCTTGGACAGGGTTTAGCTTCCAGGGGAGGTTTAGAAACATGCCTAGATACCTCTGGAAGGTAAAGACAGCTACCTAGGACAAAAAGACCTTCCATATAGAATAAAGTACTTCCCAGACTTGGTTACAATGGCTTCTGATCTAGGGATAAAGAAAGCTGATGATTACCTATTGTCTAAAGAAATCCCAAACCTGCTCCTTCAACTCAAACACTATTGGGTAAACATTCTGTCTGCCAGTCTATACACAGTTTCTGTTAAATATGATGGAAATAAGCTCGGGTGTTGTTTTCTGACACCCACTTCTTTACACACGCACACACACACATACACACACATGTGCACACGCAGGAGCATGCACACTCATACACCTCTATCTTAGGTCCTGCCACACACAATAGCAGCTCACCTTTATCAGGCAATTGCTCAGACAACCAGGTGCCATGGAAAGTGCTCTTCTTCCTATGTACCCATTCCACCAACATTGGCTTTTGACAACCAGGCAGATATTTTTCAAACCACTTTGTGTTTTTTTACAGATCAAAGCAGGGGGGGAAATGCTGTTGTCACTGTTCGTTGTGCTGTTCCTTCCCCCTATTAGCTTTGCTAAGATGCACCCAAAGAAAAGAAAATACAATGGCATACAATTAGCAATGGAAATTATTAATAGGAGCAGGAGATTCAATCCATTCTACAGGCAATTCTGTAGTGATTTTAGTAATTGATAGTAATTAAACACTAATTAATTCATTTCCTAACTAATGTATTTACTTTATTTATGGTATGCACTTTAATTACACTTGTTTGCATTCCTTGGGTTAAGCAATACAAATTTGCTCTTTTCTGAAAATGTTTATTCGGGCTTCTTTAAGACATTCTTTGAGAGCCTGTGGGAACAAAGACTAACGGTTTTGAATTGCAGTTGAGCACATTGATTTCTCACTTTAGGATGCAAGGCTGATGGGAGGTAAAACTTCGTAGCCTTTCCCAGTTTGGCCTAACCTCTTACCCCTAAGTTTTTAGCCCAGCTGCCTGGCAAATTATCTTCAGTTTATCTCAGAAAAGATCAGAATCTTGGCTGTGGGAATAACTTCCAATAGACCTTGAATGCCAGAGAAGGAAGATCCCATTTTCGGACCTCGTTTAGGAATGAATGGGATGATCCTAGCGAGATGTGGCAGACAGACCGGTGTCTGTTCTTTGGAAGGAGTGGCTGCTCACTGTTTTAGTGAGACTCTTGGGAATGGAGGTGAAATGGAAAGGCCAGCTGCTCCATCACTCCATGAATACTAACTTATCTCTGTCAACCAGCCTTGTAGTCTCTCTTCAGACAGTGCCCTGAAGGAGCAACCTCACCAACCTCTAAGCAGTTCCAACTCTGAAAGTCTTCCCTGTTCTGAACCTAACTCTTTCCCTCTGAGAATACCTTTCTAACCCATAGGGCTACAGAAAGTAGGTCTTAGTTCTTGTCCATTGGTCAGCCTGATGGAAACTTGGCAATTAATGCCACCCACCCTCCCACACACCACTTTACTCAACCATTCTGGTATAGAATATTTTATATCTGTTTAGCATCCTGTTTGCTGAAAGAAATTTAGCCTGTTTTCATCTCCTCTAAAAGAGGTGAATGGCTATGGTCTGACAATTATAACAAAAAATAGAAATGACCTCTCTCAATTAAGATTCTGTGCTGGTATTACTGAGAAAAGTACCTTGGACGGACCCTATAATGATAATGACAACTTCTTTTGAGGTCTTGGCCCCTTTTAGGACCCACAGGTTTCATTGCAGCTGAGTATTTCAGAGATCTGTAATGAACAACGTGTAAAGAAACTAGGAAGGTTAGGGAGATGATCTGAAAACTCCAGCCAGGCATCAGCTCTACAGAATGAAGAATTTCTCCGTCTGCTTCATTATGCCTCTCTTTATTTTTAAATCTTAAACTATCCAATTGACAAAGATAGAATATATCCAAAGGAGATGAAATGATCATTTGACATGTATGTATGTATGTTGTGTAATGATTCTTACCATCAAATTAGTTAGCACATCATTGCTTATGCTCTATATTAGATCCTTAGGATCTGTTCATTTTATAACTAGAAGTTCTAACCTTCCAGCACTAGCTCCCCAGTTCCATCATGTCTGAATATCTACCAACCACCATTTTTTCTCTTTGCTTCTTTAGACCTGATTTTTTTGGCTTCCACATAAGTGATATTATACAGTTCTTGTCTTTCGGCATCTATATTATTTAATTTAGCACAGTATCCTTCAGATTCATCAGTGTCACAAATGACAGGCTTTCTTTCTTTTATAATGTCAGGATAATAATATCTTCCTGTTGATATGTACCACAATTTCTTTATCCATTCATCTGTTGATGGACACTTAGATTGTTTACAAATCTGTAGTACTGTGACGAATATGACAATAAACTTGAGATGTAGATACTTCTTTGAGATATTGATTTCATTTCCTTTGTAGACATACCCAAAAGGAGGCATCGCTCTATCATATGGTAACTCTATTTTAATTTTTAAGATATCTCCATACAGTTTTCCAAGTTGACTGACTGCAGTAATTTATATTCCCACAATAGTGTATGAGTTCCCTTTTCCCTACACACTTGCCAGATCTTCTTATCTCTTCTCTTTTTGATAAAACTGTCCTAAAAGAACATTGTGGTTTTGATCAGCATTTTCCTGATGATAAGTGATGGTAAGTACCTTTTCATACAAACCAGAACTTTGCCCCCACCTTGCCCCCCCCACCCACTGAATACTGAATTCTCCTGAATAGGAGAAAAATGTATGAGGTCACAACAAAACGTACATATATGCCCAATGAGGATGGAAGACAGGCATTCATTAAATAAATGATTTGGTTAACAGTGTTGCCTTGCTAAGTATCCACCATTCCAGTGTCCAGTCTTTCCCCCTGCATTCCAAGAAAAGAAGGAGAACAAGGTGTGAGAACAATGCTTGGAAAAAGAAGGAAGAGGAGAGTTAGAAAAGGACTACATCTGGGAAGTCCTGAGATTAATGTCTATAAGAAGTAAATGACAAGGATAAAAGAAATTGCATATATACTCAATTCTCACACTTCAAGAATCTCCTGATAATGCAATGTCAGAAGAGTCTTTTTTTTTTTCTTTTTCACCATGGAGCAATAGGAGGTCTAATTGGCCTAGCAGAATGAGAAGCTGAGGTCTTACAGCCGATTTACCTCTTATTCACTGACCTTTATAGCAAAGGAAGAGGGAGGGGCCGAGCCTCTGCAGAGGAAGGGAGTAAAGGACAAGGAAAGGTACAGAGGCATTAGCTTGGAGCTGTCCAACCAGAGAGGTACTGAATTAAAACTCACCTACAGACAACTTGTAGAAACTACTGGCAACTCACCTTTCCAATCATTACAGCTCCATAACTGGATCTGAGTTGCTGAAAGAATTATGTTGGAGAATAGGGTAGGCCATAGTCATGGAAGAAAGTCCTAAAGCTGGGCCTAGGGCTTGATAGAGAACAGCTGAAAACACAAACGAGGATAGCAGAAATGGCCATCCATTTTCTTTTCCTCATTTATGCAATCTTGTCTCCACTGGGAAGACAGATAACCCTTCCTGGCTTGCTTGCTCTTGTCTGGTCTCTTCAAACCTCTTTTTGTTTTATGAAGTAACTCCTTCTTGGTTATATTTTAAAGCTGCAAAAGAAATTATCTCCTGCTATGTAGAAGTGCACAAATCAGTAATAAGGATATGCATGCATTTTTATAAAACTTGTCCATGGGTATTTGTGTGTGTGCACCATCTAGACATGAACAGACGTGTGTGGTTTGCCTTCATCAGCATGCAGAGCAAAGATTTGCATCGGTTAATCACTTCAGGATTCAGAAAAGCCACTTCTGATTTTTAAAAAAATCCCATTCCTAGTAAGCTTGCTGTGAAAGATTGTACCTGTCCCATATGTTGTAAAGAAAAACCTGTTTCCAGGTTCTACACACACACACACACACACACACACACACACACTATAATGTGATTCTGGCTGCCTGCCACAAGGGAAATCAACTGAGAATTCCTGAAAAAGTCCCCAAGGAGTGGAGGACCAAGGTTCTTTGAATTTAGTTTTTCTTTGAACTGGAATGAGATTTCAGGAGCAGAATGTTTAACATGTTGCTTTGTAATTAAGGAAGGGAGGGATACGAGACTTGAGCAGTTGTTGATGCATGTGAGACCAATGGTTGCTAAATAGGGAACCACCATGATGGCACAAAGTACATGTGACCCCAGAGAGAAGTCAAACCCTCTCACCCTCCTCCGCTACCATGTAGTCCTGAGGAGTGGCATGCACATATTGACAGGCGTTATATCCCCTGAGTGAATCATCAATAGGACTTGGCTTTCAGAGTACAATATTAACCAAACTTCCAGAAAATGAGAGTCCGAAAGAAAGTGAAATGTAATAGAAGAACTGCGATGGGGTATTATTAAGAATTGGAAATGAACTTTACAACTTAGGGGGAGGAGTGGAAGGCAGAGGAACAGGAGAGAATGAGGAAGTCAATAACACTGTCCACAAGAAGTGCACTCATGACCTTACCTATGTAAATGTAACCTTTACAATAAAATTTAAAACATAAAAAGTAGCCGGGCGCTGTGGCTCACACCTGTAATCCTACCTATTCAGGAGGCTGAGATCTGACAATCTCAGTTCCAAGCCAGCCTGGGCAGGAAAGACCCTGGGACTCTTATCTTTAATTAACCACCAGAAAACCAGAAGTGGCTCTGTGGCTCAAGTAGCACCCAGGCCCAGAGTTCAAGCACTACAACTGACAATAAATAAATAAATAAATACACATATATAAAATAAAAATAAGTGAAACAATTTATATTTAAAAAAGAGAGAATTAAGGCTGTTAATCACATTTGTTGTTAAGGATAATCTATCAGTTTCTTGTCCTGAAACAGATTCTCTACACATTCATTGTGAATTGGGTATTTGACTAATTTTAGGTAAGGAGATTCCAAATCCAGGAAAACAACACAGGAAACAGTCTTCCCAGTGAAAGGGATTAATTCCAACAGGTCATGAGAGCCATCTCTGCCATTCAGTATATATGCTGGGGCCAGCTAAAAATTCTAACCAGTATTCTGCTCAAAGTAAATTTCATTTCATAATGTCATTTCATATTGAAAGGCTCTCATTGATATAAGAAGGAACTGGGGCAAAACAAGTGACCCAATAATTCTATACTTAATGAAAAGTTAAAGGCCCGAGTGAAGCAAAATTAACCCAGAAAACCACACAGAATTAAATCAAGGTGCAAATTCTGGCTTAAGGGTTTAACAACTTGGCATATCAGTCAAGAAAATATTCAGTTCAACATCTATCTGTTCTGATCTATGATGACTCCGCTTATCACCATCTCCCCCAAAACATCCCATTTATTTCATAAGTTTCGCTTCTAGAACTTATTCTCTTCCAAATATTGTATGTACAGTATGCATGTGTGCATGTCTGAAGTGTGCGAGTACTCATGTGATCATGGCACCTGCACACACAAAAGCTAGCTGTAGTGTCAATTCTCATACACGCTGCTTCTCCCAGTCCTTTACATTATTGATCATCCTTCTCTCCTTGGTTACTGAGGCACTACATCTTTCTCATTTTCTTCCACCCATGTGAAACATGGCACATTTAATCCAGATCTGTGTGCATTTTAATCTAACTTGTGTATGTATACATTCATGCTAACTGGGAAGAACACACAGATGTGTTCCTGTTTCTCTCTCTCCTTCCTGAATGTACGTATACTCTTCTTTAGTCTTTTCTCAGTGTGCTGCCCCTAGTAATGCATTCACTTAGAAGATGTCAACTATCTCTCTATAAAATATAGTCATCACATTTAGTTCAATCCTCTAATCACTACCAACTGTTACTTCCTAATATCCACTGGATTGATTACTCTAGCTAGATGTTTCTACCAGCACCTAAACTTGATATATCCTGGGCTAAGGATATAGCTTAGTAGTAGAGTTCTTGCTTATCATACATACAGTCTTAGGTTCAATTCCTAACAACACACACACACACACACACACACACACACACACACACAAATGGCTGGAGGCGTGACTCAAATGGCAGAACTCTGCCAAGTACTGTACTCAAAGCCCCAAGTTCAAATTCCAGCACCTCAAGAACAAACCAGAAAAACCTTCTTTAATTCCATACTAAACTTACCATTCCCCCTATATCCACTGGAAATGAAATGAGCCCTGGAGTTTTTGTGCTCCCTTTCCACATTCAACTCCAGCTCCACCCGAATTCTCCTCCTCCTCCTCCACCCCATGCAGTGGATTCTGCTTTGAACATGGTAGCATCTGCTCTCTGATACTTCCTTCTTCTCCCTCCTTCACCATCCTGCTCACCTACCCATTGTGTTCACCACGTTTTCATTGCTGTGACAAGATGCCCGAGAAAAATCACTTGTGAAAAGAAAAGGTTTATCTTGGCTTACGATTTCAGAAGTTTTATTCGACCATTATATGTCTCCGTTTCGTTGGTTTGGGAGGAGGGCACATGAGCACATGACAAAGAAGGCTGTTCACCTCTTGGTAGCCAGAAAGCAAAGACAGAGACAGGAACCAGGGTCTCAATATGGCCTTCAAGAACATTCCTCAGTGGCCTAATTGTCTACCGCGAAGCTTCAATTGTCAGGCTCTACCACCTCCCTGTACTGCCACAACATGATGATTAAGCCTTCAGCACGTGAGCCTTTGGGAGACATTCAAGATCCAGACCTAACAGTTATTGTCCATCTTGGGATGGCTGTAACATCCTCTTTATTGCTTTTGATGCGCTGTGCCTTCCATGTAGATAATTTACCTTGTAATTCCCTACCAGTGAAATTTGCTCAAAGCCTTGATCTAACCATCTTACTTAACTATCTCAAAAAAAATATTGTCTGCTGCTTCACTAAGTCTAAGCTTGCAAGTTCTTTATCTTATAGTCACGGATTCTTGAAACCTAATAGAAGCTGAGCACTTCCCCACTCTATCCCTGGACACATCAGCCACTAGGAAGAACATTCCCATGACCCACGGCATGTGTAGCCTGGGCCCTCATCCACTTCCATAGGTGCAAATCTCTTAATGCCATCACCTTCTAGAAGCCAGCTGTGGTGTCCAATGCAAAGTAATACTCCATTCCCCTGATCTCATGTTTATTTGTTTTTACTTTGGCTTGAATTCAAGTTACATGATTGTGTCTCTTTTAGGCACCTGTAAAGTACTTACAACCAAAGCCTATATCTTTATGACTTACATAAGATTTAGCCCCATACTTTCAACCCAGTGACTACATAATAGGTATTGAATTAATGGGTACGTATTAATACCGGATTCCATGTGTACAAACACATCTATAAAGGCTCATACCTGCCCACTAAATGTGCAGCCAGTCATAGTAATACAAATGGCAATCAATCACTATATAAGTCAGTCACTTACCCACACATTTACCATGTGCTCACTGTGAGAATGATGCATTTGTAATTACATGCCCATGTGCACTCAGGCTGAAAAAGACAGGAAACTCACTGAACTACCTCTCCCTCTCCCTCCCTCCTCCCCAAACTCCAGTCACTTGAAGCTTACATACCTGTAACAAAGAAGAGGAAAACACTAGTGTTACTCTGCAAATATCAGGCCAGATGTGGAAGCTTCTGGGTGTGGAAAAAATCCATGTGCATTGGATAGATAGGAGTAAGGACCAGGGCTATCCAGGCTGCTGTGAGTGGGACAAAGAAATCTAACCCACAGATGTGCTCATAAGGAAGAAAACTATACTGCAGATAATCCTAGAATTGCTCATGCAGGAAACAGCCTTCCAACTATGCAGCAACCAAAATTGACTTGGCTGAGATGTAGGAGGATGTGTGTGTGTGTGTGTGTGTGTGTGTGTGTGTGTGTGTGTGTGTGTGTATCTGTGTCTGTTTGAGTCTGTGTGTCTGTATGTCTGTGTGTCTGTGACTGTGTATCTGTGTAGTCATGTAGGGACAGGAAGAATATGAAGATGAATGAACGAATGAATGAATTCAAGACACCCTGCTAAATTCACCCAGGGATAAAATCCAAGGCATCTGCTTCTAAGAGATAAACAGAAAGCTCTACTTCTCAGAGGCATGGCCAGTGGCTGAACACCATGCTAATCTTCTCGGCACTGGGTCCCAGGCACCACAGTAAACGTATATCAAAAAAAAAAAAAAAAAAGAAAAAGAAAAGAAAAAAAATGGAGGCAAAGAAGAGAAAATCTCACTAAAGGCAATAATGTGAATTCAAATACTCTTTGCAGTCTGGATGAAAGCAACCAAAATTGATGTTGTTTCAAAAAGGATATAGAAGCAAAAGCAGAGAAATAGATTAATTTAGCTGGGTAGATGAAGACTCTCTGGCTAAGGGGGTGGGGCTGGACAGCTGCCAAGGAACATGGAAATGCCACACATTTCTCTAGTCCGCCAGCCTCTCCTGTCACAATGGAAGGGAAAGCCATCCATTGTGACATTTGATCCTCCAAGCTCCCCGGATGAGTTAAGCGGCAGAGAAGCTATTATTCCATCTCCACAGAAGAAGTTAACTGGGGCCCTGAGAGATCTTCAGACTGGCATTCATCTCCAAAATGCAAATCCAGGGCGCTGAGCCAGGGTTTCCCAGGCCTGAAGGTAAATATCCGCTGGGGAATATATTGAAACTCAGATTCCAGCTCTATAAGTGTGGGCAGGGCCTGAGCGTCTGCATTTTATTTAGCTCCCAGGGAAACCCAACCTATCAGGATTGGGATCAGAGAGCTTCGAGTACCCTATCTAAGGGTGCTCATTTTAAAAGGCTTGTTTCTTATCTTGGGGTTCATTCCCCTAACATCAACTTATCTGACCTTTTCTGCTTGACTCAGACATATACTAGCTATTGCAAATAAGGGAAACCATGGGACCTATGTTTCTTTGGGCCTGGCTTACTTCACTTAATATAATTTTTTCCAAGTCTTTCCATTTCCTAACAAATGGGGCAGTGTCATTCTTTCTGATGGAGGCATAGAATTCCATTGTGTATATATACCACATTTTCTTGATCCATTCATCTACTGAGGGGCATCTGGGTTGGTTCCATATCTTAGCTATGGTAAATAATGCTGTTCAAATGTTTTTATTCTTTCATGCAATTATTTCTAACATATTTATAAGATGATTTCTATGTTGCTTTGTATGTCCCTCCCCCATGGTATAACCCCTGCTTTCACTGTATTTGATGTTGGTATAATTTGTGGAGGGGAAGGGCAAAAACAAACCGTTTAACTAGGGATACAAGTGGACCCATTGCAACAATGAGATGTACAAGTAATTATGTCAAAAAATGATCTTTACAACTTTGGTGGGGGGAGAAGGATTGGATGGGGGGAGGTAGGGGGAGTATGGGAAGGGATGGGAAGGGGAAACAAAGAGGAGGCAACAATGCTTGATAAAAAATGTACTCGTTATCTTGCCCATGTAATTGTAACTCCTCTATACGGTATTCTCACAATAAAAAAAAGAAAAAAATTGCAGGTTTTGTTCATAGAAAAAAAAAAAAGACTTGTTTCTGAACCAGGTGTTGGAAGCTCACAACTGTAATCCTAGCCACTCCAGCATCTGAAGATTGTGGTTCAGCGCTAGCCTGGGCAGAAAAGTCTGTGAGACTCTTACAGTCAATTAACCACAAAAAGCTAAAAGTGGAGCTGTGGCTCAAAGTGGTAGATCACTAGCCTTGAGCACAAAAGCTCAGGGTCAGTGCCCAGATGCTGAGTTCAAGCCCCAGGACTGACAAAAATAAATAAATAATAAAGCAAACAACTACTAAATACAAAACAATTCATTAATCCTCAGATCTCAGCCTGCTGAGGAGCTAGGATTATAGGTATGAGACTCCAGTGCCCAGCAATCCCAGTCCTTCTATGCTTTATTTTTCAAGAGCTCTAGTGCTTTTTGTCCAGTCAGGCCTCACACTAGGTCCTCCTACATGCACTTCCCATGTAGCTGGGGTCACAGGTATGTGATCAAACCATGCCTGCTTTGTTCTTTGAGCTAAGATCACCCTAACCATTTTGCCCAGAGAGGCTATGCATCGTAATTCCCTTCGTCTCCACCTGCCAAGTGAACAAGGTGTTGTTTAAACTATCAAAATTCCAGTTGTCACAAATAGATTCCAGCTAGAATAGTTTCAGTTCCTAGACACATGATGAGATCAACAAGATACTGCCCCTTGCCCAATTCAGTGACTCTGGACAGGCACCAGCCCCTCTCTAGTTCAACAGTTTCTACAACAACAGCTAAATCAGAGTACATGCTTTCCTGGATCCTACTAGACCCGTAATGAAGGAGTCTAAAGAAGACTGTTTGTTTGGGTCTATTTAGCACTAGTGAAACCCCCACCTCAGAAGTTTCTGCAAAATTAAGACTCCAAATTAAGCTAATTTTTACCAATGAACCAGGACAACTTGATTCCTCCAAGTATCAGAGCAAGTGTTATTTCTTCAAATTTTGCTGGAGTGAAGGGTACACACAAAGGAAAGCAATGTTCTAGAAAGATGAAGACTAGATCCTGGACGCTCTTACACTGAAGGATTCAGAGTACATGAAGGGGCCAGTTCCCAAGTCCTTGCTCATAGCTCAAGCACCACACCAGCGTTCTATCATTTATAGCAGATTATTATAGGTTTGTAAGTCTGTAATTGCCTCAAAGAATTTGCATAAACGATACACGTTTCTGGAAGGCCTACTTAACACCTTTGCCCTTTAATCATTTTCACAACAATGAAGTAATTTATATATTACACTCCTGTAGTGACCCCAGCTTACACAAAGCTGGAGGTAAGGAAGCTGGGCCACAGAGGCTTACTCCCACCCATAATCCTAGCAACTCAGGAGGCTGAACAATCTTGAGGGATCACAGTTCAAAGCTCACTCTAAGCAAAAAAAAGAGTCTGGGAGACCCCATTTCCCATCAAAAAGCAAAAAGTGAAGCAAGTGGTAGGGTGCCAGCTGTGAGCCAGAAAACTAAGCAAACACCATGCCCTGATTTCAAACACACACACACACACACACACACACCCCTAAAACAACAACACCCTAAAGTAGCAGTAAGATATCACCAAAGATGAGTGATGATTGCCTGCTTCCTGCTTTGCCAGAAGCCAGGCCTATTTCCCTGTTTCTGCTAGTACAACTGTAACCTGCTCCTCCTGCAGATCTTAGACTGTCTTGGACCTCTCTCAGTGTCCAAAGACTTCCTGGCCTGCCCCAATCCTTCTCCAGCTGAGTTGTGATGTTTGTGACTGCACGGCAGCCTCCAAAGGAGGTAGGTGAAGAGGCCCCCGCTCACTGTTCTCACAGCCATTCAGCTCAGTGCTTCCCTTCCTCTCAATCAGTTTCCCTGCCATGACTTCAATATTTCAATTCTCCACTCCAAGGCCTGCTGCCCCTTGCCTCAGAGCCAGCCCCAAATGCCCTTCAGAGACTGCAAGCCTCCAGGAAAACATTAAATCCTCAACCAAACATCCTTTAATTTTATCCACTTGCCTTAATGAAGGTTCCGGTATTCATGACCTAAGAGGCTTCTTGTCTGACAGTTCTGTTGGTAAGTAAACCCTGCGCTATCGGCTCCTACCTTCTGAGCATTCCCCCCCCCCCCCCCCCACCCCTCCCCAGGCCCCTGCAGCCTGAAATCTCAAGCATCACCTCTAATCTTATTTTCTATTTCTGGGCTATATTGCATTAGCACCTTTTTATTTCTCCTGGCATGTTTGACAGTGAGTTCAGGCTAGTGAGAATCATCTCTTTGTGCAGGCAAATGGGGATTATTGCATCGGTTGTTTTAGAATAATGACTTATAGTTAAAATTACCCCCAGGATGTCATAATTATATGGTTTCAGATCTCTTCTTTGACAAGGTGGACAGACAGCACTCAAGTGGTCCATGGGGAACTGCATGAGGTAGAGGAAAGAGAGGGATAAATAGATGTGTACTTAAAGCCACCCTCCCCCAGGGATAGCAAAGATGGCGAACAAGAAGCAGAAGCGGATGTCATACTATGATCAGACAGGATCATACACCCTCCCCTTCCCCCCCACCCTCCTATTGGCTTACCCCTGAATACACACAGGTGCCTGCACCTGACCTGACCTGTGCCCATCCAGAATGGAAGTGAAAGCCCAAAGCAGTACCTCACCGAGTTCCCTCCCCAGGACTTAGTGCAAGTGTCTGCATTCACAAAGGAAAAACTTCCCTTTGGCCTACCTCATTAAACAGAAAGGTTTCTGCTAGAAGGCCACGGTTATTTGGGGGGACCTATCATCCATGTTCATACTATGAGCTGGGTTAATTTGTGGGTTCTTGGTTGCCATTTGTTTTACATTTGTTTCTCAGCAGTGGAATAAACATTCTCCTTTACAAACCAGATCTCACATAGCTGTGCGTAAACAGCCATTTGTGAAGTTCTGCCCACTGACCCTTTCCTATTGCCATCATTTTCTATCTACAGGTAGTTCTGGTGTGGAAGAAACCTGTGCTTTGTCCAGCTGCCATCACTCTCTTTAAACTTCTAGCAGGGGCCTGAGTGGGGAGAGCTTCACAATAAGGAGCTTTGCTATCCAGGGAATCACCAGTGTTTTAAATGCTGATTACCGCCAAGGTAGGTCAGACGGGAAGACCCTGCCACCGTCAAGACGATAAGTGTATTGGACCAAGAGAACAAGAATGCAGGGCAGAACCACAGCAGAAACAGAACATGGGCTGAGATCGGTGGTCCTGAGCAAGGTACAAGTCACACCCAGGGGTCTGCTGAGCCCCTTGAGATAGAGATAGGAATTAACCCTTGGGTCAGACCTGGAGTCTAGTCCAGCTTCTATCACCACCACCTGCGAGTCCTGGAGTATCTAACTTACAGAGTCCTGAGTCAGTCCCTCTCTGTGACTCAGTTTCCTTGGTTCTGAAATGGTCATGATGACACAAACTAAAGTTTCTGCAAGAACTGAGTCTTAATGCACAGAAGAGTACGGATTGCCCCAATGAGCAAAGGTAAGTAATTAATCATGTTATTCATTGAGAACTCACTTCATCTCTCCCCCCCAAAAAAAAACACCCACCAATCCTAGATTGCTCTTCTCTTCTCGTTTGCAATATTCCAATGTGTCCTCAGCCATGGGGAAAAGTTTTCCAGTATGGAAAGCAACTCTGGTGTGACTGGCTTGAGCCACAAAGGGCCCTTTTCTACATTATTTATCAGGAAGGTGAACCATGGGTATGAGGGGAATGAGGAGAGAAGAGGCCAAGTGTGGGGGAAACGAGGATTATAGATAGATAGATAGATAGATAGATAGATAGATAGATAGATAGATAGATAGATAGATAGATAGATAGATGCTTTCTAATCTGTGTGATTAGAGTGGAGTGGAGGAACCTTGGAGACCATCTTCTCTTTTTGTTTTGTTCTCCATCAGGGAGACCTAAGTCGACCTCCCCAAGGATTTAGGAACAAAATTACATTTTTCTCCCCCACAGCAGGGCAGACTCAGCGTGCAGGGAGGAGGCTACCTTTATGCTTCCCAGGATTGTAATTGAGGCTCCAGCAGAATCAAGTGTGCAGAGGGTCCTCTATGTAAATGACACTAATTAAGATGGGGATTATTGGGAAAGCAAATCTACTTCAACTCTTTGGTTCAAACCCTCAAGATTCCCCCAGTGACCCTCACATGTGCACGTGGGCTTGGGCTGTGGCAGCTGTCTGCTGAAAGAGGCACCTCATAGGATCCCCAAGGTCTGTCACATCGGCTAATTTGTCACCTGAGAGCCTGACTCAGGTTCCACCTGGCTGCCTATTATGGCTACGGGGTAGGAATCAGCACCTAGGAGAGAGGCAAAGAGGCCTTGGGATCAGGATGCCGAAAGCAGAAACAAAAGGTTTAGCTTGGCTTCCTACCCTGAATGTATGTTGTGGCCATGATCTCGCCCTACCTACCTTACTTTCTTCTCACAGGAAGAATTACATTACTGGAAGGGGTACTTAATAAACAGCCTTTAAGACCCTAAACATTGTGCAGGTCTGATTACCAATCTGGTACATGGGACAAAGAAAAAAGAGAAAGTCTAACCAGATACACCATCACGCTCAACAAAAGTCTGGGTAGAGCAGGGGAGAGTCCTATCTGACTATAACTGAAGAGTCTGGAGCACACTGGCTTTCTCTAGTGAGAACATAGCACAAAAGAGAACACCAGATCTGGTACCCTGGCTCTTCATTCTTTGCTCTTTTTTGGAGGTGTGCAGATCCTGAGGCTTGAACTCAGGGCCTGAGCACTGTCCATGAGCTTTTTTGCTCAAGGCTTACAATCTAGCACTTGAACCACAGTTCCACTTCCACCTTTTTGTTGTTTAATTGGAGATAAGAAGCTCATGGGTTTTCCTGCTTGGGCTGGCTTTGCTTTATAATCCTCAGATCTCAGCCTCCTAAGTAGCTAGGATTAGAGAACAGATTACAGACCAGGTTGCAGACCAGATTACAGTTGAGCCACCAGAGCCCAGTGGTCTTTCTTTTGAATTCTTTAAAATTTTGTTTTTTAGTTTACATGTAAAAATTGTACCTCAACACCTGTGTCTATTGTTTAATAACCTAGTCAGCATAACTACATCCATTTCTTCAAATATCAATCATTTCTTTGTGGAAAAACATTCAAAACCCTTTATTCTAGCTTTTTTTTTCTTGGACCTATATAATACACTACATTATCTGTAGTCACTCTACTGTGTGACAGCATATCAGAAATTTATTTCTCCTACGTTAAGAGTAGCTTAGTACCCAGTGATCAGCCTTGCTCCCATCTTTCCCACCCATCTTCACTCTCCTAACCTCCATTCAACACTCAATTGTGATGAGATCAATTCTTAGGTTACACTGATGAGTGAAGTCAGGCGGTGCTTGTTTCTTGGTGCCTGGCTTATTTTGTGAAGTAAGATGACCATGAGGATGACATCTCTGAGGAGACATTCCTCAGCCCTGACTCTCTGTGAAGCTATCCTGAGGATCCCAGTCCACAGGAAGCTCTTCCTCCCTCCTCTACACAGTCAGGAATGTCCTTCTGGGTCTCCATTGTGATGTCAGTTTTCTTCCTCCTGTGCAGGTGCCTGTGTCTTCTTGAGCACAGTCAGATTTTTAGGACTCTGATGCATAGTGCAGATTTCTGTATGTATGAAGGTTTCTGTGGCCTCTTGCCTACATGTTAATACATATAATAGTGCTATTTTTGCTAGTTTCTTTAGCTGTGGGCTTCCTCGTTGTTTTGATTTCTAGCTTATTCTCCCCCTTCACAGTTGCTTCTTTTTGACTCACTGACTGCAGAAGCATCTGGCAATCCTGACCCCTGTTTCTTTCCCAGAATGCCTCTGCTCCATCCACTATGAAGGCCAGCAACCACACAGACATATAGGTCCTCTTCCAGTGAAATGAAAGGATGCCTTTGTCCAACTTTCCATCCACATTCACCAGAAGAAGAAGCAGGACAAAGCTTTGCAGAGTAGAGCTTGGAGGAGAGTGTCAAAAAAAGACACACCCTCAAGTCAGCAAAACTGGATTATCAGTCTCTAGGTCATTACTTGTTATTCTCTTTAGCTCTCTGAGCCTCAACTTTTTCCACTTGTAAACTGAAAGGCATCGACCAGGGAAATCCCTACACACCCAGCTCTCTTCTCCATTGCCTACTAAGGAGGTGGTAAGACAGTCAGGAATGACACAACGGAGTTAAGGGCTGGGCACCTATGGCTCACACCTGTAATCCTAGCTATTTAAGAGGCTGAGATCTAAAGGTCACAATTCAAACTGCAACCCATCTGACCTCGAATATAAATCCAAGAGACTCTTAGCTACAGTTATCCAACAAAAGCCAGAAGTGGAGATATGGTTCAAGTGTTAGACCAGCATCCTTGAGAGAAAAAGCCAGGTAAGAGAGTGAAAGGCCCTGAGTTCAGGCTCCAATATCAGCATAAAACAAATAAATGAATATTTGTTAAAGAGGGTTAAGACCGCAGGTTCATCTCTTATGCTGAGGATTTAGTTCCTCAGAACTAAATCCCCATTCTAGTCCCCATTCTCTCCTAAGTACACCCAGGGGCAGCGTGGGCAGCGGTGAACATAGTACTATGGCTGACACTGATTTCTCTACTGAGTCATGGTAGTGGATGAAAGCCCTGGGCTGCAGAAAGGCTAACCCAACCTGTGCTTCAGATACTACTTGGCATGTACTCCCTTCATTGTTTAAATATGGTTTCTAACAGTGCAGAGGAAATACCTACACCTCGCCCTCCATTTCCGCAAGACTATTTTGCTCTTTATATACCAGCCAGAGAGAAAAGCTGGTTAGGCTGAAGGCTTTGTCTCTGTCCTGTTCTTGTGCTTTTAATGATTTTGAAATAAATTTCATATTTTTACTTCACAAAACGGGGTGGGGGGAAGTTGGGGTATATCGGAGGAGGCTTAAGGCCTTTTAGGTTTGGCAGCTAGTGTTTAAATCCTGGCTTTGCTTCTTTCTGACTGTATGATTCTGGGGAGGTGATAATTACTCTAATTCTTAGTTTACTCATTGGTGAGACAGATGGAGGGCATTTCTACCTGTCAGATATGATAGTGATGAAATAATACATGATGTATTTGGCCACTGGCATAATTAAGTATTCAGAAAATGATAATTTAGGGACAAAAGCAGGAGCCAGAATTGCATATGGAAGTCAGATCAGAATCACCCTAAGTTTCCCCTAAGTTTCCCTAAGTTTTTTTTTAGTTCTAGCAGGGTGTGTGTGTGTGTGTATGAAAGAGAGAGGGGGAGAGACAGAGAGGGAGAAAATGTATGTGTTTTAGGACATTTTGTTTTAAATGGGAAAAAATCTTAGAAATTACTTTTGGGGAGTCAGTATGATGAGGAGTGACATATTGGGGTCTGATGTAAGTTAGGCTGGCTCCAAATTGGACATTTCAGGGTTTCCTGGGTTTTTCTTCTTATACTCATAGAAACTCTCACCTTTTTCTTTAATTTTTTAAAAAATTATCTTCTAGTAACTACACAAAGTAGTTGCCACTAAACATATTAGTTTATAAATACAAAGTATCTTGGTCAATGTCACCCCTTCCATTATTCTCCTCCATCTCTTAACTCCACCCATTTTCCCCTAAGTTACATAGAACCATATTCATATATGTACACTGAATATTAGGACTGTATTTGACCACCTTTCCTCTTTATTCATTTGCCTCCTCCCTTGACCACCTTCTGACAACATGTTTCAGTTTCCTGCTATTCATTATATTATGAGCTACCAGTTTAAATTAGTTATTCCATTGCAAACCTTCCCTGCCTAGACCATACTATAGGCAAAATGATTATGTGTACATGCATATAACCCTGTATATATTTTCACATACGTCTATAATTTAGATATAACTCACACTTTTTTAGTTTTTAGAAATACAATTTAATTATTATAAAGGTGATGTACAGAGTGGTTACTATATCATATGTCAGGTAATGAGTACATTTCTTTTTGGACAATGTTACCCCTTCCTTCAATTATAAAAATAACTTTCATATTTAAGAAAAAGTATGTGCCTGTGTGCCCTTTGGCTTTCTGAGCCTGACTGGCTTCACATAACATAAAAATTTCCAGGCCCATCTATTTTCCTGCAGATGACATAATATTACTCTTCCTGACGGATGAGAAAAACTCCATTGTGTGTATCACATTTTCTTGATCTGTTCATCCATTGAAAGGCATCTGGGTCATTTCCATATCTTGGCTATGGTGAATCCTACAGCAACAAACATGGATATGCAAGCTAGGTATCCCTGCCAAGGCCCTGTGCCCCCAGTAGGCCAAAGAAGCCATTGATTTCCCTCTGTCAACAATTTGCCATCTTCTCTCCTCACCTCTTTCATTTAAGAGCAGGCCTTTACCTTGCCTCTTGCCAGTCTGCCATGTTGGCAGGACCTTTCCCTGCTTCTTGCCAGCCTCTCCCAAACACCAGCTCCAGCTTGCCATGTCCTGTCCCAGTAGAAGATGTTCTGCCTTTTTGGCACCTCAAAGCTGTTCCATGCCACTCTTTTGAGATGGCAATTTCTGTCCTGTTGTTCTGTTGAATACATTCTTAAAAGAAAATTCCCTTGGCCGCTGCTGCCTTGCTTTTCTTTGTGGTTAGATGTGATGACTAGAATCTTGCTCATCCTTACAAGTCAATTTTGCTTTAGTGATGATTTCACCTGCTCTGAAGCTTATCAGAAAGAAGGTTCATGCACTCAGGGGCTCCGCTTGCTGCTTTCAGATGGGCCAAGGCAGCTGTTCTATAGGCAGGTTCACCTGTTTTGAATGTCATCAAAGTAATGCTAATATGCAAAGCAATTTGTGATGCAGAAAACCGGAACCAACAGTGAAAGAAACTGCATTTAGGATTATAAATCACATCCCCATCAGCCCCAAAGCTTTCTGTGGGACTGAGCTGCTTTGGTCTGCAAGCAATGGGACACTGTACAACTTCTGATCTCTGGGAGAAATGTCCAGAGGAACATTGTTGAGTCCGGGAAAGATGGAATTAGAGGGGATTAAAGTAGATCAGAGGACATAATGGAAGGAAAGAGGGAAGTAGAAAGAGGAGATATGAAACAAAAGTCCTCAAATAAACTTACCTACATCTATAGCCAAGGCTATAAGCATTTGCAGAGGTGGGAATGGGGACTTTTGGCAGGGCTGCTCCATATCTTCCCAGAAGAAGAGCTTTTGCAGGCACTGGTGGCTAACCCCTGTAATTGAGGCTACATATGTCTCTGCAATACAGAGGATCACCATTTGAAGCCGGCACAAAGAGAAAACTTTGACAGACTCCAACTCTTGAATAACCAGAGAGAAGTCAAACTGGTTCACGTGGTTGAGTGACAGCCAAACAGCATATCAGAGCACCATGTTTTAAACCCTGATACACACACACACACACACACACACACACACACACACACGCAACTTCAATGTATTATTTATCTTTTCCCAGTACCTAAAAATCAGGGGTTTTGTGCATGCTAGGCAACTGGTCAACTGGTCTACCATTGAGCCACATCCCAGCTCCAAAGTGTTGCTTTTGTTATTTTAATCAGCAAAAACATGAGAGGTAAACTTCCCAAGTCCAGGAAGAATAGTGATAGCCTATCTAGTTCAGAAGCTGAATTTCTTGATTCTCATGGTCCTAAAATTCAGGCAGGGAAGGCTGCCTCTGCTGCCATACCTGAATGTGAATTAATATGTCTATATAAGAATCCAAGCTATTTAATGAAGTGTCAGGGCTGAAGAATTCCCTATGATGACAACTTTTTCTTTTTGTTAAGGTATAGCTCACCTCCTCTCATTTTCTATAAATGAATGTGATTAGACACAGCAATAAACTATTATCATGGGACCAAAGATCTAAAGACAACCATGTCTGATGTCACTGAAGCTGCATGCTCACCACAATTCCTACTAGGATGGGATTAAGTTGAAATTCTTTAAGACAAGGCTGGGATTGGCTATGCTGGTAATGTTTCTAGAAAGTTGGCTGAAGAAGATCTGAATTGGGGTGACAGGGGACAACAAGTTGGGGAAGCAGCAGAAAGACAGACCACCTAGTACCTGAGCTGTTTTCTGATGAAGAATTGAAGCACAGTTTGCTACACAACATTCTCTCAGTAGGACAGGCAAGGTCCGAACCCACCTTAATCAAGCACCCATCAGCATCGCATCCAGAGATACATGTAGCCATGAAAAGCTAAGCAAAAAGCCAGGCATTGGTGACTCATGCTTGTCATCCTAACTACTCAGAAGGATGAGGTCTGAGAATCATGGCTTGAAGCCAGCCCAGGCAGGAAAGCCTATGAGACTGTCTCCAACTAACTACCATAAGTAGCACTGTGGCTCAAAGTGGTAGTAGCATTAGCCTTGAGGATGAAGAACTCAGGGATGGAGCCCTGATTGTGGAGTTCAAGCTCTACAATCAAACAAAAAAGAAAAAGGAAAAAAGAGGGAAGAAAAGAAAAGAGCTAAGCAAAAGCACAAGAGACATATTGCAAGATCCTGGAGTCCAGAGTGCTATACGATTTGAAAACAAGGAGCACTTATTTGTGGTATGAGAAAAAGAATAAAGGAAGCTGAATGTGGAAGTAAAGAATTGGAGAAGTGGAAGGGGACATTCTGGAAGAAAGTAGCAGGAACAAGTATTATGGTAAGAATAAAGATCACAGCATAGAGAGAAGAGGAAGGTAATGCAGCCCCAGGGATATAGTTTGAGGGCTAGTAAAGACCTTGGAAATAAGGCAATAATCAAGAACAACTTCATAAATATGTGGTGGCATTTCTGAAGAACAGAAAATTAAGAAACTCTCAGCCAGGTACAGATGTCGTATGCCTGTAATACTAGCTACTCGGGGGGATAAGATTTGAGGATCAAGGTTTGAAGCCAGCCTTAAGCAGACAAAACTGAATCTTTTTAAAATTTAATTTTATTGTAAAGGTGATATACAGAGGGGTTACAGTTACATACGTAAGGTAATGAGTACATTTCTTGTCAAACAGTATAACTCCCTTCCTCATTTTTCTCTTTTTCCCTTCACCCAACTTCCCCCACCCCCAAGTGGTAAAATTCAGTTCCAACATAGTATCTTATGAGTATTAATGTTGCATTGGTTCACCCTTTGTCCCTTGTCTTTCCAATTTATTGTTCCCTTTCCTTTCCCCAAATCAGATAAACGTAAACAAGATACATGGTACCAAAACTAAAAAAAAAAAAAACAGGAACAACAGGGGATAAACCAAAGGAAAAAAATGAAAAAAATGAAATAACCTCACACAGTATATTAAAAATGACATCAACAAAGAAAAGCCTCTTGTTTCCATATCTTGAAATTCATTTCTATTAGAATCATTTTATATGATCATATGTACATAGCTATTGAGCTATTGTGATCCTCTGCTAGGACTATCTCAGATGGATACTAATTATTAAAAATGAAAGAAACTATGGAACCTGTTTCGTTGGGTCTTGCTTACTTCACTTAATATGATTTTTCCCAAGTCTTTTCATTTCCTTACAAAGGGGGAAATGGCATTCTTTCTGATGGAAGCATAGAATCCCATTGTGTATATATACCACATTTTCTTGATCCATTCGTCTATTGAGGGGCATCTGGGTTGGTTCCAGATCTTAGCTATGGTAAATAATGCAGCAGTGAACATAGTTGTGCTGGTGGTTTTACTGTGGCCTTGTTTGTGTTTGTTTGAGTAAATGCCTAGGAGTGGGATTGCGTGATCATAGGGTGGTTCTATGTTTAGTCTTTTGAGGAACTTCCATACTGCTTTCCAGAGTAGTTGAAGCAGTTTCATTCTCACCAACAGTGTAATAATGTTCCCTTTGGGCCACATCCTAGCCAGCATCTACTATTATTTGTTTTCTTGATAATGTCCATTCTAACTGGGGTAAGGTGGAATTTCAATGTTTCTCCTGTGTCTATTGGCTATTATTTCCACTCCAGAGATGTCTCTTTTTCTTTAGTCTTTCTTTCTTTAACCAACTTATTAATGGGGTGGTTGTTTCTTTGAGGATTTTTGTTGGAGGGTTTAGTTTTCTGAGCGCTAGGTATATTTTTTATATGAGTCCCTTGTCTGATTTATATAGATAGTGAAGATCTTCTCCCAATCGGTGGGCTTTCTATTGATCTTGCTAGCTATGTCCTTTGCCATGCAGAAGCTCTGAAGTTTAATGCATACCATCTATCCAGCCTCTTTTTGATTTGTGTTTCTGGATCTTTATTTAGGAAGTTTCAACCTGTGCATAGGAGCCCTACTGTATCCCCATTCCTTTCTGTAATATTTTCAGGGTATCTGCTCTTACCTCGAGGTCTTTGATCCACTTGGAAAAATTAAGAGATTATTAGCTCCAATTAACCAGCATTCTGGCCGAAAGTGGACATGTGGCTGAAGTGGTGGAGCACTAGCCTTGAACGGAAAAAGCTAAACAAGAGTGTAAAGATCTAAGTTCAAACCCCAGTCTTGACATGAAAAAAAAATGAAAGGAAGGTAGAAGGAAGGAAACATAAAGGAAGAAAAGAAAAAATAAGAAACGATTGGTCTTCTTTCTGTGTACTTTAAATACAGAGAATGGAAGGCAGGCAGAACCCAAACATACATATACCACCCAGACTTAGAAGATCTCTTCTCCCAGAGGTAAATACCTATCTAAATCAACACTAGAGGGGGTTAGCAGCCAGTATGTGAACCTACAGGTGTGGGGTAAGACCTCTCCTGAGCTGAGGCATGCTCATGTAGGATAACAGGACAATCTTCTGCCCTGAGAATCACCATTATAGTCATTCCCAATGTGGAGGGGTAGGGACAGGGACTGTTTCCTAGTTTCATTGCTGGCATCACTGTTTCAAAACTGCATCTAGAACTGTCATCCCTCTGGATTTTCTGGGGAGAAAAGATACTGCTATTTACTTATTGGCTTTATTAAAAATGCACCCATTACCTGAATGCCTCCAGGCAAGAGCACAAAAATATATTTTTTAAAAAGATGAGAATTCAATTAAACAGAGGTGCATATGCACCTCCAGCAAGGAGGCCAACAGAGCGGCCCCTGGCAGGATGGATGGGAGCCCAGGTGGGAGATGCCCTTGCCTGCGGGTCAGTACAGCAGGAGGGGAAGTGTCGGGAAGATGTAAGCATCCACCACCCGTGTTCCCTCCTTCCTGCTCTGTCTTGTTCCCAGCCCTGGCTTCTACAAATGGCACTCAGATTGGGTTTGGGGTTTGTGATGTGATCAGGAAGTGGTATAAAATTTAAGTAGCTAAGGTTAAAAAAAAACAAAACATCATGGTAGAGGGCTGAGAACAGTATTAATTAACTGCCTGAGGTGCTTTTTTCTCAGCTGCAATCTGATGACATTCTCTGGTTACACTGTGACTCTTGCTGCCAAAATCTTTTGAGGTAGATCTTGCTAAAACTCAAATCTCGTGATAATCTCTCTTGATGAAGAACTCCCATGATTCTCCAGTGCTCTACAGTTCTGACTTCCTCTTAAGTGGAAGTGGCCTATGTGCCACTTTGAGGTTGGATACTGGGCTAATCTCTTCACAGTCCAACCCATCTCTACTGTAGTTAACACATTGTTGTAGGTGCTCAGACTTTTCTGAACTAGCCAACACCTCCAGGACTCTGCAAATATATCTTGAGTCTGGAATATCAGGAATATCAAGTTCAAATATCATGCAAATCTGTAATTGGGTAGTGATCATTCATCTGTCAGGGTCAGAGACTCTGCCTACCCCTGGAAGCCTCTTTCTTTCCACCTTTCCTTTCTAGGACAAGTGCCCCTTCTCACATCCAGGAAAGCTATATTGTACACAATGGACAACACTTTCCTGACAAGCATGAGTTACTCAGTGCGTCTTGTCATTTAGCCCAGGATTCTCCAAGCCTAGCAATACAACATCAGAGCAAGCGTGAAAGATGGCCTGGAAGACCTGACTCAAGACCTTTGGCTCTCCTCAATAAAATGGAGCTTAGAATAGTATTTGGATCATTAAAAAATCTTTTAAAGAGATAAGAATAAAGTAAAACAGTACATAAAATCAGCCCAGCTAAGTGTCTTTTGCTAAGCGTGTGACCATTGTTGACCAAACCAAGGGAACACAAATGTAATAAATACTGCTTTCCAAAAAAGAGACTGAGGTCAGAGATGTAAACTCATGTGGCCCAGTAAATTAAAAAGTGGTGGAACTTGCCTATGCACCTGGGATTGCTCTTCCCACAGCCTCCTGGTTTTCTGTGCTGAGCTCTAGCAAGTGGCCAGGTTCTAATGGCTCACACCTATAATCCTAGCTACTCAGGAGGCTGAGATACAGAGGATTGTGGGTCTTTTCTGCCAGTCCAGGCAGAAAATCCACAAACTCCAATCTCCAAAAATATGCAGCAAATATGAGCTAGATGTGTGACTCAAACGGTAAAGCACAAACCAAGCAGGGAAACTAGGCAAGAAAGTCAAGCAACTATGAGGCTTGGAGTTCAAACTATGGTACTGGATGGTATGGGGGGAACTTTGGAGAGAAGAGACACTACCCCTGAGTAGCTCTTCACCCACATAACAACTCCAAAGCAAAATGACTTCCTCTATTGGAAAGTGGACTCCTACCGTTTTCCGGCTGAAGAATTCATAAAACCTTCACTAGGATCAGAAACTGTTTGTCAATCATTAGAGACATTAGTTTTCATCTGGGAAGCAAAATTGCATTGGAAGGAGTGATGGACTGGGAGTCAGCTTCTACCCAATGTCATGATTTTATCCACCCAGCTCTTGTCTAGCTCTCCCTTGTCTCCATTTAGAGTAAAGATTTTGGAATGCATCATCTCTATGGCCTCATCCATCTCAATGCCTCTGTGTCACATGTGTGAAATAAAACAGTGAATGCATTCCAAAGCCAAACTGGGCTTGAGTTGCCTATTTTTTTTTTGCTGGAAAGCACACACTTCTGCTTTCCTCCCTGGGTGGTGAATCATCAAAGTCTCCAAGTGCATTGTTGCTGCCCACTTGGATGCAGCCATGTTGATGAAGTCAGCCACTGGGAGAATACATTCATGCCAAACAAAGATGGGTCAAGTCTCTCCTAGCTCTGCTGCTTTCTGGGTTGGGGAAGAGGGGGAGAAAAGGTGCAACCAGCATAGTGTACACCTTCCGGGCATGCTGCTCAGAGGCAGCCCCTCTATCCCTCAGGTCCAGAGAGGGATTTTGTCCTGGAGGAAGAACCACAGGAAAGAATTGAGATTCTCCCATTAGCTACCCCACAAGAGACTGACTAGGCTGTGAGCCCAGCCATTGCTACTAAGAGACCATTCTCTATGGGGATTGCAGGTGTGTTTGCACTCACCTTCTGGGTTTACCTGGTCTCCCCGGAGGCTCCAACACACACTCAGCCCCAGAGCTTACCTCAGAGAGAGCTTCGCTTTCAAGGAAAGGAGCGGTGTTTACCATGGGTTGTGAGCACGCATCAGGGAGACTGAGACTTGCCTGGCCTTGGCAGCAGCTGTGCAAATAGCCATCACACAAACTTTTCTCAGGCTGGACCAGATCCCTGAGAGTTTGTCCCATGGTTGTTAGGAAAACAACCAGAGATGTGTATTTGTGTGTGTGTATAATAATATTATATATTATATATAAGAATTCTTTGTCCAAAGTCAACTGAGAACATGAAGGTCACTTATTTTACCAATGGAAATTGTGTAAACATTTATTTATTCTCTCTCTCTCAACTCCATACTTCTTAGGCAATAAACATATATATATATACATATATATGTAAAGACATACACATATATGTACATATATGCATATGTATGTTTAGTTTTTTGGTCCACAAATGGGAGGCTCACTTCATTGGCCTTTCTTGAGGCCCTGTGTGTACTTGGCATTCCCAAGTCACATGCCTAGGGTTATTGACGAGGATATTAAGTGAAAAGGAGATGTTTAGCTGCTAGAAGTAGGCTGGCCATTTTTATCAGGTAACCACATGACAAGAAGATCATAGGTAGGACTGATTGACAAGAGCCATGAGATCGTGCTCTCAGCACCATTTTTTTTTTTTTTGTTTGGTCTGGTCGTGGGGCCTGAACTCTGGGCCTGGGTGCTGTCCCTCAGCTCTTCAGCTCAAGACTAGCACTCTACCACTTGAGCCACAGTGCCACTTCCAGCTTTTTTCTGCTTATGTGGTGCTGAGGAATCGAACCCAGGGCCTCATGCATGCAAGGCAAGTGCTCTACCACTGAGCCACCTTCCCAGCCCTCTCAGCACCATTTGATTAGAGAGAGAGGATACTTCTGCTGAGAGGGCTGACTCAGGCATTAACTGTAATGGCAATGGCTCTGATAAGGGTAGTTTTCCAGTGGATACACATTGGGGTTGAGATACAATAGGGCAGACTTTGAGTCTAAAGGACCAGCTTCACCATCTGGAGAGAGCTCAAGAGCAGGGTCCCACCTCGGCCTGTCAGCAGCCGAAGCTTAGCCTGCCAGCTTTTCACTCAACATCTTGAAGAGTGGAGTTGATGGATGCTCTTCCCACTTAGGAGACCAGGATGGTTCACCAGAACACCCATTAGCTTCGGCACAGAATGTCCACTCTCCTTGGGAATAAGCAGGCTTCCTATTTCATCTTCAGAGCCTGAGGCCATTCCTGGCCTTTAGCACGCACCCCGTTAAAATGCACCCTCAATGGAAAGAAGAGCACATCCTCATATACAGCTTAGGTGCCAGACACTGAGGGGTAGATATTTACACATTTCATTGTCACAGCCAATCCATGAGGTAGGTGCTACTGAAAGTGCAAGGCACTGAAGCAGATAGAGCATTGTCTGCACCCAGACATGCCTGAGGCTTTCTTTTAGGTGAATAAAGCACATAGCACACACTCATAACATGTTTATAATTGTGGGACTAGTTGAGGGGACTGGGTGCAGTAGAGAGTGTTAGAGGATAAAGAACACAAAGCCATGGCATCTGTGAATGAAGATGGCAATATGTGACTCACTGAAAGCAGTAGAATGTTATAGGGGATGGAGGAAAATCACAAGTAAACAAGAGGACCAATCTGATTAAAATACTCTACACGCATGTGTGAAATAACACAGTGAAACTAATCTGCACAATTAGCATCCACTATACATGCATTCGCACACACATACATATATGAAAGACAGGAATGTATAGAATACAGGTACTGGGGTGGGGGAGTAAACAGAGAGAGGTGGAGGGTGGATATAGCCAAAATCCTTAATGCACAGGTGTGAAAATTGGAACAACAAAGGTTGTTGAGATTGGTTTGGGAAGGAAGGAGGGGTGTGAGGGAAAGCAAGGGAGGGAGGGAGTCCAATCAAAGTGCATTGTATTCATATTGGGACGTGTCCAAATGAAACCCCTTTTACAACTCATTGATGCTAATAAAACATGGTTAAAGAAAGAGGAGAAGGAAAGAAAGGCAGGCCTAGGATTCCTCCTGGGATCGATTTTAATTGATTCATCATTCAACAGCTATTGAGTACGTACTATATGCTAGGCACTTGGGGTAAGGGGGAAAAGAAAACAGGAGACATCAATTCATTTCAGGAGCTCAGAGTCCTGCAGGGAAGACAAATGTTGGGAGCCTACAGTTGGATGAACTTGATAATAGAAATATGTGCCCAATGGCGCCTTACTGCAGGGTAATTTGTTTAAAACTGTTATTCCATTGCTGACAGGCTTTTATCCTCAATGGTAGCCATGCCTCTCTCCTCTTCTTTCCCTGTTCCATGTTGATTAATTCCTTCACCTGCTTTGTCCTTCCCATCTCTCCTGCCCATTGTCCATATTGAAAACTCCTATTCATTCTTTAAAACCCTTTTCAAACAATTCAACTTGTAAGCACTCCCTTTTCACGACTACTTCTCTCCCTCTTCTGATTTCCACTTTTACACACATTGCCCTATAGTTTAATGAATTACTTGTATGGCTGTGCTCTCTACTAAGCCAAGTGTCTCCTGATAGGTTTATAACAGTGCCTAACTTGTACCAGGTAGCAGGTACTGTGATATGTCCATTGATTGTGAAAGATTAAAAATTGACCATTACCATTACTAACTTGCTAACTGCTGATTCTGCTTCTGTAAACTTGCTTACACTAGCATTGACCCTTCCCTTCCCAGAAATGAGTTAAGAAGTCTCAGAGCCCAGATGTTGGCCCCAGGACAAGGTCAGTGGTCGTAGATAAAGAAAAGACAGTACGTGTTCCTCAGTTCCCATTTAGAAATTCCCCAGACAGGACCTTGAGATGACGACCACCCAGCAAGACCACAAGCTAAGCCAAATGTCAACCAATCATAGGCCTGTAACCATGTAAACCCCCCTTAGACCAACCATGGGCCAGTCATTTTACAAAGAGTATTACAAAATTTCCCACGTGGCAAAGTGATTGTTGGTGTATATGGTGACCTTTAAATGGACCAATCATGGTATGCTTTGTGTTATGCGTTAATCTTGTGGTTTTTGCCTCTAAAAAAGGGCTTGTAACTGCTGCTCGGGGCTCCCTGTCTGCTCGGGACAGAGAGTCCGTTTGCGCAAACGTCAAATAAACTCCTCTTGCTTATTGCATCTCCCGGCCTGGAGTCTGAGTTTTCTGGGGCGCCCTCCCGTTGACGAAAGTATCCCAGGAGTCTGGGGCCTTTCAATTGGAACTGTCTATAAGATACAGTAGTCATCCTTCTATGAACACGTCCAGTATCAACTGGTTTTGAGAGTGTCTCTTAGGCAAGCCCTGTCAAGGATCCGTACACATTTCCTCGGCCATCCTGCAAAACAGCTTTGCAATCAAGAAGCATAGGTGATTTCCTTAGTACCTGATGCCCACACACAGTGTTATTATATGAGTTTTCTCTTTTCCTATCTGTACGTGTCTGTCTGTACTGTTTCTGTCCCTCTTAGTTTCTGTCTCTTATATGCATGCATGTGCTCATGGGTACAGGCACACTCACACAAAGACACATCTTATAAACCATCATAAAACTTCAGGTACTATTTATTTTCAGGACTTAATCTGACTCATGTATCTCAGTTCTATATTTCCATGACACTCTATGTGAATCCATACAAAGTCCTTATCAATCCAATACACACTTCCTTCTTTGCACTATAAATCCCTTGAGTCAGGTGTACCTCACCACCTTTTTTATTCCAGGTAACTATGATGGTCCCTAGAGAGAAGTAAGTGTTTAATAAATGTTTATGGTAAAAGGAGGAAAATTGCAGGATTCTGTGGTAGTGGACTCTGGTAATCCCAGATATGCAGGCAGCGTAGGTAGGAGAATTGCTGTCTGAGGCCAGACCAGGCGAAAATGTGAGACCCGCTCTGGAAAGTAACTGAAGCATAAAAGAGCTGGGGAGGTGACTCAAATGCTACAGCGCAGGTATCAAGCAAGTGTAAGGCTTTGCGTTCAAACCTCAAGTAGCACGGAGAGGGACACAGACACACATAGAGAGAGGAGGGCTCAGGGAGACACACAAAGACAGAGACAGAGAAAGGTCATTAAATAAATATTTTTATAATTTCCATCAGTCCTGCCAAATTTTGTCTGGTAAAATAAAGCACGCAAGAGCTGGCAAGACTGTCCTCAAGCAGCATTGGATCCAAGAGTTCAAGCAGTAGATTAGAAATGAAAGAATTCTTTGTCCAAAATCAACTGAGAACATGAAGGTCACTTATTTTACCAATGGAAGTTGTATAAACATTTTTTTAATTCTGTCTATCTGTCTGTCTCTGTCTCTGTCTCTCTGTCCCTCTCTTTCTGTCTGTCTCTCTCTGTCTCTCTGTCTCTCTCTCCTGTCCTCATATTTCTTTTAAAACAAAGTTCTACCACCTAGGCCATGCTTCAAGTCCTTTTCACTTTACTTTTGTTATTTGGGGGACAAGATCTCATAGTTTTGTCCAGGTAAAGCCTCAGACCATGATCTTCCTCCTTATAGGCTTTCACGTAGGTGAAATTACAGATATACACTGATATAGATGCTCAGCTGTTGGTTGAAATGGAGGTCTTTATAAGTTTATTTCTATGCTGGCTTCAAACCTTGATCCTCCTGACCTTCACTTCCTGAATACCTAAGATTATAGGTGGTAGCCACAGTGACCAGCCCTAATAACATTTCTTTCTACAATTCCTATGCCACATATTCTTCCAGGTCACAGGGGACTGAATTCCTGCCCTTTGAGAACCCATAGAGCACAAATGCAATTCAACCCACATGACGTATACACACCAACAGTATTGACATCGCCATGCTCAACTAGCCAATAAACCTCTAAATTCCACTTACAAAGCAGGAGTGATAAATGATAAAATACAAACACTTAAAATACAACTGGCTGGTGACTTTGGCCTAGGAGTTGAATGAACGGGGAGAGGGGCAAACTTAAGCATAAAAACTAAATGTGACATAGGACAACAGGTTAGAAATGAACTTTACAACTTGGTGGCATTAGGGGGGAGGGAAAGTGGGAGAAAAATGAGGGAGGGGGTAACAATGTTTGACAAGAAATATACTCACTACCTTACTAGGTAACTGTAACCCCTCTGTACATTATCTTGACAATAAAATCAAATTTAAAAAAGTAAATGTGAAATATGCCCATCTTATTTTTCTTCCTGCTTCCTATGTAGTCATCATTTTAGCAATGACAAATGTCTTTCTAGAGAAAAAAAAATCCCCAAATGTGTTAGAAGTTACCAATAGTCTAATGCCAGGCTACCCGCTGTCCCTCCTACTCACAGTTTGCTGGCTGACGTATAGGCAATTCCCTGCAGAGTCTATGGCAGAAGAGGACATGTGACAAAACTTACCCTTTGCCTAAAACATAGTGGAGAGTTGTTTGTGTTCAGGATTCCCCATGGATGAGAGTTTCTAGGGGCAGGCTCTCTATCCTCTGTGATACCCCTCCCTGCCTTCTCTGACAATAGATGCAGTGTCATAAGTACACTGCTCTCTTCCTAGCTCCCCCTTTTTTCCATACCAGTCATTCCACTCACAGACCAACTCTCAGCAGCTGATAATATTCTAACAGGACGAGCCAGGTTCCCAGTGAGCTCCCATGAGGACAGAGGTGAGCACTTCCCACAAGTTGAGCCCAAAAGTTCCCCTCTGTGCCAGCCTGTAACTCCTTGTACACCTGTGGCTCTGAGGCCTCAGGCGAGGGTTAGGTTGTCACACTGTATCTTGATGCCCACAGCATTCTCCACCCACCAGAGCCTCCTTAGACAGTGGGAAAAGCGATTTTAACCTGTAATTACTCATCTCGGTTAGCAGGTGACAGGCTCCCATAACATGGCTCCCATATGGCGTCACCCCTTCTGTTGAGCACAATTTTAGGGCAAGATTCATACCGCTTCTCTCTGCGCTCAAAATAGATGCCCAAAATTGGGATAGAATTTACATAAGTTGGCTGAAGAGACTGTGTTCAATTAAAAAGCTTTTGTTGCCAAGGAATTTTTTTAGTTGATACATATGCTCCTTTATTGCAGTCCTCTGGGGGAAAGATTTGGTTTTCAATCTCTCTCTCTCTCTCTCTCTCTCTCTCTCTCTCTCTCCCTGCTTCTCTCTTTCCTTCTCTAACACATAGCATGGTGGGGGTGGGGGTGCACAGCTGCCCATGAGCATCATGAAAAAGCCGCAGAAGCCAGGACAGGCCTCGTGCTAGCCTAGAATGAGACAAGCCACTGAACTCTTCTCTCTGTACTCCAAGCTCTACCTGGGACAGAATACAATCCTCTCGATTCACAGTTACCACCAATTCATGGGGATGTGTTTCTAGCTGCCCTAATGTTTAAGGCACACATTACAAAACTATAAAGCATAGGGATTTTTTCTGCTAAATTACAAAATAGTACCATTCTGGGAGAAAATATTTGGGAAACAGAGAATAGGGTGGAAGGAAAATTTACAATCCAGAGAACTTTTCATATTTCAGAGCACTTCCTTTCATCCATTACTACAACTGTAGAGCCACACAAATATTTGTGATTAGAACATGTACTTACTTTGGCATCTTGGCTTTTATTCTTGGTTTTACATTGTATCATATTTTTCTCTATCAACTATACTCCAGGAACATGACTTTTAATGGTGTTAAGGCAGCCATTTCTCTCTCTTTGGGACATTTTTGTTATTTCTGAGTTTGTGGGCTCACCCTATATAAATCTCAGTGTGATTAACAGCCTTGACTCCTCCCATGAACTTCAGATTCGTTCCGTGGGATACATTTGCATGGGCTGTGATTTGATGTGTATATTCCATAGTGAAGACAAGTTGCCCTGAGTTTCTCACTGGCTTTGAGAATGGCTCATCTTATGACTAATGCATACATTTTTTTTTACAATGCCTGTTTAGCATCAGAAATGAAATCAGTGTTAAAGTTAACATAATTTGGTGGTGGAGTATTTCCCTCCGAGAAGTTAAATAACCCTGTGTTGGGCATCTGTTCTATCTGCCTAGTCAGCATCTATTCCCTTCTTTTCTACCTAAGAGTCTACACCTGTCTCTATTTCCCAGAGTTCAGGTGGGGGCTTTGATCATTGGACTCCAGAGTGGTCAGATTCACAGTGAAGGGCTGGCTTATGGGTGTTTGTTAGGGTTATTAGAAAAGAGGCTCCTTTTTCCTTTCAGATGGATGAACAAGCAAAGCTTAATTAAGCCCAGCAATGCTGGAAGCCATCACTACCCCCACATGGCAAGAGTACATCAAAGTATGGAGTCAACAGAGATGACTGGATCCCTAATAACACTTACAAATACTGATCTACTTGTATCCATGGCTTGCAAAACTAGCTTCCCACCCCCAGAATTTGTAGTTACATGAGCCATGAAATCCTTTTTGTCACTTAAAATTAGGTTTCCATTGGGTATCAATTAAAATGTGCAGCAGAAGCACTCCCAATCCTTGAGCTTATCACACTTGCATCCCAGCAAATAAACTAGTGATAAACTAGTCATCATCTACTGCCTACTGTAAAATAGCAGGCTACACTAAAAGCTACTAGCAAAACCCCAACAAGACCAGCTCTAGAAGGTTGGAACCTGGAAAGGTGATGGGAAAGCAAAGGTGATGGGGCAGAAGATAGAGTCACAAGGCAGGGACCACTGGATACTTCAAACTCAGGGAAAAATCAGTTCCTCCTGAAATGGAGTACAAGTCACTTTGTTATGGTAGGATTTAATCTGAGTTGGAAACACTGGTGCAATTACCATGCGTGGAGGCAGAGACTGAGAGATAGCTTGCCAAATTCACAGCACCAGGAAAACGGCCAAAGCTTGGAAACACTGGTGGAATTACCATGCGTGGAGGCAGAGACTGAGAGAGAGCTTGCCAAATTCACAGCACCAGGAAAAGGGCCAAAGCTAGACAACACTAGTAGTAGAGTAGGGTGAGCACGGGGGCACACAGGGGCTCTTTGCTTCTCCCATGCAGAGTCTCAAGAAGCCATTCAGTGAAGAGGGGCCTAGCCAGCACCTGTAGTGCTATAATTATGGGATTATCATCATCCTGAATTACATCTTGCAATGATACATTACGACTATTCTCTCTCTTATTGAACTGAAAGCTTCTTGATGCTAAGCAGGGCCTTTTCTTGGTACGCCAAACTCTTGGTACTCATATTGCTCTGAAGACTTTAAATGTTCCTCCAAAATTTCACTGATGAAAAATAGCTTAAGGGTCATTGAAATATTTCTCTGAACCAAATCCAACACAGGTTGAGAAATAACATGCTCATTTCATGCTAGGGGGCCTTTTCCTTGTAAGTGGGAGGGACAAGCGAGCACATTGGCTGTTGGAAACACTAAGTGCTCAACAGCTCTTCTAATTGGCTGCCTTTTACTTTGTTCAATGGAATTCCTGACCTACATGCAAGATCTAAGAGCCATCTTGCTTGTGTGGAAGAACCCAGAACGTCTTGGGTAAATTGAATTCATAAGCCATAGATTTTGTTCTTTTAGTCCCTTGAGCTAACTGAAGTCTTTGCCCATCCTTTCTCATGGCCTTTTCAGAGGCTGTTAATACAGCTGTCCTATCATCTTACTGAATGCAGAGCTGACTCGTGGGGGGTATGGGCAGAATTCTCCAGCCAAATGCATCCCAACTGCTCCAAATCATGAAAATCATCTGGGGGTACTTGTTAAATAGACTAAACTCAGTCTCTCTGGAAATTCAGATTTTGTAGTCTTTGGATCAGGTCCCAGAAATCAGAATTCTAAGCAAACACCTGAAGTGATACTTTGGGTAAGTTTGGGAAGCTCTGTAACTTGGCATCGTTATCCTGGCTGGAGCATGTTACTTAACCAATCATAATCATAAGCAACTACTTAACCAATAGAGAAAGTAGCTCTGTAAAGCAGAAAGACCACTCTGAATGGAATTAGCTATCTCAGACTCTGATCCTGATTCAAATGCTTGCCAGCTGGTTGACTTTGTACAAATTACATAACCTCCTTGAACTTGCAAAATAAGAAAGGTACAACTTAACTCTTTCTCTCTGAGGAATCCAACTAGATGTTGCATGTAAAAGTTTATCATCTAGGGGAGGAATTATCTGTTTGCTCTCTTGGCTGCAAGCAAAAGCCATATGATGATCTGTTTGAGGAAGGGGAGGAATTACAATCATTGCCAGTGGTTTATAAATGTTGGCTCCACAAAACTACTCATTGTACACTTGTCCTGTTTTCTGCCAACACACCAAAGCCAGAAGGTCATCTCAATAAATAACAATTAGCATTTATTGCACATTTACTGTATAACAGCATGATTTATGATTATTTAGTGCTATTGATGTAATCTAACAACAACTCTGTGAAAATAAGTGCTACATTTATTGCTCTATTGTGGCTGGGGAAACTGAGATACAAAAAAGATATAATAAATAACTCACCCTAGGGTAAGTGTAAATAAATACATTATGTAATTCAATATCCTATGAGAGGTCATACAACTATGAAAGAACGAGTTTGATTTAGTTACTATAGCCCCTATTTTTTTTCTTTTTTCTTTGTCCGTCATACAGCTTGAACTCAGGACCTAGGCCTTGTGCTCTTTTTGCTCAAAGCTATCACTCTACCACTTTGAGCCACAGTGCCACTTCCAGTTTTCTGATGGTTAATTAGAGATGAGTCTCACAGACTTTTCCTGAGATCCTGAGATCTCAGCCTCTTGAGTAACTAGGATTATGGGCCTGAGCCACTACCACCTGGCCAGAGCCCCTATTTCTGACCAATGAAAATCCAAGACATCTCAAAGTGAAAGATCCTCACAATGATAAGCAGAATGTCCAAAGTTTCTGATTATTTATCCCTATGAAAACTACAAAAGATACTGAGGGCTCACAGTTATAATCCTAGCTACATAAGAGGCTGAGGTCCAGAGGATTTGATTTGAAGCCAGCACAGGCAGAAAAGTCCAAGAGATTCCATTTCCAAAATAACCAGCAAAAAGCCAAGTCAGGAGCTTGGCTCAAGGAACAGAGCACTCAACTAGCAAGAAAGCCAAGCAAATGTGAGTGCCTGAGTTCAAATCCCAAGAAAATCTACAAAAGATGGTAGCTTTCTTTATTGTTGTTGTTAGTGTGGAGGTTGAACTCAGAACCTGGACACTGTTCCTGAACAATTTTGCTCAAAGTTAGCACTTTACCACTTTGAGCCACAGTGCTTCTTCTAGCTTTCTGATGGTTAATTGGAGATAAGATTCTCACAGACTTTCCTTCACAGGCTGGCTTTGAACCACAATCTTCATATCTTAGCCTCCTGAGTAGCTAAGGTTACAGATGTGAGCCACTAGTGCCCAGGATGATGGCAGCTTTCCATAGACCACTGAATGATATCTGTACATCTCACGTCATCAGTCTCTTGTTAGTTATGACAGGAGCTTAGAACTCTGTGGAATGTTAGCAGCATGTAATCAATAAGACCTCTAATTAGAGGCCCACTTACCACAATGATCCCACCAACTCATAGTGTTTTTTTTTTGTTTTTGGAATGAGACACTTGTATTCAGGAAAGGCACACTTTGGGCACTTTGGGGTTGTTGGCACCTGGTTATTTCCCACCAGTGTTATCTGCCTGACTCCCCAAAAGGCATTTGAGTTTGCTTCTCCTCCAAAGGAAACAGAGAGCCCAGGTCAGTGAAATGGATTACCAAGTGGAGCCTGGAAGAGATTCTAGATTCCATCTCAACGTTCAGATCCAGGATCCTGGGAGCCACAAGGAAGGACCATCATAACATGTCAAAAGAAATTTAATTAATTAATTTAAATTTCAAGAAGCACAGCTAGAAAGAGATTACAAGGAGAGCTGGGGCTCCAGGACAAAGGGTATTTCCTGAGGCTTCCCAAGTGATCTTTCTTCCCCTGTTAAGAGCCTAGAGGGCAGCCACTCTGCTTGAACAGCACCTACCAGGCTGCTCACATTGCATATCAGCCACCTAGAGAGTGGGAGCATCTGAGCACGGCCCCCACTCACCCGATGAGGCAGGAGAGACCGGGCTGCAATCACAGCCAGCCAAGAAGAATACTAGAGATGCTGCCTTCTCTTTGGCGGAGGGAAGAAAGGAATGGGTGGGGGAGGAGAGCAGCCACACAAAGCAGAACTGCCCGGGCTGCGTTCAGGTTGCCGCCTTGGAGCTCTGAAGAACTTTTAATAGAAATCTGCAGAATGAAATGGGCTACAGCTGTTTGCCTTGATAAATATATTTTATGCTACATGCCTCAGCCGCCATCTGTTTGCTGATACGAGCACTTCTTCGTGGTAACTAAGGAGACGTCATCAAAAGGCATAGCGGGAGATGGGCTTGGGAGCAGGTAGAGAGGGTGAGGAGGACAGGGCACTGGAATTGTTTTCAGGATGAAAAGGGCCGGGCTGGGGATAAAGGAGACTCAGGGCAGTTGTAGAATAAGGAAGCCCTCTGGGGAAGTCAGATAACCCACCTGCCCGCAACACTCTCAACGTGCCTTCTGCATCTCTTGCCATCCTGTGTCTGCCATCTCTCCCTCCTCCACCTTCTTTGGTCCCTAAAGCTTAAGCCAAAATGATGACAAGAATTAGAACACTGCTCACCACTTTGCCAGTACTGTTTCATGATCTCACATCCCAACCCTTCTGATCTTGGCTGAGTACACAACGGACAGTGAGAAAGATCAAAGTGCAATGCCCCATAGAATATGCAGAGTATTGGCCAAAGCAAAACAAAGAGAACTTTGTGAGCTCTTCTGCCAAGTGCTGGATGAAGCCCTAAAATTACCTAGTAGCCTAGTAGGAACTGTAGAAATGGTCCATATACACTTAGAATAGATATGAGGGAGGAAAGATGGACCTATTGCTCTGAACTGGATATATAGCCTGAGTGTTCCTAAAAGTTCACACGCTAGAAATTTGGTCCCCCGTGGGGTGATGTTGAAAGTGATGGATCCTTTAAGAGGTAGGACCTAGTGGGAGGTTATTAGGTCATTGGGACCAATACTTGAGAAGAGACTCATGGGTTTCTCTAAGAGTCCGGGTGGTTCCTGTGAAAAACTGGCTATTACATCAAGAATGAACCTCACCCCTATATCCTCCTGGCTTCTTACCCCACCATACAATCTCTTCCTCTTAAACTCATTCCCACACTAATACCAACAGTCGTGTTGGGATATATCCCGAAGGTGCTCACCAGAGATAGGCAAATGTTGACATCAGGCTCTTAGATTTCTAACCTTAGCAGTTAAATAAACCTCTTTTCTTTGTAAAGTACAGTGCCTCCAGAACTGCACTGTCACTGCCAGAAATGGATGAGACAGACACACCCCAGGACTTCTATAATATTTTCATGTAAGGCAACGTATTTGCTGGCTCTTGAACCATCAGAGCAAAAGAATACAAGGTTTGCTATACAAGCCACCAGCCTCCATGGGGAATGGCTCAGCTATTTGGAGGTTTCTGCTTTCTGAGTACAGAGTCTGTGTGAATTCTTCTTTCTTCCTGTCTTGGGGAAAATTTGTGAGATACTGGTATGACTCACCGCTGTCCTGAGTGGTTCCTATTTCTAGCATCCCATTCGCATTACCTACTCCTTCTGTCTCCCACCTACCAGCTCTCCTTGCCTGTCACGCTGCAGAGGGAAATGTAGCCCTCCTCGAGAGGGAGAAAGCATTTGTAGATACCAGCAAGCACCAGGCAGGTACAAACAGAACCCCTAATGCATCACCTTTCTCCTTCTCCTCCCCTGCCCTGCCTGCGCCTTGTGTTGAAAGGAGGGGAGGCTACCTCTCTGGCTTCTCCTCATAGAAATACAGTGTCATGGCTGGCTGCCTCCCAGCACTTCCCCTCCTCGTTCTGTCACAGTCCGTGAGCCCCCAGAATGGCAGAGCAAAGCGGTTATCCTGGCAGCCAAGAGCACAAGGGCAGTCCAGAGAAAACCCAAGCTAAACGAGAACTGGGGAGCTGACAAGATGGTACAAGCTTCGAGAGACAGCAAAGCACGCTGTCCTGAGTCCCAGTGCCTCTCTTCCCAAGGACGTGGGCAGGATGACGGCTGGTGACATGTTTTGACAGAAGGCACTAAATCATTGTGTACTGAGTATTGTCATTTGGGATCCAAGAATCCAAGTGCTTTGGACAAACATCAGAGCTGCTGGCTGTGGTTCGGAGCTAAAGCAAGTTACCGGCTCCATTGGAGAACCAGTCCATGGTATTAATAAGTGTTTCCATGACGCTTGATGCTTTACCATTATCTTTTCTAACATGCCTGCCCTAGCAGAAATAGTAGGGCAAATGTGAATCCTTCTCCTGGACTGTTGAAGGAGTCTTGTGCCCCTCCCTCAACACCCCATATACCTTGATAGGACATGATAGAAGGGTCTGCCATTGGAAAGGTCCCCAAGTTTGCAATCACTTCTGTCCTCAGTCACTTGCTGGCTTCAAACCCATTTCTCCTTCCACCATTCTGTCCATATTCCAAGGCTGGTTTGAAATTTGTTCATCCACTTATTCATTCAGCAAACACATGTTGAGTACCAGCTGTATGCCAAGCATTGCTTTAGGCTCCAAAGTACAACAGGGAAGAAAATACTGACAAAAATCTTTATCACCATGAAACACACATTCGATGAAGAGATAGAGGAGCAAAGAAATATTTAATGATAAAAATAAAAATGGGCCAGGGGCTGGTGTCTCATGTTTATAATCCTAGCTACTCAGCAGGTTGAGATCTAAGGATCTTAGTTCAAAGACACCTGGGCAGAGAAAGTCCATGACAGTCTTACCTCCAATATAGCACCAAAAAAAAAAAAGCCAGAAGTGGATCTGTGACTCAAGTGGTAGAGGGCTAGCCTTGGAGAGGGGAACGGGGAGGGGAAGCAACTCAGGAACAGCACCCAGTTCAATCCCAAGTACCAACACACAAACATAAATTAATATAAAATGAAGCCAGACACCAGTGATTCACACCTGTAATCTGCCTAACTACTCAGGAGGCTGAACTCTGAAGATTGCAGTTCAAAGCAGCCTGAGCAGGAAAATCCATGAGACTCTTATCTCCAATTAACCACCAGAAAACCAGAAGTGGTGCTGTGGCTCAAAGTAATAGAATGCTAGCTTTGTGCAAATAAAGCTTATGGACAGCACCCAGGCCCTGAGTTCAAGCCCCATGACAGAAAAAAATAAATAACAAGAAGAAGTTGAGATAGGCAAAGGATACAGAGGAACTTCTAGATATTTCTCAGTCCAATAAAGTTGGAAAGCAAGATTAATAATAGACACATTTGGGGCTGGGAAGGTGGCTCAGTGGTAGAGCGCTTGCCTTGCATGCATGAGGCCCTGGGTTCGATTCCTCAGCACCACATAAGCCAGAAGTGGCGCTGTGGCTCAGGTGGTAGACTGTTAGCCTTGAGCTGAAGAGCTGAGGGACAACGCCCAGGCCCAGAGTTCAGGCCCCACGATGGAACCCTCCCCCAAAAAATAAATACTAGACACATTAGATGTCCAGCAAGTACAAAGGTTCTAAGGTCAAAGCAAGGAGGCCAAAACTGAAGACAATGTGGGAGCATGTTGACATGGTAACAAGTGGTCAGAGGCATCGGGGGCTCTGATCACAAGTCCCTTATTTTCTAGCTGACCAGCCCCACTGGACTCCCCCCTCCCCCCTCCCACTTTCTTGGACTCCTGTAATGGAACTGTCTAAAGTGGTCCATCCGCCCTTGCCTGACCTTGTGACATGGCCTCACCATTTTACAAACTTGTGTTTTCTTTGTCCAATGTAGTTGAAGTCTCCTCAGACTTCTTTCCAGGTCTCTGAGTTTCCAGTCCCTGAAGTCATGGCACCCATCCCTTCTCTCTCGCATCCCAGCTTCTTCCCATTGCTAAATGGAAAGCCAAATGCTACAGGGGTGAACCGCGCTTCATCAGTTGTATGAGACTGTGTCTCCTACCCATATCTTCAGCAGCGTGGATAATCTTACTTTTAATTCCAGACAATGATTCCAGTGTTCAAATTAATCTCAGTTTGCAAAGAAATGGATGGAACTCCGAACTCCAGGAATGTGTGTGTGTGTGTGTGTGTGTGTGTGTGTGTGTGTGTGTGTGTGTGTGTGTGTTAAGTGAAGTAAGTCAGGCCCAAAGAGATAAGAGACACGTATCTTCTCTCATATGTGGAAATTAGATTTAATTTATACATATCCAAGTAAATACATATGGAGTCATATGCAAGATACAACTGTATTAACCAAAATTAATCGTTTTTGTAAAATAAAGGTAAGGAAGAGTGGTTTTGCCTGGGTAGATACTACTAGACTGGCCTACACACTGCCCTGCTCTGCTTTTCTTTGCAGAGTTTATTTCGGGCTTCAGAAGTTTTGGGGTGCCTTTACCCGGAAGGGATCCTGGAGGTTTAGAGCTCTAGCATTCCAGCCTCCCATTTAAGACACAATGCATTCCACCCATCCCTGTGCTTGGCCCAAACCCTACGCACACTTCATCTTTTCTTTTTTCTTTTGTGCCTGTCCTGGGCTTGATCTCAGGGCCCGTGCACTGTCCCCAAGCTGTTTTTTTTTGCCCAAGGCTAGCACTCTAACACGTAAGCCACAGCTCCACTTGCAGCTTTTTTGGTAGTTCAGAGTCTTTGGAGATAAGAGTCTTACAGACGTTCTTCCCCAGGCTAGCTTCAAACCACAATCCTCAGATCTCAGCCTCCTGAGTAGCTAGGATTACAGGTGTGAGCCACCAGTTCTGGAAACAGACCTATTCTTTTATCTCAAGAGCATCTATTCTACTAAGGCAAAGCCTCTTTCTCTCCTTCTTAGTATGCCTTCCAGCACAATTTCCACAATAAGGGAGCAGCCAGGAGCCTCCCATCCCCACCCATGGCAGCCTCCATGTTCCAGGCCTCCTGGGAAAGAAGCTGCTTTGGCACACTGAGCACTGGATGCTTTTCCCTTTCACAGTTAACACCATAAAAACACACATTCTCCTAGCCTCAGACAATGCCAATAAATTTCCATGTAGAGTTAACGCTGTTCTCTCTGCTTCTCCTGCTCCGTGTTGCTAAATGCCATTCCCTGCGGCACTCAGCATAGACCTGCAGGGAGAAAATAACACAGAATTAACCTTGAACATAGGTGTGGGGGTGAACAACAAAACAACCTTACCAGAATAAGAATAATAAGGGGCCAGCAATCACCCCCTTAGTGTTAGCGCTTTGGGGTACCATGTGGTGGGGGTGGAAGAGGAGAAAATCACTGGGGTGGCTTTTCCCATTTGATAGTGAGACTTATTGCAGTGGATTCATCTCTCATCTTCCCACCTGCATAATCAGGAAGTACTGGAAAAGAAGCAAGCTAAGAAATGGTCATTTGTCACAGCTCTGGTGTCTATCCTGTCTCTCCTACTCCCTCTCCCCACCAGTAAACAGACACAGGAGGAGAGGGACTGCTATGCACTGGTCATGAGTCAAAGCTGGCTGCAATATCCCTGCCCTGGGCACCCATATGCTAGGATTTCAGGAATAGACTTTACCTGTTTGGCTTAATATGATGATTTCCCAGCAGGTCCAAAAAACTGCCTCCTTTTTGTTTTCTCCTACTTCCATTACATGAGCATGATGCTTTCCCACCCCTCTGGTATAAGAATCATCTTGCTCATCCATCAAAGGGAATGATACCCAGATGATAATGTGATTATACATTGCACTGAGAACTCATCACGCTAACGTGTACATTCCGGTGTGCACTGGATGTGGGAAAGGTCTGAGGCTCTTAATTCTAACAGTTCCCAGATAATTCTTCATGCCATACTTTTGCACCTTGGTGTTCCACAGCAAGTAAACTTTTATTGGATTAAGTAACCAAGGTACTTGGAAGTATATTTGTTAGAGCAAGGTTGGAAAGGCGTTCTGAGACTTGAGTGGAAGACCCTATAACTTTAAGAATTGCTGATCCCTGTACTTCAAAAGGTCACGAGTCTAAGACTCAGAGGAACCTTTGAAGTCAGAGGACTCTGACAAATGAACCAGCCATGTAATATCAAGGCGGAGAGCAAAATGGACTCAGGGACTGTGTGCAGAGTCTGGAAGCAGGTAAGGCTTTACTCTGTGACACGCTCTCTAGATGCCTTCTTCCAAGCGGCCTCTCAAGAAGAAAAGGAAAAGAGTCAGGAGCTCCCTTCATTCTTTTCTATCACCTTGACTTTGTCAGCAGTCTTCCAGAAACTAAGGAGCTTGGAAAAATGATGATGCTCACCCTAGCACAAATACAAAGGGGTTTTTGTTCATTTGTTTGTTTTTACTTTAAGCTACCTTCACAAGGCTCATCTGACAATGTTAGGTAAATGGTACCCAGCCCTGATTTTCAAGGTATCACATCCACTTTGAAACCACATGGCAGGGCCACTCAAATCTAGAGCTTCTTTATGAACAATGGATGGAGTCCCTCCATCCACCAGTGCTTGACCCCTCTCCTATCCTTCCTCCTCTCTTAGACATGTAACTAGCTCTTCCTCACCTAGATTGGATCTCTTGTTCCTGGGTTGTCCCTGATTCCCTTCTTTGGATATGACACTATCCATTGCTTTCTCAATTACAGCCTTGGAACTGTAGTTTCTCTGGACTTTATTTGTGATTTTGGAATGCACAATGTGTCCTCGGTCATCTCAGGTAAGTATATTCCTGTTCAAAACGACCTCACAAGTAAGCTCATCCACTTCATGGTATCAATAACCATCTGAGAGATCCAATAACCCTGAGAGATCCTTAGACTGAATCTCCCATGTTACAAAATTAAATATCTTCAGATGCACGAAAATTGTTTAAAACTGCACTAATCATCAAACCTGAAAGACTAAAGAAAATTAGAGAAAGAAAGGGAAGAGTTATGTTCGGCACTGGTGGCTCATGTCTATAATCCTCACTACTCAGGAGGCTAAGATCTGAGGATCCTAGTTGAAAGTCAGCCTAGGCGGGAAAGGCTATGAGACTTTTATCTCCAGATAACCACCAAAAAGCCATAAGAGGAGATGTAGCTCAAGTGGAAGAGCACTAGCCTTGAACACAAAAGCTCAGGGATGGCGCCCAGGGCCTGAGTTCAAGCCCCAGAACTGGCACAAAGAAAAAAGAAAAGAGTTTACTCTCTCTCTAAATGACACAGCTGCCTACCCTGCTGTTCCAAATGTTTTTAAATACTTTTGGGTCTTCACACAGTTTCTTCCTCCAGCTCTGGTGAGTTTCCTCTTCTTTCTTCAGTGACTCTGTGTTAACCTCCTCTATCCCAGTCTTTGTCCTCAACATTAGGAGAACAAATATCACTGTCTGTTGCTGAATGAGTGACACGAGAACTTGACAAATGAATGATTACATCTGTTAGGAGGTTTCAGTAATTTGAGTATGTTAATTGTTGTTCTAATGCTCTTGGCATTCATGTAACATGCAGGCAGCACTATTAGGGATACTGACATCTTCCCCAGGAAAATAACAATCTCCAATTATTTCAAGAAAGAAGTACCCTCCCCGGCCATGACTCAGCATACAACAGCAAACTGTGTCCACCAGTGATATTTCTTTGCTCCAGAGACCAGGTCCCTGAAGTTAGAAGTTTACCTCACAAATCCCATTTGACTTATTTCTGCTCAGTGGGGAGATGGGAGCGATGAGAGATTGTTTAGAAGAGGCTAATGAGCCTACGTACCTGCTGCAGCAGCCATGCTGTTTCTCTCCTTTTTTTCGCCTTTCTGATGTCTGCCTGGCAACATTTCTCATGTAGATCTTCCCAGGACTTGAAATGAGCTCCCTTTTCAATAGTGCTAACACTACACACCTCAGAACACTTCACAGGCAGCTAAAAAACAATGCTGACAGGTTGCATGACTTGTGTGTGTGCTTTAGAATTTGAGATTTCCCAGTGTTGGGCTTACCATTTGCCGTGACATGCAAGCGCTTAGTATCTCTAAACCTCTGTGTCTCATTTATAAAGCTGTTAGTCTTCTACTATTAGAGGAAATGCCAGCATTTTATCATCTTTAACTTGTGTTGCAAAAATAAAGGTTACAATTACCGATAATAGTAGGATTATAGGCGATGTTTTTAGAGCTGATTACAATATTCAAACTTATTCAACATGGTAGTGAGAAATGAAGGAGGGAAGGTAACAATGAGTCATAAGTAAGGGACAAGAGCTCAAGAGAACTGGTTAGTAGAAAAGGACTAACACTCAGATTCAGAGGAAAGGGAAACAAGAGGCAGAGGTGGGGGTGGGGGAGGGTGTCATATGCATTTTCAGATCCTGGAGGCCTTGCCAAGGAGTTTTTGGATATTTTCCTGAAGATCATGGCAGCAATTCATATGTTTTAAGCAAAAGAAAATTCAGACAAAGTTTTTTAAGAAAATAATAGGAGCCAGGTGCCAGTGACTCATGCCTGTAATCCTAGCTACTCAGGAGGCTGAGATCTGAGAATTGAGGTTCAAAGACAGCTCATGCAGGAAAGTTTGTGAGATTCTTACCTCAATTAACCACCAGAAAACCGGAGGTGGAGAGTGCTAACCTTGAGAGTAAAAGCTTGGGGTCAGTACCCAGGCCCTGAGTTCAATCCCCATGACCACCACCACCAACAACAACAAAAAGAAAAATATTTTTGTTGCAGAACAAATATTAAACCAAATGAGCCAAGACCAGAAGACAGGAAACAAGCTTAAAATTCTGTGGCTGTCCAGATCCATCTTGACATCACTATAGCCATTGTAGTCATAACTGCTGTCTAGTGTGGCAGGTCATCATGGCATTCTACACCCAATAGGATCAACAAAGCTCATTGAAATTGGCAGGTAAACATTGAATTGTGGCTCATTGATGCCTGGACTGTCTGTTACTGTCTGTTAACCCACACAGTAGTAGGCTCTGAGAAAACTCAGCTGTAGTCTGATTGGATATGAGTCACCTTTGTCTACATTAGCATATAAGCCCTTTCCTCCTGCACTGAGGTGCAAAAATTCGCTGTCTTAATAATGCTGTTATGTCATTTGCAGGGAAACAAATGGACCTGGAAAAAAATCACATTAAGTGAAGCAAGTCAGGCTTAGAGAAATAAATGATGCATGTTTTCTCGCATACTTGGAAGTTCGATCTAAATTATAAATATAGGTAAACATATATGTAAACATATACAAGGTTATATGCATATATGCTCAAACATATTAACTCGCCTAGTATATGAACAGGAGGATTCCAATGGTAAAACTCCTGGGAACGACTAACTTACAGTTTAACAAAATGACTATGAGGACACTGGAACATGTGTTGTTGGGGGGAAGTGAGTTCAAGAGGAGATTAGCAAATGAATTGAGAGAGGAAAATGGGCAAATATTTTTATAATATTCAATGTATATGAAAATACAACTGGGCAAATTGAGGGAGTGGGTGGGGTTGGGAGAGATGGGGAAGGATAATAAAAGGGGTGGCATTGTTCCAACTACATTGTGCTCGCAAACTGGTATGTGGATTGAAACCCCTTTGTACAACTACTTAAAGAAAATGAATAAACAAATACAAAAATACGACCAATAAAGCCTCGTCTTGCTTCTGCTCAAGACATGAACCCTAAAGTTCCTGATAAATCGTGATCTCTACCATCTTAGACTTGTCCACCTCTTTCTTTTAATCTCTCAGCACCTTTTGGCTTTCATGATCAATTTATGTACATACCAAGTTTTCCAGAGATCAGGAATGATGTAAATGAGCTATGGCAATGCCTAGAGCAGAAAGGATGGAGAGGGGTAGATAGGCTCCAGAACTAAACTAGCAGAACAATCTACCTGCCACAATCCCATCAGAAATCTCAGATTGTCAACTCCAAAATACTGCCTCCAGGAAGGAGAACTGGACCAACCAGGAAACAGGGACCTCTAACCAGAAGATGCACATTTAATCCCTTGCCTTGCAATGAATTGATTAATTATCACTAGCCACGTCACCTTCACCAAGGCTAGGTTTCCTCATCAAGAAGATGCGACTAATAATTGCCTGCTTCTGTTACCAGGTAGTTCTGAACCTAAACATAAGCACAATACTTGGGATGTGTTTGGAAATTGTCACATGTTGCCTATCAGTGAGATAATGGTCTCATTCTCCAGAAACTCAGTCACACTAGACACAAAAGGAATAGACAAATGAGAAGAACCTTCCATTTCCCGTCCAGGCTTCCTGCCTGGCATTTACTGAACTTACCTTGATTTGTATGTAATAGGCCAAGGCTTATTTCCATAGTTTCTTAAATTCCAGAAAGTCCTTATGCAGTGAAAAAACTTGGTGAGAATCTTATTAGACACAGCAAAGATCAAAATCAGCACGAAGCTCACATATGAAAGCTTTAGCCATAAACAAATAAATAAATAAGAATCTCTCTAGAGGCTGTATATGTGCTTAAATGGTGCAGAGAGCTAAATTGTGAAATTACAAATGAGACGTGGAATGGCATATTTGATTATATGGAGTCAGCGGCAATGCCTCATAACATGTAAGAAATCCAAAAGAGTGATACAGAGCTCCAGGAAGGATGTGCAGAACAACTCAGGAGGTTCTAATTGGACAGAAGACAGAGGAGAGCTTTGCACACTGGCCCACCTTCACGCCTGTGACCTTGGTCCCACTGTCTCCCTTAATCCCAAAGGTTCACGTAGGCAATGATGTGACCTGAGAAGAAATGGGAAGGTCGACCCTATTCTGAAGGCAATGAGATTGCATTATAAAACAATGATAGGCCTGATGATTTCTATTCGCTACCAGTTTAGAGTCCACCAGAGAGGACGGTGACACAAAAGACAGCCTAGTGCTGACACAGGCTTCCATTCCTGGTGAGAGAGGTGGCAGGCAACCCTGGGGATTCAGTCCTGGCTCCACTTCCCAACGCCTCACTGGAGGCCTTGAATTGTCTCAGCTGTCAAGTAAGATAGCAATACTTGCCTGAGAATGTTGGTGCCACAAAGGCAATGGTCCACCTGCACAACCCAGTGATAGTGTGTTTACAAGTACTCCATAGCTGATAATATTCTCATAGAAGGTACATGGTTCCTAGCCTAAAAGTGTAGAGCAAAGTCTCCTAGTGAGCCAGAGGCTGAAGAAAGGAAGCCCATAGACCTTCTCTGTTTCCCCAATGGCATCTGAATCCCTCAGTACTTCAAGATGCAAACGAATGATAAAGAAATAATTGTAGCTACTGAAGAATTGTGCAGTTCTCAAATCAGGGCTGAAGCAGTTGCCTTCTTCCTGATACCCACCCCTGAAGGATTGTCCACAGCCAGTCTTTTTCCTCACCCATGTTATTGACTTTTCAGCACTTGTCTCAGCCTGCGAGACGCTAAGCCTTGAGCTGCTGTGCCAGGCGTTTGCAGAAGACCAGCCCCTGCAGCAGGTAGGTGTGTGCAGGAGGCAGGCCTAGGAGAAAACAGATTGAGAAATGAATGGGGAATCTCTGGCACAGATGCAAATAAAGCAGAAGGGAATCTTGGTGCTCAGTCCTCCCACTCTTGCAGGAATTCGAAGAGAGGAGCAAGAAAAATTGAGATCTGCAGAGTTCATGCAAACCTAGAAACGTCCTGTCTCCCCCTCCTATCCAGGCTATGATGGCTGTGTCCCTGGAGGATGACACCAAGTAATATTTATGAAAGCCCATGTGTAGCCGTGCAAACTGCCCCTAAATACAGGAGTTTATCATCTAAATATATAGATCGTGCAGATGAATTTGGCACAAAGGACAAAACTCACAATAAATCTGTATGTTTGTGGTGTTGTATGCATACTTACACAGGTGCTTATTAAAAGAGCTGCAAAGGTAAAACACTTGCATATTTGAATTTGCTTTTACTTCTTGACCTCAGTATTAGATGGATGAGTATGAGACTTAAAAATGAGAAGGAAAAAAAATAGGGCTCAGGCATGAAGGAAAAGCTTTTTCCAGGCAGATTCTTCCTACTTTCCTCTCATATCATAAAACTTCCCCAAGTGGAGTCTACAACAGTGTTTCCTAAACTTTGTTCCATTTAGTCACTCTTATACACTTGCACGACTTAGATAACATCTCTCAGTTGGGGGAAATACTGTTTGTCTCACCTTTTATTGTGGAGCTTGCTATAGAAATATACTCGTTCAAGAGCCCTTGGATAATCAAGTCAGAATCTTTTTAGAGCCTGCCTAACGTCTCACCTAAGCCAATCAATAGTTTGTTAAGTGTCTCCTACATGCTGCATTACTGGATGACACTTCCCAGAAGACAGGGGTTTAGGGAGATTTTTCTGTACCTGTGATCAATCACAGAACCCTACTGACTGGCTGTGTTACATTCACTCCAAATGTGGCAGCTCCCCTCTGTCCTTTTTGCCCACATCCTCTTTTTCCCAGACCTCTAACCAGGTACCAGTACCAGGTGCTCCTCACCTTTGCTCACTTTCTCATCTGCATCCTCAGACACTGTGGGGTTTACAGTGTACAGCATTTGCCATACGGAATTAAAATCATGTATCTGGGAATCTGCCTCTGACATCACACTGAGTGTAACTTTTAAAAGAATGTTATGACCCTTTAGCACAGGTGTATCTTCCACTATTATTTCTCCTCCAGGCGCCAGGGGAGTGGCAGGCAGGAAGGACACTACATGAATCTGAACTCAGGGCCCTGCATTTTCTAGACAACTGGTCTACTTGTACCAAATTCCTGACCCATTTTTTGTATTATTTTAAAAATCTTTTAACGTATTTTATTGTTATTATACAAGTGAGTTCATATAAAGAGGGGTTACCATTTATTATTATAAAGAAGAGTTACCATTTCATAAGTCAGATAATGAGTATATTGAGTACATTTCTTTTTGGATAATGTTATCGCTTCCTTCGTTTCCCCCCAGTCTTTCCCTCCTGTCCTCACCCACAAGTTGTATAGTTCATTTTCAACACAATGCACTGCTGCATTTGTCTACTCTTTGTCCCTCCATTTCTGTGCCCCTCCTTACCACCACCCCCCAAAGACAGGTAAGTGAAAAATGAACAAACGAGACAAAAATAAGAAGAAAAAAAAAGAAACTTCTTGTTTCCATTTCTTACAGACCATTTCTTGTTTTTCTTTTTCTTTTTTTCCTTTGGTTGTGGGGCTTGAACTCAAGGCCTGGTGCTGTCTCTGAGCTTTTATGCTCAAGGGTAGCGATCTATGACTTTGAGCCACAGTTCTACTTCTGGTTTTCTGGTGGTTAACTGGAGATAAGAGTGTCACGGACTTTTCTGTCAGGGCTGGCTTTGAACTGCAATCCTCAGATCTCAGCTGAGATTACTGACTTGAGCCACTGGTACTGGCTCATTTTGGTTATTTTTGAGATAGAGTGTGTCATTTTTACCCAAGCTGGCCTGGATTCATGATCATCCTACTAATAGGTCTCAAATGACTGTGATGACAGGAACTTGCCACCATAACCACCTATTTTTCTGTTGAGATAGGGGGGTGGGAGGGAGTCTTGTTAAGCTTTTCCTCAGGTTAAGAATTGAATCTCAATCCTCCCTATCCAGCTGGGATTACAGATATGAACCATGGTGCCCAGTTATATTTTAGTGGTTTTGCCAGTGATACCCACCCACTGACCAGAACTTCTTTTATACTTGCTTACCTATCTGGCCTGGCAGATAATGGACATCGAAAGGACAGGACCTGTTCATGATGGATTCCCAATGCTTGGCACAGAGCTTGGTACCTAGTTATCAATAGATGAAAGAATGAACCTCCTCTCTCTCTTTGTATTCTCTAAGATGCTTTCTAAATTGTGAAATCTAATTGCAACTCTTATTGTCTGTACATCATGTAAACACAAAGACCATAAGCCCTGTTACTGGGTAAGGTGACCTTCAGCTAGAGGAGAAAGGTTGTTAAAGAGATAAGGTGATTTCATCTGCATCTGGAAGGTAACCAGGCTTTGGGGACAGGGCTGGAAAGTAGTATGGAGGTTCCTCAAAAGACTCCACATAGAGCTCCCCTGTGACCCAGCAATCCCACTTTTGGGCATTTACCCAAATGATCACAAACAAGACCATACTAAAGCTACCAGCACAACTATGTTTACTGCAGCATTATTTACCATAGCTAAGATATGGAACCAACCCAGATGCCCCTCAGTAGATGAATGGATCAAGAAAATGTGGTATATATGCACAATGGAATTCTATGCCTCCATCAGAAAGAATGACATTGCCTCATTTGTTAGGAAATGGAAAAACTTGGAAAAAATTATATTAAGTGAAGTAAGCCAGGCCCAAAGAAACATAGGTCCCATGGTTTCCCTTATTTGCAATATCTAGTATATGTCTGAGTCAAGCAGAAAAGGTCAGATAAGTTGATGTTAGGGAAATGAACCCTAAGATACGTATTCAAATGTTTTTTTTTCTTTCATGCGATTGTTTCTAATGCATTTATAAGATTATTTCCTTGTTGCTTTGTATGTCCCTCCCCCACGGTATAATCCCTGCTTTCACTGTGTTTGATCTTGGTATAATTTGTGGAGGGGAAGGGCAAAAACAAATCGTTTAAATAGGGATACAGGTGGACCCATTGCAACAATGAGATGTACAAGTCGTTATGTCGAAAACGAACTTTACAACTTTGGTGGGGGGGGGACTTTACAACTTTGGTATGGGGGGAGGGGGAAGCAGGGAGGATTGGGTGGTGGGGCGGGGGGGAGGGGGAGGATGGAAAGGGATGGGAAGGGGAAATAAAGGAGGAGGCTACAATGCTTGATAAGAAATGTACTCATTATCTTGCCCATGTATTTTCACAATAAAAAAAGCGACCAAATTTTAAAAAAAGAGAGAGAGATAAGGTGATTTCATCTGCACCTGGAGGGTAGCCAGGCTTTGGGGACAGGGCTGGAGAGGGCAGGGCCTGCCAGGAGGAAGGAGGGGCAGCAGGAAAGTGCAGTGTGAGAAAGAGCAGCCCCTCTGGCCATCATCTTTGTTCTCCAGGTCTGGACTTGGTGGAAAGGGAGAGATGAAGTTGAACTCTCTCTGTGTGTCTCTCTGTGTCTTGTGTCTATCTGTCTCTCTCTCTCTCTCTCTCTCTCTCTCTCTCTGTTTTCTCTGTGTTTTCTTCAGAACTCTGGGAGCTATTACTTGTTTATATCTGACTTCCTCTGTACATAGGATCCTTCAGAACTAGAAATAGGAAAGGAGTCAGAATGTCAGAGAGAGGATCGCCTGCCTCAATTTAGCCAGGGTGAACAGTTTTCTAAGTGATAAAACCAGGAGCATCTCAGGCGATGAGATAACTATGCGATGATGGTGGATGGGGGAGAGGGATAAGGGGATAAAAGCAGACTCAGAAAACCTTCTACTTTCTGCTCTCCCACCCCTTTTATGAGCCCCCCACTCCTGATCTATTTCCACTTTGAGGATAAAAGGAAACAGTTTTACAACAGAAAAAAGAGACCTTTTCCCCACTCTAAGAAGTTTCTTTCATGTGCCCACTCCTACTTTCATATTTTTAATTTTTTTTAATTTTTAAATAAAATTACCATGTCATTTGTAGGGAAATGGGTGGACCTTGAACAAACCATGTGAAGTGAGGTAAGCTGAGGTCAGAGACACAAATGGAGCGTGTTTTCTCCTATGCGGAGGCTACATCTCAAATATACTGGGACATGATAAATTATACAGGACTCTAGGCATGCACACACAATGAGACCAAAGGAGGATATGCTTGGGAGAGAAACACAAAGATTCAACACCTATGTGTCTCTAAGCATATAAATTAGTATTTATTGAAATGAAATTCCAGGAAATGGAAAGAAGAGGGGTTTTTTTGTTTTCTTTACTTTTTATCTTGTTTATTCATTTATCTGTCTTTGGGAGAGGAAGGGGGCATAGAAATGGAGGGACAAAGGGTGAACAAATGCAAGCCATAGTATTCATTAGATAACTATGTTGAAAATATGGGAGGGAAAAACTGGGAGAGGATGAAGGAAGGGGTGGCACTGTCCAAAAGAAATATACTCAATACCTGAGTTATGAAACTGTAACCCCTCTCTATATCACCCTTACAATAACAATAAAATAGTAAGAGTAAAATTTGTGCTTTTAACTTTGTTCATTTTAATTTGTTAATATCGCTTTGGATTTTCTGCATTGAATCTATCAACATCTGTTTCATTTTATTTATTATCCTTAAGTAGTTTCACAGAGGGGTTTCAATTCAACATGTCAGTTTGGAGCACAATGAACCTTGATCAATGTCACTCCTTTGATCATTCTACACATCTCTCCCAACTCCATCCCTCCTCTCCTTTTGCTTAGCTCCCTTTTCACATGAGTTCCTTTAATATGACTAAAATCTACTTCATATGATTAAAATCTGAGAAGTTCCTTTTGTATGTTCCACTCCTAACTTCATAACTTTATATTTTATTTTAATTTCTAATTTCACACGGAATTTAATTTTGTCTTGTGATATAACCCTCTAACATCATTATTCTTTGTGATGCCCATATTGTCTCAAATTCAGCCAGAGGGATCTCCTTCAAACAAACTCATGGCTTCTTTTAACAAGACATCATCACATTGTTGCGATAATCTCTGCTTTCTGATACAAGTGGCACCAGGCTCCAGACCTGTAATTAGTCATTTCTCTAAGGAGTGTTGGTTTCTGTCATGGGAAATGTTGTTTAGAAGCTAGGACTTGGGTGTTAGTGAGCTGATTGTAACTGGAGTTTACTGCTTCTTAGCCTTGTTGGTATACAAATCTGAGTTCACACTGACTCCTCCAACTCAAAGCCAGTATCATGTGGTTCTTCTTTGCGTACATATGCCCTCACCCTAGGTCCTAACAGTGCCAATATGTTTAAGTCATGCATTCAAAACCATTTTTGGAATTACTGGGCCAATACCACCACTAAATTACAGACCTACTAAGAAATTTCAAGATGCCATCATAGACTGCTTTGTCCTTCAGCTGTCAAGCGCCAAGGATGCCAAGTCAGAAAATTGTATTATAAAGCTCTGCAATTCGTTATTTATTTTCCATATGGTTATGTTGGCAGTTTGATATGTGGCTGCCTTCTTTTGTTTCATTTTGTATGCAGCTTTAAGACTTGCTTCGTATTCTCCTTTACTGGTGATTTAATTTTATTTAGCATACACAAAGCATTTATATGATTTATAAGTCAGGGTTATATATTAAAGGTATATAAAGAGATTATCATTGCTATCCCTATTCCTCTACCACTGCACTCATACATCTCCAAGAGGCAATCACTTTCATTAGATTCTGATTCCTGCCTTCCTGCCTTGGCATTTGGCAAACGTTATCAAATAAATGCATGTGGGGTTTTCTTGTTTTTCTTTGTCCTGTTGGTACTGGGATTTGAACTCAGGGACTTGTACTTGAGCGGTAGGTGCTCTACCACTTGAGCCACGCTTTCAGCTTTTTGTTGTTTCCTTCCTTTCTTATGTATGTGCCAGTACTCTCACTTGGCTTTTTTACTCAAGTCTGGCACTCTGCCACTTGAGCCACACCTCCACTTCTAGCTTTTTATTGGTTCGTTGGAGATGAGCGTCTGACCTACTTTTCTATCCAGGCTGGCTTGATCTGCTATCCTCAGCTCTCAGCCTCCTGAGTCAGTAGGATTATAGGAGTTAGCCACCAGTACCTGGCTTCTTTAGTTCTCATACAAAAAGTAGCCTTTTCTATATAATTTTTTCCACCCTGCTTTTTTTTATTTTTTATTTTTATTCATTTATTTATTTTTTAGTGTGAGAATACCATACAGAGGCGTTACAATTACATGGGCAAGATAACGAGTACATTTCTTATCAAGCATTGTTGCCTCCTCTTTGTTTCCCCTTCCCATCCCTTCCCATACTCCCCCCACCTTCCCCCACCCGATCCCCCCCCCACCAAAGTTGTAAAGTTCGTTTTTCGACATAATGACTTGTACATCTCCTTGTTGCAATGAGTCCACCTGTATACCTAGTTAAAGGATTTGTTTTTGCTCTCCCCCTCCACAAATTATACCAACATCAAATACAGTGAAAGCAGGGGTTATACTGTGGGGGAGGGATATACAAAGCAACATAGAAATCATTTTATAAATATGTTAGAAAGAATTGCATGAAAGAAAAAAACATTTTTTTGCTCATAACATCTATCCTGGAAATCATTTCATATCAACTCGTAGAGAGCTTCTTTATTTTTTTGACGTTGTGTGCATTCTGTTGTATGAATATATCAAAAATTATTCATCAGATCTACTGTAGAAGTGAATTTAAGTTGGTTCCAATGTTTGGTGACAATAAATAACATTTTAATAAATAATCTCATTGTGAGTGGCTCATATTTGTGGAAATGCATATCAGTAAATCTCAATGAAAAGACTCGTTGGGTCGAAGGGTAACTGCATAATTTCACTATATTTCTCCATGGAGAGGAATTGTTGTACTCTCTAACCAGTGATTTGAAAGGGCTTCTGTTTCTTTACAGCCTCATCAAAACTGTGTGTTAGCTGGGCATCAGTGGCTTGTGCCTATAATACTAGCTTAGCTAACTCAAGAGGCTGAGATCTGAGGATCAAGGTAAAAAGCTAGAATGGCTTTCAATTTCATTTAACTACTAAAAAGCCAGAAGTGGATCTTTGCTCAAGTGGTAGAGTGCTAGCCTTGAGCAAAAATAAGCTCAGGGCCAGGGTTGGTGGCTCATGCCTGTAATCCTAGCTATTCAGGAGGTTGAGATATGAGGATCAAGATTCAGAGCCAACCTGGGCAGGAAAGTACATGAGACTCTTATCTCCAATTAACCACCAGAAAACTGGAAGTGGTGCTGTGGCTCAAGTGGTAGAGAGCTTGCCTTGAGCTGAAGAGCTCAGGAACAGTGCCTAGGCCCGAGTACAAGCCCCACAACCGACAAAAAAAAAAGCTAAAGACAGCACCCTGAGTTCAAACACCAATCCTGACACACGTGCGCGTGCACACACACACACACACACACACACACACACACACAGAGTTTCTAGTCTCTGACTTCTTCCAGTCTGGCAGGTGAAACACAGTATGTTCAGTGTAGATACACTTTGCATTTCTCTCCTGAACAAACTTGAGCAATTGTCAATGTGGGTAAGACCCACGTGCATGTTCTCTTGTGAAATGTCTATTCATTTCTTTTGTTCATTTTCAAATCTTAATATACAGATTTTCAATTTCCGTGTGAATTAAGGAGATACAACCTTTTTATCTTTGATGGATTTCATATACACTTTCTCAAAATTTCTTCCTTGTTTTTTTTTTGTTGTTGTTGTTGCTGTTGTTGTTGTTCTTCTGTTTTAAGGTATAAACTCAATGATTTGTGCTTACTCGGCAGATGCTCTGCCACTTCTCCAGGGCCTCACCTCGTTTATTTCTTTTGGCTTGGGTTAGTTTGACCTTCCTACCTATGTCTCTCACATTGCTGGGGATACAGGCATACACATCCACACTCAATATTTTTGTTCCAATAAGGTCTTGCTAATATTTTGTCTGAGCTCACCTCATTGTTATTATCCCTTCCATCTCTACCTACCAAGTAGCTAGCATTGTAAGAATGAACCACCACATCCACCCCAATACTTGATTTTTGACTCTGTGATTTTTTGTGCTATAGAATCAATATTTTTTCTCTTGTTAAATCTGGATTTCAAGTCATAATTTTAAAAAGCTTTCTTCAGACCCAGATTATAATGTAACTCTTCTGGTACTTATGTTTTCTTTTTTTAACATTTAAATCCTATATTCATTTGGAGAATATTTCAAACTAGAGTGTCAGATATTGATCCATTTTTTTACCATTTCCCAAATGGCTATCCAGTTGCCCAGGCCTTTAATATTTAAAGTCCATCTATTTCCCAGAGCATCTTGAGTCTGGAGGCCTCCACACTAATCAAGTCAATACGAAGCATGTTGAAACAGAAAACAAGGAAATACTGACTTTTCTTTGTGTGCTTGTTCCATATGATAATGCCAAACCTTGAAAGGAAAGAAAGATACTTGGAACAAAAAAGACCAATAGTTAGGAACTCAGAGTTTCTAAATTTACCTGTATTACTTAACATTTTTAAGCAATAGATATTAATGACAAAAACTCTCAACTGAAAAGTTGTTACGATGAAAGGTACAACCCTCCTCCCATGTGTCAGAGTACATCCTGTCTGAAAGCAATCATTATTATTAGGTATTCATCCTGGTATTATTAGGTAGTTATTTAACATTATTAGGTATTCATCTGCAGGTGATATATAACTGTGAAGATAGAGAGGTAATGCAATGGGGGAGGGGGAGCGAGGGAATGGAGGAGAGACCAAATGAGGGAGAAAGAAAATGGATTCGTACTCACCTGAGAGATCATTGAATGTAAGCCTGCATTCCTTGCCACAATTTACCATCCGATAGCCTTCAGGTCTCCATGTTTTACCTACTTTATGTTGTTGTTGTTTTGTTTTGTTTTCTGCTGCTACTGAGTCTTAAACTCAAGGCCTAGGTGATGTCCCTTAGCTTTTTTTTTCTCTCAAAGCTGGTGCTCTATCACTTAAGTTATTCTTCCACTTCCAGCCTTTGAGGTAATTAATTGAAGCTAAGAGTCTCCTGGACTTCCTGTCCTGGACTAGATTCAAACCACAATTCTCAGATCTCAGCCTCTAAGATTTATAATCCTAACGAGGATTACAGCTATGAGCCACTAGCACCCAGCTTCATCCCATCCTAAGATTCAGAAAGGTGAAATGACCCTTTGAAATATCATAGCTAGCGAACAGAGGATCTGGATTTGAACAAATTACTCACTAGAACTCTTACAAGGCACACTAAAAGGAGGGTTAATGTCCCCTGAAATCACTCGACAGGAGAAGCAAAAGGGTATCTAACATTTGTCAAGAAATTAACCTATCCTGTCAGCTTCCTATGTTGTACTCACAGAAATTTCTCCATGATGGTAGAGGTGGTTCACACATCAGAGCAAAATCTCCCATCCCTGATCACATGGAAATGTTTCTGTAAGCCTTCCTACTTGGGAGAAAAAAAATAAAGAAAAGAAAAACTGAATTGTGTCAGGAAATGTTAACAGCTATGACTCAAAGATACATGAGGGGCAGATCTGGTGACTCAGAAGAGTCCCTTTCTTTGTCACTTAGCAGTGGGTACCACACATTAATCTTAGAGAGAGAGAAAGATTTAGAGTCGGGGGAGGTAAAAAAGAAAGGATCTCAACAGAAGGATTTGCTTCACAACAGCAGCGCATGGCAGCAAACAAGAAAAATAGAGAGGACAATGCATTGCTATGCTGTTCCAGAGAGAGGGCTTTTGAATAAGGAAGTAGATGGGTGTCAATTTCTGGGTATTAAAACATTCAAAACATAGCTCCCTTCCTGTAGACATTCCCTCTATTGTAGTGGAAATGTATTTTTCCCCTCTCATCTTCACAAATTGCAAAGTCTCTAAAAGGAGACTTTTTAAAAGCAGGGGTGGGTGCAGCTACCTCGGAGAAGTCATACTTTGTTTTCTGTTCTCAGAGGATGAATTGCTCTGTTTCTTGATATCCTGGGGTGTTTGCCTAGAATGGGACTCCCAAATAGGCACTTTATCAGGAAATGGAAGACATCAAGTTCCTGAGCAATTTATCTATTGCCGTCCCCGCCCTTTCCCACTATGCCCCAGTGGTCACATAAAAGACTTTGGAGGTATTTGAATTCAAGAGTCTATGCCTGAGCTTGATAGCTTTGCATTCCTCTACTCTTTTGGCCAACTGCATCTAGAGCTTCTCTTTCCCTTGTGTGTGTTTGTACTCTTGCATGCACACACATCTCAGATGGATGCTCATCTTTGCATAGATGCCCATTTTTCATAAGGACCCCATCTCTATATAGATCCCTCCTAGTATAAGTGGCTATCTTCATACAGTACCAGACTTTCCATGGATATCTATCTAATCAGCTATTGGCTGAGAAAAATATATACCTCAGTACCTAAATGTTCAGCCTTTCACTAACCCTTCTTTTCCCCATTCTTTATCTCATTTGCTTTAAATTTATTATATATAGATTCTAGACAGAAAGGTGCGCTGTTTTCCCTTGGATATTTTTTATCTCTACAGTCAAAAATATTCTGAATTTTGACTAATGCAGCCCACTCCCCATTTCAAGATTCTATTTTAAAATCTATAATTTATCCAGGTGCTGGTGGATCACACTATAATCCTAGCTACCTAAGGAGGCTAAGATGAGACTTGCAATTCATAGCCAGCATAGGTAGGAAGGTCCATGAGATTTTTATCTCCAATTAACCACCAAAAATTGGAGCTGTGGCTCCAGTAGTAGACTGCTAGCATTGATCAAAAATGTTCAATTACAGGGCCCAGACCATGAGTTCAAGTCCCAAGATTTGAATACACACACACACACACACACACACACATAAACACACACACACACACACACACATCTATGATTGAAAAATATTTAACTATAGCCAGATTCTGGTGAGTTACACCTGTAATTTCTAGCTACATAAGAGTTTGAGGTTGGAAGATCATGGTTTAAAGCCAACCCAGGCAGGAAAGTCCATGAAACTCTTCTCTCCAATAAAAGCTGGAAGTGGAGCTGTGGCTCAAGTAGTAGAGCACCAGCCTTGAGTAAAATAGGGACAGCACCCAGAACCTGAGTTCAAGCCTCAGGACCAACACACACACACACACACACACACACACACACACAACACACACACACACACACACACACAAATCTAAGAATAACATAACTAAGTAAGTAAAGACCTTTACAATGAAAACTATAAAACTTTAAAGAAATCAAAGAAGACACTAGAAGATGGAAAGACTTCCTATGTTCCTGGGTTGGCACAATCAATATAATGAAAATTTGAATCTACAGATTCAAATGTAATCCCTATCAAACTTATATCATTCTTCACAGAAATAGAAAAATCAATCCTAAAATTCACTTGTAAATAAGAAAGACCTTGGATAGTTAAAGTGATCCTGAGCATAAAGAACAAAGTTGCAAGTGTTTTTTCACGAAACCTGATTTCAATGATACTACCTGCCATAGCAATACAAATGGCATGGTACTGGCACAAAAGCCAGCTGTGTAGATCAGTGGAATAGAAGAGGCAATCTAAATATAAACCCACTCACCTATAGCTATCTGGTTGTTGGCACAGACACCAGAAATCTACATTGGAGAAAAGGTAGTCTCTTCAACAAAATGGTGCTGAGAAAGCTAGATACTCACATGTAGAAGACTGAAACTAGACTCCTAACTTTCACCCTATACAAAAAACATTTCCAAGTGGATCAAAGATATAATTTGCAAAACCAGAAACTTTGAAAGCACTAGAGGAAAACATTGAGAAGACCTTTGAAGATAAATACATAGGTGATACTTTTCTGAATAAGACCCAAATTGCTCAGAAAATAAGAGCAAGCGTTGAAACGTGGGCTTTCATCAAATTTTAAAAAGTTCTGCATAACAAAAGAAACAATTTCCCAAAGCAAAAGAAAAACCTATAGAATGGGAGAAAATCATTGCCAGTTATTCACCAGAGAAAGGATTCATATAAAGAATATATGAAGAACTCAAAATATCAAAACCCCAAAAGAATGAATAATCCATCTACTAAGTGAGCAGATGAATTGAACAGATAGTTCCCAAAAGAATAAATAAAAATGGAGTATTACTCAACCATAAAGAATAAACATGCATCTGCAGGAAAATGGATGGAGCTACAGAATATCATATTACATGAAATAAGCCAGATTATATATGAAATATAGTATAGTTTTCTCTCATATGCAAAACCTAGTCCTTATTAATGAAGGATAGGATATAAAACAGGTTCTATCTGGGAGTGGGTACCAGTGGATAGCGGGCAAAAGGAGATGGCATGGGAGCGAGGTGAATATGGTCCAAGTATTCTATACAAATCTATGTAAATAGAACAATAAAACTTATTTAAAATGTTCCAAGATAGGTTGGGGGAGGGTACCTTCCATGTATATATGGCGATGGTACAGTAAAGCCACTTTATATAACTAACTTATGCCGATAAAAGGCTAAAAAAAATCCATGATTTATAGCAAATCTCCCCTGAAATTTCTAAATATTTCAAATGACTATTCTCACTCTTTAGCATCTGTCTACCAATCTACTGGCTGACATATTCCTTAGATACCTTGTAATGTGCTAGACAGTATTAATATAGAGACAAGTGACACACAGCTTTTGTACAGTGCTTTCCAGATTTGAAGACATTTTCACATCAGTTCTCCTACTCAGTCCACACTCTAGCCAGAAAGGAAGGCATAATTACTAACCCCATATCACAGATTTGAGAACTGAGGCTCAACTGGGCACAGTGGCTCCTACCTATAAGCCTAGCTACTGGAGGAGGTAGAGATTAGGACCATCAAGGTTGGAGGCCAGCCCAGGATAAAAGTTACTAAGACTACCATCTCTACCAATGAAAATCTGGGTATAGTGACATTGTCTGCCATTCTAGCTATGTAGGAAAGCATAAATAGGAGGCTCTCAGTCTGGACTAGCCTAGTCATAAATTCAAGACACTATTCAAAATAAAAGGGCTGGGGGTATGACAAGTGAGAGAGTGCCAGTCAGTCTAGAAAGCATAAGACTCTGAGTTCAAACTCCAGCACTGCCAAAACTAAGGCTCAGAAAAATCAAGAGTCTGTTAGAACAACCAAGCTGAGGATCCAAACACAGATCTTGTTTGAGAGCTTAAGCACTGTGGATATAATCATAAAGCTCTATGCATGTTCATATATATATATATATATACACATACATATATATGTGTATATATATATATATATATACATACATATATATGTGTGTGCATATATATCTTCTTCCAAGATTCCTAGCTGCAATTAGTTACAAGCATAGTTTCCCCCCCTCTTTTTCCCTTATGTGGTTTGTTCTGTCTTCCTTTGACTCCATAAGGTCCCCACAGACTGGAATCCAGAGTAGTTCTGTGAGCTTGGTGCGGAAAAGGGTAAACAAAGTCAAATAAATCCCTAAGTCTTAGAGGCAAAGCTCTAGAAAGGCTTCAGCATGTGTAGACTAGAGGCACTCAAGCCCACGGGGAGACCAGAAGCTTTGGGAACTGAGGCAGGTGGGCTCCCTGCCTGGGTGCTTTCCTCGTTTTATAAGTATGAAGTGTTTGGGGAGCAAATATCCATTCCATCCACACAGCACTGAATGCATCCACTCGGCAATCTCAGATCCAGCCACACGCCCTCCCCTGCACACAAAAGCCGGCGCGCGCGTGAGAAGCCCCCATAGTGGGTTTATAATTATCATCAGATTGCAAACCCATTTCTCAAGGATCCTTCCCCATTGCTAGAGAGCTGGATTAATCAGCACGCTGGCGGTGGTTTTTGCATCTCTTAATTTACTACCAAACACTCCTTCTCTCCTGAGAGGAGATGTTTTGTTACGTGTAATTAGACCATGCACGCAACCCTACGCGGGGACTTGTTATGTTGGCACAGGAGGATTGCAGAGCTGTCTCGAGGTGGGGAGCGGTGACATGCTAGATGAACAAAGGTATGCCTTGTGTTCATTCGCAAACCTCCACCGGTGTGGCGCAGGCTCAGTTGGAGAGATATTGAAGTTGGAGAGGGGGAAGGGGTGCGCACACACACACACACACACGCAGGCTCAGCTCCTTTGCCTAATTATCTGGGGCCTGGTGGTTTAGCAGATAATGGCTGAAGCATATGCTCTCTACTGCTTCTAAGGTTTTCTGTCTCCTGAGAGCCAGGCCAGCAGCCGCCACCACAGGGCTGAAGGGCCTGGCAGTAACTTCAGAATCATCTTTCCCAAGAAGTAGGCCAGGGAGCTGGGCGCCTTTGGCTCATGCCTATAATCCTTGCTACTCCAGAGGCTGAGATCTGAGGATCGGGGGTCAAGGCCATCCCAGGCAGGCAAGTCCCTGAGACTCTCATCTCCAATGAACCATCAGAAAACCAGAAGTGGCGCTCTGGCTCGAAGTGATAGAGCAATAGCCTTGAGGAAAAGAGCTTAGGGACAACACTCAGGCCATGAGTTAAAGCCCCAGAAATGACCTAAATAAATGAGTGAGTAGGGGACCAGCTATGATCTCTATGTAGGATTAGCTGTTTTTTCTTTTCTTTCTTTTTATAAGAAACTGAAAGGTAGCTGGGCTTTGGTAAAGGTGTATCTGTAAGGGCCTTGTGTTCTGATCATGGGCTTTTCCTTGTTAGCCTCTGCTCCCCGCCCAACACAGTATCACCTAAGAGGGAGTTCTTGAAACTACCCTACTAGAAGCAAACTAAGACGAGACCAGCTGAAGGACTGCCTGGCCCATTTCAAACGCTCTTCACCGACTTACTTAGAACAACCACTCCTGACTCAAGTTGTACTAGGAGAAAAAAAAAGCTGTTTGGAGTTATTAAGTCAGTGATAACAACACTATATTTCCATTTTTCCTTTGCTAACTTTGACTTTCTGGGTAATGATGATTCCACAGAGTCTCCCAGGGTGACTTCAGATCAAGTGTTTGATGAACAGTAGAACACCGATGGTCAGACAGAAAGAAAAAGATACTTGACACCCTCATCAACCATTTTGAGGAGACCCTGGGGTACAAATGTGATCCAGAAGAGAGGTGTAAGATCCTGCTTTGTCACCTGCTGCTGTATGACCTTGGACAAGTCATTTAGCTCTGAGCCTTCATTGCTTTATCCATTTGAAGATTATAATAGCAATAGCATCTGACTTACCTCCCAGGCCTCTGTGAGGATCAAATAAGATAATAGAAACACAAGAGCTTGGTAAACCATCTTGGGCTGCTCTTCTGTTAATGGCCCTTCCTGCTGATAATAGCTCCAATCTGCTAGATGGGTGTGGGTTACTTTTCCAGCAATGCCTGTGTCTGCCACTGTCTGGTCCTTTGTGAAGGAAAAGCATTACGGAGCAGTGGCCAGTGTGTGCCCTGTCACTCGCCGGGTGACATCTCAAGGGACAGCAGTGAAAGGTGCTGTAGGAGAGGTGCCGAAGCATCCTGTCCCTCAGGTTTGACACAGAATAATTGTTTTGACATATGATGGAATTTGTCCTCGCCTGGGTCAGGAAAAAAAAAAGTCCCAATACTGATGCTTTTCATCTAATTTCAATTACAGTCATTAAAACTCTTACTCCTGAGTCAAACCTTTCCAAAAAGCCATCAATGACAGCCCATTACAGATGAGTTATTTATAGCAGTGCATGTTAATTTTACAGTACCACAGACCAGTGATTCATAGCTTGGCATTAGTGAGAGACATCATTCAAGGGGCTGAGCGATCTCTGACATAACAAGCACCACTCTGTGTGTTCAAGAGGACAATTCAAGGCCTCAGACTCAGTAGCTACCCCTTGGCAAGAGCAGAATAACCAAGGATGTACTGAGCCTGGCCCATCCGATTTAAGGAGATACAGTTACCTAAAGCCAAGAAAGCTGATTCCTTGTACTATGGGATTGGAGTGTAACACATGCAAGTTTTCTTATTGGGATGACATTTAGCCTAGACCAGGAGTTCAAACTCTTCTTGTATTTATAGTTATTCATTATGGACATTAAGCAGAACTTTTTTTTGCTGCAGTAGCTCTTAGCTCTGAAAGAATGGCTGGTACTCACCTGGACTTGATGGGAATAAAAAAGATTTCTCTGGAGCCATAGAAAGCCCAGCATCCTTTTATCCAAACTGCTTCAACCTCAGGTTCATAAGTGCCACTTTGATGGATCAATATCAAGCCTCTTGATTCTTGGTCTATTTGTAGCTGAAATTCTCCCTCTTGATTAAAAATTCACCAAGAAGCAGCCTGATGTGACATTTATGGGTTCCTGGAAGTCCATAAATGTTGAATGTTAGAAATTAGCACCAAGTTGTTTAGATGATTTTTAAAAATGCAGCAAGCAAGCACAAAGGCTAATACTCAACACATCTGTATTTTTATAGTCTATCTGTGTGCCGTGATCGCAAAGTAGAACTACATCTAAAGCATCAGTGTGCGCACACTTCACCGTCACACAATTCCAGCTCTACATCCAACACCTCCCTCCCACCTGAAGCTGAACTAGGCCCAAATAAACCTCCAACTCCTGATTCCTTCCAAGTTTGTAGTGCTTTGTCAATTGGTGGCTTGCCCAAGGCCCCTGCTCTATTTTCATACAAGCCATGATAACAAATGTTGAAATTGATTACTTGTGCACTTTTCCCCCCATATAACTCTACAATCACTGAGAGGTAGGCTGGTTGTAGAAATAAATGTGTGACCTCATTATTTTAGAATTTCCAACCATAGGAGCACTTCATGTTTTACTCCAGAATTTTTTTTCAAATGACTTTCCACTCACATTTTAGCCCTTTCTGGAGCCTCTGTTTCCTTCTTTTAGCCATTTCGTCAGATAATTCTACATTGCTCTCCTTGTAGACTTCATGGGCCATTGATCCTGACTCTGGGAGTCGTGCACACATTCTAGGAGACTTTTAGCCTCAGCTGAAGTCAATGAAAACCCAGAGGTTAACTTAGTAAAGCTCCAATCCAGTCCAACTTTCATTCTACTCTTCCCCTTGTGTTTCTATCCAAGACAGTGGCTTGTATATGAAATTTCAATGCTGTCAGTGCTGGTACATTTTACAAAATACAGTAAAACATTTGCAATTATGTAAATGAAACAAGGAACCTATTGGAATGGGAGACAGGAAGTGTAATAGAGGGAATGAGATTGATTGTAATACAGTGTAAATATGTATGGAGATGTAACAAAGACACCACCCCTGTATAATTAATATAAACCAATGAGAGAGAAGGGGGGAGGTTTACAGAATAACCACTGCCCACTATATGACGTAAGGTTCAACACTGTAGAAATAAAGAAAATCAACAAACCATGGCATGAAGCTTTAAGGACAGTTTCCAGAAGACAGAGGTAGACTCAGATAACTGAAATAGCTGAACTGACCCATGCTTCATGCAAGTCTACTCACACAGATGCGGAAAGCAGAGGCTGGAGGGGCCACTCTGATTCAGATGGAGTTGAGAAGCTTGCAGAGCGCAGGTGGTACTGAAATACGTGGCATCTCCAAGGACAAAGAGTGAGGACAACTAGCAGAAAGCTGTCCACATGCACTTAGCACCTGCACAAAGCCAACTTGCTTCTTTCCGTGCTTGGTCCTTCCAATTCTTGTCTCTTCCTCACTTCCCAGATCTACCTGCTGTTCTCTTTTTTTCTTATTTCTTTCTCCACTTCAGAGTTCTGCACTCACTGGTCTCCCTTTTCCTCCAATCACTTTCTCTATGTTTTATTTTTTCTGAAAGTCTCACAATGCAACACAGACAATTTTTCAATCAATAATATAGAAGGATCTAATATGTAAAGCAAAACTCTTCTTCCTTCATCTCTTACTTCCTGGAGGTAATGACTGTGTGGAAGTATAAAACATGGCCACAAATTGTGGTCTCCCTGCATGGTGAAGTTTACATCTCTCCCTTTGAATGTGGATATGAACCTTTCAGTCCATACAGCATTGTGTCTTTCAAGGCTGTCATAAGCAGCCACTAAGCATCTTCCATCTTTCCTCAATGCTCTGTCTGGGAGCCCCACCCTGCCATAGAAGAAATGCAACTTCCCTGAGACAGTCTTGGAGAAGGGAATGCTACATTCTAGACATCTGATCTCAGTCATTCAGCTTTCTCTGCTACATATCCAACATGTTCCTTTGCATAAAAACACTGCCACTCACTTAGCTGCTCTTCTGATAATATATACTGTAGTACTTGCCAGTTTTGTGGTCATGATAAACTATGCAGCAATGCACATCATTCATTTACTTCTCTGTGTTGTATAAAGAGCAGACCAATCAGTAGGCGATTTCAAAACATATTGATAAATTGTAGTATAAATTCACTCAGTAGAGAGTCTTTATTATGATACTAATGGCATGCACAAAGTGTATTTGATCAGTTCCCCCATCCATACTGTTCTTCCTTCCCCCTTCTCCCTCTCTGTCTTTTTAACATCAAATATCATACAAGGGAGCTTCCTCTCCTTGTATGCCTACAATGTACCTTGATGAGAGTCACCCTCTCCCTTGCCACTTCCCAAATGAATCACAACCAACTTCACTGTTACCTCTTCATCCATGTACAAAAAAAAGTATTTGGACCATTTTCCTTTCTTTACCCTTCATCCACCCACTAATGCCTACATCTTGACACAGAATCTGGTTTTTATCCTGTCCCTCATTGTTGTAAAACATATAACTCAGATAAAGGTTTTTCACCATGGTATTATATACATATGTGTGTGTATATAGTGTTTTAATCAGAGTCACTCTCTCAATAGCTATCATTTTTGCCAACCCCTGATCTCTATTAATCAATGGCTTTCAGTGAGTCTCATTTTTCCATCCTCATTCACAGATACAATGGATTTTCTTCTTTTTTAACTAATTTATTAATTGAATTACTGTATTTAATTTATTTAATAGCTTATTTATTTAATAATTTATTTAAATGTGTTTAATAAATTATTGATTTATGCTATTTATTCATTTATTATCTTTAAGTCGTTGTACAAAGGAGTTGCACTTTATGAATACAATATATCTTGATCAATGTCACCCCCTTTTTCAACATTTTCACCCATCCCTCCTGTATCCACCCCTTCTCACACTCTCTTTAATTTTGTAAGATAGACATTAGCTTCTTGACTACACTCTCCCTCTCTTCTCCTCTTCATTGGTCCACCCCTTTCCCCTTGACCCCACCCCACCCCTTTCAATACCCACTTCCTGGTGTTTCATTTTGCTGAACTTTGACTTTGCTCTTTTCCTCATCTACCTCTTCTAATGGCCTTCAAGCAGTCCCATAATTACAATTACACACACACACACACGATCATGTGCATGTTTATATATATGTTTATCTTATAGGTCTAGCCTCTACATATGAGTGAAAACATGTAACGTTGTCCTTGTGAGTCTGATTTACTTTCCTTTATGCAATGATCTTCATTCTGTCATCTGCAGGGAAATGGACACTGCCCATCTGGTTTCTACAGCATCACATCCTGTTCCAGGGAAAGGTCCTGCTAGAGTAGAAATCCACAGGAAAGTCTTGAGTTCTAATCCCAGTATGACCCTTAACAATGTCGCTGTTCAAACAAATCCCTTCATTTTTTTAGGGGTGGTAGGTTGCATGTTGGAGTGGGTACCAGGGTTTAAACTCAAGGACTTGAACTTGCTTACCTTGCTTACTTGTCTGGCACTCCCCCAAGCCCAATTTTTTGCTGGTTATTTTAGAGATGGAGTCTCATGCACTTTTCTGCCTGCCTGGGCTGCCTTTGAACCTCAGTCCTCCAGATCTCAGTCTCTAGAGTAGTTAGGATTCTAGGTGTGAGTTACAGGTATTTGGTACCATCATGTTTATAGCTTCACATTCCTTATAACATAAAGAGAACAGATTAAACAATCGTTTTCTTTTTCATTTTAAAAAGAAAGACTCGCTATGTGGCACAGGCTGGCCTAAAACTCTTGATCCTTCTGCTTCCATATCCTGGAATTATAGGCACATGTGGAGGAGGTAATATAGTTTGAACTTGCTCAGCAGGTGGACTATTACTTGAACCACACCATCACTCCTTTTGCATTTAGTTATTTTTCTAATAGGACCCTTCATTTCCTTCCAGCCTACCCTTGGACCATGACCCACCTGATTTTAAATCTTGCATAGCTTGGATCACAACTATGTACCAGTATGCTTAATTTATTTGTGGAGATGGAGTCTCAAACTTTTTGTTCAGTCTGGGCTTGTCCTCAATTCTTCCCAATCTCTACCTCCAGAGTATCTAGGACTGAGCTACAACACTTGACCCAAATCATCTCTTTTATTCCTTCTTCCCTTATCATTCTGATTTGGTCATGTAAACATTACATCCATTGTATATAGATGTCCTAATAATTTCCAGGTACTCGAAATGTGACTATATTTGCAGATGATATATTTAACAAAGTGATTATGATCAAATGAGGTCATATAGGTGGGGGGAGGCTCTAATATAATCTGACTGGAGTCAGATGACTCCAGAAAAGACAGAGAACATCAGATGGATCCTCATTTGCCCACTCACCACTCATCTTTGTCTGAGGGCTATTCCCATTCCTAGCTTCCTTTCCACCTAGCTTTAGCTTTAAACTTTGACCTCTGACCTCCTTCACCCACTCTTTTGATAAACCAACCCAGTTATACTTCTACATTCCAGCCCTGATTGTTTCATAATTACCTTCACCACAAGCACCTTCACTGCATTTTCCTTGAGAATATTTTTCTCTCCGCTAAGCCAGGTACCTTGATAGTACAAATATAAGGAGAAGGATGTTGAAGTCAAGTTCCCTTTTGCATAGGTGCTTGCCATAGTTCCTAGGGCAAGCACTGCTAGAAATCATGATTTGAGAATTCTTCAGCCAAATGCAGAGACTCTGGCATCAAAACAGAACCATGAGGATTGGGAAATCTTAAATGTGAGCCTATTTTTACACGCAGTAGGACTTAGATATCTTGGATATTTGTCAGTCAGTACAGAAAAGCCATCAAAATTTCAAGAAAAGCAAAATATGGTCAGACTTTTTTTGAGCAGAAAGAAAAAATGTTTTTCCCCATCAACATGGTACAACGCAGTGCATCACCATTATAAATTTGATCCCCAAGATCTTCTTAAAATATGGATGGTGATTTCCTGGGTATGGGGTGGTATCTGGAAGCCTGGATTTCCAAATGCTTCTAGTAAAAGAAGTTCGCAGTGCTGGCCTATCAACTCTATTTTGAATAGCAAAGATTCAGTGGCCACAAAATAGAATTTGTGGTTTCTGAAGAATCATTGATACTTGAAGTTCACATTCTAGCTTTGGATGGGTGGCACAAACCCTGATTCAATTCACTCAGCACTTACCGTCCGCTGAGCTTGGAATGGATGCCAACACACCAGCCAAAGGCTTCCCATTTGTTGGCTATTTTGATAAGCACTCTATCCCAGCATACTTCTCTACACTGACATGAATAAAGAGAAGCAGATGATGACTAAGGCAACCAGGAGTTGAAATTTTAGAGTATCATAAACATTCATTCTCTCCCTTACCATGTCCCTGAAGACATAGCATAAAATCTAGATATAAAAGCCTGGAGAATGACTTGCCAAGTCCCAGAGGATGTGAGAAGTACTCTTCTATTGCCAGTGCTACCTATCAGAAGAGTGATCATGATATCCTCCCCATTTCTTTGAATCTCTAGGTATACCCATAAAAACAATGCTTCCCAAACTTGTCTCTACCTTGGGATCATCCGGTGAGCTTCAAACATTGATGATATCTACTCTCCCAAATATTGTGATTTAATTGGTCTGGGACATGTGTTCTGGGCTTTCGACTTCCTTTTTCAAGTCATGTCAGATGATCCCCATTAGAATCACTGCTGTAGCACTTTGATTGAGTAAAGGAAACAACATGGGAGAAATACTGCTGTATCCCGAAGGACTCAAGAAAGCTGCCACTCAGTTGATGGTTAATTTAGTAATTTAATCATGTAAGCATGCGTGCAATAAATAATCATGAAGGACGGATATGTCAGTGCTATATTGACTCCATCATTCAGAGGAAAGACACAACCCCTACCCTTGCAGGCTTTCTAGTCCAGCAGAAGGGATATAGGTAAGTCAAAAGATGTCCAAAACCCTGAGAGATATAGTCATGTGTCTCTTAAAGGCTGAGGTAAGTTCTGAGGAATGATTTATTGGTTCTTTGATTGTGCCATTGGGTGAATATCATAGAGTATACTTCCACAAGTTAGGCTGCTATTACAAGATCACAAAGTGCTACCATCCTATAGGAAGTTGATGAGATATGTGGTCCATCACTGCCTGAAGCATCAATGTGCAGCATATTAGAGCACTGTGGGGTGCACAAGGGATTGGCTCAGAGACCCATGTCTCACATGCAATTGCATTGCTAAGCTCCAGGAAACCAGGTAACAGTTCTGGCAGGAAAAGCATAATGTATTCATGTATTCAGTCTTTCATTCTCCCCTTCAACAGTTATTTAGCGAGCAAGTATCATGCTTATAACATTGAGCTAGCTGATGAGTTGGTTTCAATAGAAACCCAGGGATAATTAAAGTTTCTAATTCCTCTTAGGAGGGACTGTCAATAGAGTAGAAATTTCTATCTTGATCTGCTTCCCATTCATTTGCTCTTCGGGTCCCAATACTTGGAATTTATTTGGTGAAACAACTCCTGCACTTTTAGTCTTGGTTCTTGGAAGAATCTCCTATACTTTCTTGGAAGTGCCAAATCAGCCTTGCTTCCTTTTAACCCTGGGAATTAAACCCAGGTTTAGGGATGGAAGCATCCTGTGATCAATAGATAGAATCCCGGAAGAATGAAGCCAGCCTGGAGAAGAAAACCAAGAAATACAGATTCTGTGTGATATTTGTTTACTTAAAGGAAATCATACCATTGTCTCTGCTACACATAATAATAAATTCCCATTGGGATCTAATCCAGTTTGACTTAGGGTTTTTTTGTTTGTTTTTGTTTGTGTTTTCTGGTAGGTCACGGAGCTTGAACTCTGGGCTTGGGCGCTGTTCTTGCGCTCTTCAGCTCAAGGTGAGCGCTCTACCACTTGAGCCACTGCACCACTTCCAGTTTTCTAGTGGCTTATTGGAGATAAGTGTTTCACGGACTTTATTGCCCAAGCTGGCTTTGAACCACGATCCTCAGATGCTAGCCTCCTGAGTAGCTAGGATTACAGGCGTGAGCCATTGGCACCCGGCTTGTTTCGTTTCATTTTGTTTTTGTAACTCAGAGTCCCAACTATTACATCAAAGATGGATTTTTCTGAACTATATTCTGTGTGATAAAATACAAACAAACTCATTAATATCTGTTCATGAATTACTCCATTTCCTATTTTGCACAAATAAATTTTATAAAGTGCTATCCTAATACGTGTTTAGGTATATAAATGGAATTTTGTGCAGGAAGGCAGATCATGAGCTCAAGATGTTCTGAAGAACAGTATTTAAATGATGCTACACCTAGTTAACAGCTGCCAGCCAAAGGCTCAAAGAGCAGATGGAGAAGAATATTCCAGCTTGCTCTACTTGCCTTCTAGCAAGTGTCTGAGAAACCTTCTAGGTATGAAGATACTGGTTGGAGTTTTGACTCTATGGGTAATACGGTTGGGAGTCACCGATGAAGAGGAGATAAGACTATGTTGTGAAGGTTAGAAGGTAAGCTGGAGAACACATTGTTTAGACTAAGTCTGTCTCTTCACCAAGTAGTGCAGGTCATTCTAAATATCTCTCCAATTGTCCTCTCATTTCCAAATGTCCTAACATTTTCGTCCAAATCCATATCATTGTCAATCTCAACAATGGTGATCATCTCTTCATATGCTTCCTACCATCAACTATAGCGTTTGTACTCCAGACACCCCCTCAGGGCTCCACCCTGTTGCCATGGTGATTCTGTCACCTACTTAGGAACTTGCACCTACAGAGTAAGGCCCCAGATTTCTGCCAGCCTGTATTTTGCTTCTGCTTACTTATCAAGTCCCTATATTCAGCTTCTGGAATGTGCTGGGCTGTTTCCAGTATGCCGATGCTTATTAAATCCTGTCCAGAAGTCTACTATGAAATCTCTTCAACCTTCAAAACCAAACTAAAATGTCCCCTTCTTCAGGAAGTCTTTCCTTGAATCTTCCCAGTTCTAATCCTCATCCTCAGTAAATTATGTATAATTTCTATACGGTTTGTTCCCTCACACTGTTACTATGTTTTTGCCTTTCTGTCTAAATTTGAGCTCCTTTAAAATTGGTCCAGTATTTTATTCACTTTCCTATCTTTAGTGTAAGCACAGAGTCAGTCATACATACAGTAGGTACTCAGCAAATGCTCCAGAAAGGGAATTGATTGACTTCATCTCCAGGTCAGACTTGAAGATTATTTAGAAAAGGACATTTGAGATGGGCACTGATAGCTCATGCCTGTAATCCTAGCTACTCAGTAGGCTGGGTTTTGAAAGTTCCAGTTCAAAGCCAGTCCAGGCATACTCTTATCTCCAATTAACCACCAAAAAGCTAGAAGTGGAGCTGTGGCTCAATGGTAGAGTGCTAGCCTTGAGCAAAATACTCAGGGACAGTGCTCAAGCCCTGAGTTCAAGCCCCAGGACTGGAAAGAAAAAGGAAAGAAAGCAAGAAGGAAGGGAGGGATGGAGGGAGGGATGAAGGAAGGAAGGAAAGAAGGAAGAATTTGAATGATGTAGCACAAAATCTGTTAGGTTAAGATGTGATGAATAGTGTAAAATGCATCCATATGCTGCTTTCTCCAAAAGATCATCTAATTTAATATGCATTAGAATTAGTATGTAACATGAGTATCTAGAAAACCTGTATTTATAAAGTGCATACTTTTGAGTTGAAATTTTCATAGAAGTTTCAAAAACACATACCTACTTAGATCCAAACACCTTCTAGTTTACCCTTGGGAAAAAGAATGGGATTCTAATTACCTTAATTGCCTTAAATTAAGAAAAAATATCTAAGAGAAAATATATCTTAAAAATAGATATTGCCTAAATCCTAAATATGCAAAACTAAAATGAACTCCTTGAGGCCATAGGTTGAATCTGGAAGGGTCAGGATGAACAGAGGAAGGGAGAAAATGTTGTCACCATCCTTGCTAGCCTGAGTCAGGTGACCAGCTACCTGACAGTGATTTCCAAACAATCTTGACCAGAGACAGGAAAGTGACCTAGATGGACGCTCAGAATTCCTTCTGCATCTCTACTTGTCCTTGTTGGGTAACAGCACTTCAGATTGTGTTCATTCCTAGCAACAGAATTACAGCATCACTTTAAACTGGCTGCAATAAAAGAAAGGGGTGGGGAGCAAGGGGGGTGGAAATTGCCTTGTAAAATTGGCAGGGATCTCTGCTTGTTTTTTTGCTGGTGCCTTTAAATCCAAAGCTAGTTTTAATGTTCCAAGAGCCCTATTTTGTAACTAACACTCAGTAGAAAAAGGTAAGGAGTTTAGGGGCAATTTCCTTCTATTTTACCCCCTTTGTTTAGCATAGCAATTTCCTTGTTAACAAGATTAGCTGCAGTGAGTTTAGCTTCATCTATGCCAAGACCACCAGCATGTTCATAAGCACAATAAATACATCTTTCAAAAAAAATCTAGCAATCTAGAGATAAATGTAACAACCTGGAATTTCTGGATTCTCCACCAATCTAATTACAATGGCAGCGAAAGGACATGTACCTAATTAAACTGCCAATCACACTGAAACGATATGCATTCTATTTATGCAAATATTTACTCTCTTGTCTGGAAGCAGACATTTTGGCAGAAGGGGAAGTAACCGGAGATTGAAAGCGAATGGCATTACAAAGCTCCATAAGCCAAGTAAACCAGCTTTTACTCAGAGGTGAAAAATCACCTTATTTTTTTGCCAGCCCAGGCCTCTGAATGCTCAAGTTCTTCAAGGCTTACCCTGGGCCCTCTTGTCTTGTTACTTGGGGACTGTGATAAACATTCCTACTTCATACTTTAAATGCATTTGCCACCTGGCCTCCAAGTACATTATAGGACCAACTTCCTGTACTTCTTAAACTCAGTGGGGCCATGAGGTGATGTGGCCAGTGATCTGGTAGCAACACTAGTGTGTCTTTTTTGCATCACAACACTTCATTGACAGAGGAAACCCTTGAGAGTTCATGTTACCCTCTGCCTGCTTATCATCTGTCAGGGCCTAGACTGGGGAAAGGTCTAAAGGACAAATACAAAAGAAAGTTATGAAGTTGAACTTATAAAGCCATTGAGTCTTGGAAGCACTTTATTATACAGCATAGAGAAGGTTATTGCAACTACTACAATGAAAGCATTTAAGTATTTGTTTGTTTGTTTATTGCTGGTCCTGAAGCTTGAACTTGGGGTCTGGGTGCTATCCAGGAGCCCCTTTGTGCTCAAGGCTAGTGCTCTATCACTTGAGCCATAGCCAAGTGATAGACAGCCACTTCTGGCTGTTTCTATGATTGATTGGAGATTCCTGCCTGGGTTGGCTTCGAACCAGGATCCTCATATCTCAGCCTCCCGAGTAGCTAGGATTACCGGTGTGAGCCACCACTGGTGCCTGGCTTAAGTTTTATTTTTAAGAATCTATATTTTGACATTTGCCAAATTGTATCATCTGCTTTATCCTGATGCCTGAATCTACTCTCTTCTCTAAATCTCCTCTCAGAAAAATTAATTAGCAAATAAAATAAAACCCTAACAAACATTACAACTTGACATGTCCAAATTGGAATTCCCAATCTCTTTCCCACCATTCCTCCTCCTGAACGTGGACCATCTAGAATCTTCCATGTCTCTATTGAAGCCAGCTGTGATATTTGTATTACTCGGGCTGTAAACAAGAGGGATTTCTTCTCTCTTCCTTTTCACATATATCCCAACTGCAAATCATGTGTGCGTGCTTCCTTTCAAAATGCAGTCAGAATCAGACCTGCTTTACTCTCTCCCTTGGTCATCTAATTCTAGATACCATGACTTTTTCCAAGATTTATTCTTCTAGGAATGGGAATGTTTTTTTGTTTTGGTTTTTGGTTTTACTTTGTCGGTCGTGGGGCCTGAACTCTGGGCCTGGGAGCTGTCCCTCAGCTCTTCAGCTCAAAGCTAGCACTCTACCACTTGAGCCATAGCGCCACTTCAGGCTTTTTCTGCTTCTATGGTGCTGAGAAATTGAACCCATGGTCTTCATGCATGCAAGGCAAGCGCTCTATTGAGCCACCTTCCCAGCCAGAATGGAATGTTTTTAACCACCTTTTCTTTGATGTTTTCTCACAACAACCCCTGCCACCTGGCCTCAACCTATTGGCATGGTCTTCTACCTCCCTAGTTCAACCACATTCTTCTTGGATTTCATCATTCTCTGGCCACCCTTTCTCCTCTTTAGCTGCCTAGTCCTCTTATTATTCTATTTCCATGGGGAAATTGATGTTTCATGTAGGTCTAACTTGCATTCTTATTCCTATTTCACCAAATAAAGTATAGCAATGACAATTCTGCAATGAGTTCAAGATGTATATGGATGAATGTTTTTATTTTACCAGTGATTACTTTAATTTAGTCCATATTACAAAACCCGTAAGTTGCACAAAAGCCTGCAATTTCATAGATATTATCACTTAGATGAAGTCAAATAAATCTGTTTAAGACAAATTAAGTAAAATATGAAATGAGCAATGTTATTGGATGTACGAGGGAGGGAAAAGTAGTAAGTAGTAGACAAGTGGAATCGAAGGAATACAAGAATGACCTTCAAAGAGTCAGTACAATCAACTACCACTGGGTAACCCACAAAACTGCACACATTAATTGTGAATTAATTATGAATCCAATGGATTCTTCCTATAAAGCCACTTTCTTCATCTATTTAGTGATGCCACTTTTTTGGTAGGCTGAATCCAACAACTAGGAGTCATTGTTGAGTCATATTTCACTTATGTCCTCTTCCCTCACTAAAATTTTAAGTCCTAAAATGTCTGCCACTTTTACCCTTTTTTTCCTTTTTATTCTCATTAACATCATCCCAAGCCATGACCCAATTACCTCATACCCAGATCATTGCAATGACCTCCAAACCATTCCCGCCTGCATCTAATTCAATTGCTTTCTGCTGGTGCCCTAAAATCAACATCCCCATGGTCAAAACCTTCATTAGCATCTCCAGAAGGCAATAGTCATGATCTCTAACTCCATGCCAGTTTACTAAGTGTTGTGTGCTGGAAGACATAGACAATTTCTTATTTCTTCCTCATGAAAACTCCATGAGGTAGACAGGATGCATGAGAAAACTAATCCTGTCCAACTAGCCTAACGTCCTCATCTTTACTCTTTAACAACTATCTATTGACAAATTGGACATCTTTTTGTTATTATATGTTATCCCTTGTGTGGGGGGAGGGTTGTTATTTTTGTCTGTCATGGGGCTTGAATTCTGGGCCTGGGCGCTGTTCCTCAGCTCTTCAGCACAAGGCAAGCACTCTACTGCTTAAGCCACAGCATCACTTCCGGTTTTCTAGTGGTTTATTGGAGATAAGGGTCTCAAGGGCTTTCCTGCCCAGCTGGCTTTGAACCATGATCCTCAGATGTCAGCCTCCTGAGTAGCTAGGATTACAGGCATGAGCCACGGGTGCCTGGCTCCTTGTGCTATTTTTTTCTGTTTTCTTTTCCTTCAGCCACATGAATCTCATTTCTATACTATTGAGTCTTTATCAAGGTCTACTTGGATCTTGATGTTCTTTCTGTGTCCAATTGTGGTGATACTGGGTTTGAACTCACGGCTGTGTGCTTGTGGAAGTACTCTACCTCTTAAGCCATACCCTGGGTCTTGATGTTCTCCCACTATAAAATCTGTCCACAAACTTCACCTTCAGATACAATATCCAAATTAGACCTCTCCATTAGAAGCTGCTCAGATTCAACACCTGGCATCTCATTAAGGTCATACTCACAACTGTACTCAATAGATACATTTCCTTCCAAATCTAAACTTTATTTGCCACAGGCCCTGAATTATCTAACTTAAGTCCTGATAATCAATTTGGGACTGAGGACAAATGGCTTTAGACAAAAAACTAAGGCCCACTTCTTAAGGTAAGTGACGTCTTTATCTACGAATCAAGAGGTGTTAAAGCAATACAAGAGATCCAATTTAAGACACTGCTTTTCAATTTCATGTAGTCTTTTTCAGGACCCAAGTTTTCGCTTAATAGACATTCAGTAATTGTAACACCACAGGCTGATTTTCAAATGCACAAGGATTTCAGAGAATGGAGGGCTAGATACAAAGCTAGCCCATAGAACTCACAGTTTAATTCAGTATTGGGTGGGCTGGGTATTTTTTTCATCAGGTGATCACCTCATTCTTTGAGTCATTATCTACAGAGAAGAGCAGGAGAAGAAGTAGAGGTGGCAAATAGAAGCTCATCTATTCATCTGCAGCATAAAATTGCTTCAGAAAAGATATTAGGATTATGAAAACATGTGAATACCATGAAGTTTCACCTTCTCATTTCAAGGAGGAAACAAAGGCTTGCATAGGAAACCTGACTCCCAGAATCACATAATTCATGAGTGACAGGTCCAGAACTGGAACTTGGGATTTTGAAATTTTTGCCTTTACTGCCATTCAGTTTTCTTAATTCTGTAGTGAGGCTAGTATCAAAGATTAAAAGATTAGAACAAGAATTCAGTAAAGTCAAATGAAAGTAATCAGTGATCCAACATGCAACATGCATATAGGTACTGAAGAGATGTTCATTTATTCGATGACTAAGTCAGCTGACAACCAGAAAGAATTTAGACTAGCTGCATTTCCAGACAATAACTAAAATGTTGAACATCTCATCAAAGAAAGTTTCTGAAAGCCAGAGCCTAGAAATTAGGGTAGGGAGAAGAAAAGTTATGGTGAAAGAAAAGATATTTGATAGCAAAGGTGTCTCCGTTGCTTACTTTTAAAAGGAAAAGGTGTATGTCAGCTGAGTGACTCATGAAAAACACTAATTAATTTTGTTTTATTCTTTTTCTACCCGTAAAACAAACAAGCCACTTTTAGCAATATCTAGCTTTCTGGAAGAGTCAGGAAAAATAATTACCTGAGTCTCACATTAATTGCTTTTAAAAATTCACTTTAACTTTGGGGGTTGTTTTCCAAGATGTTAAGTGAGTGTTAGAATCAAATGCTAAGTCATGTGCTAGCTTCTAGTCTGGAGTGAAGAAAGGCAGATTGGAGGAAGCTGCTTTGGGTCTTTCACCACTTTTGCAAATTATGACTTTGAATTTTTCTGGTTAGTTCTAGCATAGGGGGACCCCAGCTTCCCAGCTTCTTCTCAATTGGCAAGTCTATCCCAACTCACTGAAGGCCCTGAGGAAGGTATTTTTCTCGGGGGACCTCACACCTCTGAGCACCTGGAGACAGGAAGGCTGTTAGTAAATTGCTGGGATAATACTGATCTTGCAGAATGTTTTGAGATATTTTATGTAAGGAAAAAAATGTAGATACATCTAAAAGCACAGAGAATGATTTCACAGCTGTGTCAAGTGTCTTTCCTCCAATTCTAGAAACTAATTTCATCTTATGCTATGGTGGCATACTTATAGGGTTGTGTACTTGTTAGACAGGTGTGCTACCACTTGAGACACACCGCCAGCACATTTTGCTCTATTATTTTTAGAATACAGTCTTGCTTTCCCCCAACTCCCCAGCTGGCCTAAACTACAATCATCCTACCTGTGTCTCCTCCATAGAATACATGTACACACACACACACACACACACACACACACACATACACACACACCACCACCAACAACAACAACAACAACCACCACCACCAACACAAACACCATTTTATTGGCTGAGATAGGGTCTTGCTAACATTTTACCCTGGCTGGCCTCAAACCATGGGCCTCCTGACTTTAATTCCTGAGTAGATAGAATTAAAGGTTCAAATTACTGTATCTGGTTTTGGAAAGTAGTTTTAAAGTACAAAAATATATAATTGAACCCTCTTGGATACCATGCATTTTCCTCATTTTTCGACACTAATCTTAAACTTGGAGGAGCATTTTGTTTATATCCGTATTATTTACATGTTTAACACGTATGCACAGACAATATGTGACATTAATTTCTTCTTAAGTTTTACATAAATGATATCTATGCGTGTTTCTGTAACTCCTTTTTCACTCAATGTCAGCTTTTTGAGATATATCTATATCCTTGTATTTAAATCTAGTTCATTTTAATTTAGCTGTTTCAGGATATTTCTTTTTTAACTGAATGCACTATGCTTTTACCCATCATTTTATTAATTGAGGTATTTTTAACTTTTGTGATTACTATCAAGACTTCAGTGACTCGGTCTGATTATATCTACTTATATATGTGCACAAGATTTCTCTCCAGGTTGTGCATCCATAGGTCATTTCCTATAATATTGAATGTGTATGTCTTCAACTTAACCAGGTATTGATGAATTCTGTTCTGCACTCATTTATACTCATATCCCTAGCTTACAACCATTACTGCTTCCTCTTCAATGTTTGCTATTGCAAGCTTTTTAAATTTCATTCATAATTGGATAGTAATACAAATCACCTCTCTGTTTTAACAAGCACTTTCTTTTTTACTAACAAGTTTTCAAATTTAAAAATGTTTCCTGGCTATATGAATTCTCTCCTCTGTACATTTTATGTTCATGTCCTTTACCAATTGCTTTCTTGTTGTTCTGAAGGTGTTTACTTTTTGCATGTATAGAAAAACATTCTTAATATTCTCAAACAAAGCTTCTGTTTGACTAAGTAATATTGATTTCCCTGTTCCTGGATTCTTAGTTATTCCTCTTCGACAGATTCAAATGTGACAGCAACCAGAGATAAAGTCTTATGAACTAGGTTGTCAGGTTCAGTCTGAACTGGGTAATCATATATTTCTAAAGCAATCTAATGAAGTGACCAGAGACAGGTCTGGCATTTAAAAGCTCTAGGTTCTGGTCTCAGTGTGACCTCTGACTATTTGGGACTGACTTCTCAGCTTTCCTTTTCATCCTCTGTAAAATCACAATATTAATTGCAGCCTCTAGGACTTTTATGAAAAAACAGGCAAGATTCAAAAATAATTATCTAGCAAGATGCTACACAAACACTACCCATTATTGATAGTAACAATGTATGAGTCAAGTTAACTGCTATAACAAAAACACCATAAACTAAGTAGTTTATGCCTAACTTTGTGTCTTAGGAGTCAAGATGTGAGTCACTGTATCTGATTTTGGAAACTAATTTTAAAATACAAAAATACGTTATGGAACCCTCTCACAAACCATCCGTTTCCCTCCTTCCTCATAGTTTTATTGTCTAACTGTTTTAAAGGCTAGGAGTCAAGTTTACAAAGGTGCCAACAGGGTCAGTCTGTGATGAGGATTCTCTTCTCAGGCCTACAGACAGACAGCTGCCTTCTCCCTGTATGCTCACATAACCTCTTCTTTGTTTGAAAGAGAAACAGAGAAAGAGTTACAGAGAAACAGAGACAGAGAGAGACAGAGCACGTGAAAGAGAAAGCACGAGTCCTAGTTAACCAAGGCCCCACCTTCCTTTATAGCTTCACTTAATCTCCTTCAGCTTCAGTCCCTTTCTCCATCTCCAAATATAGTCCCATTGGAGGTTAAGACATCAACACAGAAACTAGAGAGCAGTACACAATTCAATCCTCAGTAGCCACGGGAGTCTGACGCCCGCTCATTTATTTCCAAATAGACTTAAGTTCCTTAATCTCTCATCAGGGCTTGGAGAGATAGACAGGAACCCCACCAGTGCTGTTACTCCATTCAAAAGCATTATTATCAAATCAAGATTTGGCCACCTCTATTGCTGCCTGTTCCTAAGTAACCAACCACGACTGTCCGCCTGTGTCTCCAATAGCAGCAGCTTAAACGAGATTGTGTAAAGAAACTGAACCTGCTCTGCCCAATAGGACTTTTAATGATAATAGAAATGGTCTATAAAATGGTCTATAAAATCTGTAGCCTCCAATACAGTCTCCAGTTGCCACATGTGAACGCTGGCACTTGACAACTGATGAGTATAACAGAGTATTGTTCATTTTATTTAGCTGCAATTGATTTAAATGCAAATAGCCATGTGGAGGCGACTACCAGTGCTTCAGCAGTGTAGATTTGGACCATCAAAACTCCGCCATTCCTGCAATGCCAGTTCCAGAATCTGACCTTCATAGTATGTTTTTTGTTCCTACACTGAATGCAAGATGGTACCTGGTGTGTTTCTTTTATCATGGGATATGTGAAAACAAAAAATATTATTTTTAAGGGAGGTATGAAAACTTGGAGTTTGCATGGGGATTCCATGCCCTTGTATGAGGGCGAAGGGGCTACGGCTTCTGGAGACAAAGAATGGCAAGAGGAAGGATTGGTGTGGAAGAAAGAGAAAGTTCTATGTGAAACATTCCTAAAGAAAACATAGCTCTGGCATATGTCTCAAAGGTCAAGCATTTGAGAAGCACCAAATTTTTACCTTTCCTATTTTTTTCTTTTACTTTCAGGAAATCTGTAATATATGTGTGTATATATATATATATATGTATCGAGGGTTTCCAGATTTATGATGGAGAGGAGGTCCCTCTGCTACCACACTGAATGAAAACTCAACACACAGCTAAAATAGAAAGAGAAAAGAAAAGGGGAAAAAACCCCACAGCCACTTATGACTTCAAAACCTTTCATCTACTAACATGATTTTCCCTGCATCGCAGATAGTAGCAGTTCATAATGGGAGATGGGGAAGCAGACAACATTACATCCCTAGTCACAAGCCAAGCTGGGGTCCTCTCAGGCTCACAACGCTCCCCTCCAGCTCCTATTAGAAAGGTGCAGAACTGTAAGTTCCCAGAGCATCTGCAGCCATAAACAGTCAGTTCAAATGAGCAAGATCCCCTAGGCTCCTGGTAAAAGAAGTGATTCAGGAAGGTACAATTTTCAATTATTGCTTAAAAAGGGGGAACGAGTAGCATGAATCTGCTCTAGAGATGCAGGCTTGAAAAATAACAACTTTAAATCCTTTTGTTTATGTATTCATGTATGTATTCATCTATTTCCCCTACTGTAGCTTGAACTCAAGGCCTGGGTGCTGTCCTTTTTTTTTTTTTTTCTTATGGCTGGTACTCTACCCATTGAGCTGCAGCTCTACTTCTGGCTTTTTTGGTGGTTGATGGGAGATAGAAATCTCAAGGACTTTCCTGCCTGAGCTGGCTTCCAATTGTAATCCTCAGGTCCTCAGCCTTCCAGGGAAGCTAGAATTACAGGGATGAACCACCAGTACTTGGCACTTTTAATTTTTTTCTTAAGTAGGAGAATATATAATGCATGGGTTTATGTTTGTAACTTAAAGTTGAGAACTTTACATAGGAAAATTATGACACATTAACATTTCAAGTAACCTTATTTTCATTGGACTTTTTAGCAAGTTTTTGGCTTCTTAATTTTTCTAACACATACGTTTATTATTTATATGATGGCAAATATTATTTTTGAAAATGGGACTATTGCATTCTTTTTATATTTTCCAGAATCTTCATTTTTCTATTACAAGACTTTTCTTCTTTTTTTTCTTTTCTTTGACATTTCTACAATGAAGGGAAAACAATTTTCTAAGAACTGATTAATATGAAAACAATAAGATTTTTTACTTGTTTTTATATTTAATATTAATAAATGAAACTAGTATACATTCAAGATATACATCATGATGTTGTTGAAATGTATATACACATTGTGGAATGAATGAATTACACTAATGTACACATTACTTCATATACTTACTGAAATGTTTCTTGGTGTTGTAGGCCTTAAACTCTGGCCCTGGACATTGTCCCTTAGCTTGTTTTTCAAGGCTGGTGCTCTACCACTTGAGCCACATCTCTACTTCCACCTAATCAGAGATACTACTCTCACAAACATTTTGGTCTGGGCTGGCTTTGAACCGCAATCTTCAGATCGAGCCCCCTGAGTTGGTAAGATTACAGCATGCATGAGTCACTGGCACGTGACTTCAAATATTTTTAAAGTCAACCCTTTTAGTAGTTTTAAAGCACATAGTGCACTGTTATTAACTAAACTCAGGAAGTGTTCAGAATCTTGAGAGCTACTTCTCCAAACTCTCAACCTCAGTTTTCACCCCTGTCCTTTCCCCTTGGCTCACCCCTGCCATTCATACACCACCAGATTGTATTTACTGTGTCCATAATCGAGTAAATGCCTTTATATGTCTGACAACCCAGGAGTCAAATTATGAAAACTGTCCATTGTGTTCAGATCAATAGGCCAAACCCATGCTTACTTTTCAGCTCTGAAAAGAAAAATAAAAGCTTTCTATTCTTCTATCCTCTGATGGCCTTGAGTATCTGTACCAATAACCAGCCAGCCAGGAGTAAACATCTCAGAGCTTGAGCAGAGCACTGAGTACTCCTACATATAACCAAACAATCTCCTATGTGGGAGTCTCCTCAATCTCAATCCTTAAGGCAGCCACATAGCTCCTTCTTTGTGCCCTCTGCAGACACCTCTGAAGGCTACTTCATGCCGCTGCTGGGTCTCACACATCCCTATGGCTCCCCCAAAGACATATCGGAGCCCAGGTGGTTGTAGGGACACAAAGGGCATGAGGATCCAGGTGATTTCTGCAAAGTCTGCCCCCATTGCCCACTCCTTGTCCAAACATGTTGTCATTCCTCATCTTGTATCCTGGCTTCTGGCAGAGAATAGCAAGGAGAAGTAAAGTTTACAGAGCAGTGATTACAATCAACCTCGTGGAAAGTGGACTTTAGTGTCATCACCACACTTTCCTTCCTTCCTTCCAGCTCACCTTGGTCGGGGGTTGGAGCAGGGGAAACTTCACCTCTCCAGTGTCTTTTTCCCATTCGTTCCATAGGGAACAGAGTAGAAACAGCCCTCATATAGGTAGACGGCTACTTGGAGGAGATAATAAATATATCCTTAAAGGGGCCACTTAAGGCTCGATGTTCGCTGAATTTGATTTTCCATCTCTGTTAAAACTTCCAGCCAGGAGTGAAGTAAGAACTGTTTTCTCACCGTTGCATCTCTCACCTAGTCTCAAGAACAATAAATTACAACAAACTTCACACTACCCCTGGCAGCACTGGGACATGTCTTGCACTTATAAATTTGCAAAAACACAGAGTGTCACTTGGGCTGGAACACAGCAAGGCCAGAGAAATGCTCAGGGATGAATTGTGTCTCCATTCAGCCCAGGCTGGGCACCTTCCACATTTCCCTCTTTCCCACTGAGATCCTTCTCATTGCTTTCCCAACTCTCCTGGAATGCCATGTGAGCCCCTTGGAATGGCTACATTGGCAGGACCAAATAGCTTCTCCTGCTGGATCTATAGACTCCATCCTTATGAGGACAGTTCAGTGTTTTCTTAAAACCAAAGATGCCTCTTCATAAACTGTAAAGTCACCAGCCACGAATACCTTCAGGATCTGTCATTTCACCCTGGTGGACCACAAAGCAACAGAGAAAGATAGCTGAGGAAGACTAGAGCCAATAGGTCTTTTACTTAATAAATTTTATTAGTGGATATTAATTGCACAAAAGGGGTTTTACTGTGATTTTCCATACATGCATATATTGTACTTTGATCGATTTCACCCTCTCTGTAATTCTTTCTTATCCTTCACCCCTTGAAGCAATTTTAATGGGTTTGATTGTTGTATTATCATGTGAACTGCTGTATAGGATCAATAAGAAGTGCAACAACAGCCTTCATATGAGTCCTGGGCAGTTTGATAGACAGAATAAATATGTTCTTAGAAGGGTCGCTACAGGCCTGGAGTTTGTTGAATTCGATTCGTGTCTCTGTGAAAACTTTCAGAAGCATGGAGAGAGGTAGAAATATTTTCAACTCAGTGTATATGTAGTAGGTAGGTCCCTCAGCTTTCCCCTTTGCTAATGCAGAATTCAGTGCTACGTTTGCTCCCCTACTCTCTGATATATTTGGGGACACCCCTAGGCTTGGACCCTTGCTGCTCCAGGAAACACAAACTAGAAGATGTATGGAGCAAGTGGGAATGAATCCAGGCCCTAAGTGACAAAGCTCCCTATAGCTAAAAATGGCACCCAGTACACAAAGGAAGGAAGCTTTTATAGTGAAAGCTGCCCAGAAGCAGACAACTGACTCTTCTCAAAGAGACTCCAGCTCCTTTTCAGCTGAAGCAGTGCTAGCTCCGACCCTGTGCCCTGAGACTTGGACAAATGCTTGACTGTTAAGCATAGCTCTCAGTCTCGTAGTGAGAAACAGCACCTCAAGTAGCTCATGCTGGTAATCCTAGTTACTCAGGAGGCTGAAATATGAGGCTCATGGTTCAAAGCCAGCCTGGGCAGGAAAAGTCATCTCCAATTAACCACTGCTACAAAAAAGCCAGAAATGGAGCTAGCCTTGAGCATAAAATGTCAGGGACAACTCCAAGGCCCTGAGTTCAAGTTCCCAGAACCTGCATGCACACACACACACACACACACACACACACACACACACACACACACCAATAACAAAAAGGAAATCATTGTGCCTCAACCCTACCACTATACTATCCTGCCTGAATATTGAGAGTGTTTCCACCAAAAGACTAGAGGTGATTAGCACATTCAGACCCTAGGTCTTTTAAAATCTTGTTACTGTGACTAGGAGACAGTGAAGGATGGGGTGACATGGTCCAAAAAGAAATGTACTTTCTACCTGACGTATGTAACTATAACCCTTCTGTACCTCACCCTTATTATAAACAATAACAAAATTAATCTTGTTGCTGTGGAAACCATCAGCTTATCTTGAAGAAAAAAAACTTGTCTCTCCATGTCTCCATCTTCACAAGTTTCTGGAGGTGACCCATCAATGACTCACTTGTTAATTCTTTCTGGTGATTCCTCCTGCTGTGAAGAGCCCACCAGTGAACATACTAGAAATCTTGCGTGTACGGGAACAGGATCGTGTCCACCTACTGGTGAGAAACAGGAAGAGACCCTTTCTCTGATAAAGCCCAGCAGGGAGAGAGCTTGCTGCAAGCAGTCAAGAAAATCAGGAGCCCCCATCATCTGAAGAAAAAGAGCCCCAGACAAAGGAAGATGCTTTTAACATGAAAGATTGTATGTTTATGGGTAGAATTTGCTCTTGGTTTATCATTGTACTTGCAAAATTGAGTGGAAATTTTTTCTCACACAAAGGCCTGAATTTTAAACATCATATTCAGGTGTATAAAAACAGGGATGTGGGGTAAGGGGTGGGGGCAAAAAAAATCAAGTAGCACAAAATAACCATAGGTTGTAGAAAAACGAATCTTACAATCTTTTTACATTTTTTAATTGGATGCATTTTTTTTTTGTGGAAAGCAGGTCACCAGCAGTGATAGTGCAATCTAAAGGACCTAGATCTGGGGCTCTGTATGCCTTTACCCCAATAGTTACACACCTACTTCATGAAGGCAAAGCACAATCCCAGTAGCTGGCCTGGGAGAAGGAGCAAGAGCTATTTTTCCCCCAACACATATGTTGATATGCAGAAAAGAGGACAGCTCTGCTCACTGCAAGCTGTCCTATTGAAGCCCTATTTCCTGTCAATCTTCCTTTTTATCGCCCCCCCCATGAAGCTTTAAATTTTTTTTTGCCACAGCACTTTTTCTACATTTTCGTTTCCTGCAACCCTCAGGAAATAGACTGAAATTAATATCGTCAGATGCTTCTGAAAGTGCTGGCTTGGCGGCATTGCAGAATGCTTTCAGTTGCCATTTTGGGATTAAAATATACCAGTTATGCCCCCATTGTTTATAAGAGGGATCTGGAAAAGGAAATGTGTATGTGATTGAATCAAACTGAAATGTAGGTTAAGGAAAAAAAATTATGAAGAGACACTTGAACTTTCAGAATAGGCCAAAACAGCAGGTAAGCAAAGCAGGAGAGCAAACTAAGAAGGAAACACCTCAAAGGATTCCCGGTAGCATCTTAACGCCATCTGAAGGGGAAACTGAGGCAAGACCACCTTGTTCTTGTTTTTCACAAAGAACTTGAAAGTTTTGGCTAAGATTGGTGCCTGAAGATCTGACTCCATAGAGACACAATCTGTCTCAAGAAGTAAAAGGCTCAGATCATTTATTAGAGTATACCCTCCAAGTTATTTATGTGTAGCACAGATAGCATGCAAATACTAGTTTGTTTGTTTGTTTTTCACATTGAAAAGGCCTACAGGAGTCTTTGATTAGGGATGAGCTTGAATGTCTCCTCTGCCTGGCCTTGGCACTCTAGGAGGAGTCCCTTCCCCTTCAGATACTGTCTCTTGTCAATCTAGAGAGAGATAACACACACCTTGCTTCTCCACTGAGCAAGGGCAGAGCAATGATAAACTTGCAACAACTCTATAAACATGCGTTGTATTCTTGAGAGGGAACGTGTGACATGAATTGAAGTTATTTTTATGGCTGTTGGCTTCTGCATCTATGACTTTCCAAGAGTGTGAGATAAGGCCACATGCTATTTCAACATCTCCAAAAAAATCTATTAAAAATGTTTGTGATATTGAAGCATATTCGGTGTTTTTTTTTGACATTCTTTCTGTTTGATTTGCCTTTTGGATAAGTCAATTATAGTTTCCCTACATAACACAAACTCCATTCAATCGATCGGAGAGGCCCCAATGATTTCACAACCAACTCCTTGTCTTGCATCTCTATTCCCTAGGTCCATATTTTGCTTAGGATTTTTGCTTCTCCAACCAGCTTTTAGAATTCTACCTGCTGCCTTGGTGATACTTGGGTCAAGTCTAAGTCATGGAACTGGATGGCCCTTCAGAGACTCTCTAAGAAAACTCCTATCTTGAAAATGAGGATGCTGTATGTAAGAAAGCCAAGTAAGTCAGCCTGAATCACCTGGATAGACAGAGGTGAAACTAGACTGGAAACAGCAAGATCACCTACTGCCAGCTCTAGATCATTAATCACCATCTCCAGGAACAAAGTTAGGCTATAGGCAAAGTTCTCTTAAGCCCTAGAGACCACCCTGTCACTTCACAGGCTTCAGTGACTCTAATACACTGTTTCAGGAACTCAAACATTCAAGCGCTGGACTGGTACATGCAGCTCCATATGGTGGGAAGAGGGTTACAGAGGCTTTTCAAATTGGTCTCCAAGAGAGTGCAGCAAGACAAACGATGCTGTTGTAAGGACCCTGCTTCCTTGGCCTTCCCTTTCTGCCCTCCCAAGCCTGGTTCTTCACTTCAAGGTCACAAGATTCCCAATCTACCTCTAGGCTTCACTTTTTAGAGGAAAATAGGGAGAGGAACAGAGGGCAAAAGATGTGGGCTACCTCAGTCCACTTAAATCAGTTATATAATCGCTTTCCCAGAAACCTCACCTCATAGATGTCGCTTAGAAGTTATAGGTAGAGTGAGGTCATATAATGCCCCTCTAACTTCAGGGGTACCTATGACCTATGACCTATGACCTATGGGAGCTCATAGGGTTGTTTTTTTTTTTAATTTTTTTGTTTTTGTCTGTCATGGGGCTTGAACTCAGGGTCTAGGTGCTGTCCTTAAGCTCTTTTGCTCAAAGCTAGCACTCTACCACTTTGAGTCACAATGCTACTTCTGGTTTTTTGGTGGCTAATTGGAGACAAGAACCTCATGGACTTTCCTGCCTGGGCTAGCTTCAAACTGTGAGCCTCAGATCTCAACTTCCTGACTAGCTAAGATTGTAGGTATGAGCTAGCCGTGTCCAGACATTTTGTTCTGTTTTGCTTTTTTTTTTTTCATGTTGTTTGTTTAGGAGAGGTAGGAGAGGCACTGTGGCTTGGACTTTGGGTCTTGTGCTCTCACTTGGCTTTTTCACTGACAGATGGTGCTCTACCACTTGAGCCAGGCCTCTCATCCAGCATTTTACTGATTAATTGGCAATAGAACTTTGCAGATTTTTCTACCCGGACTGGCTTTGGACTCCAATTCTCAGGTCTCAGCCTCTTGAATAGCTAGGATTACAGGCTTAAGCCACTAGCATTCAACAAGACTCATAGACTTCAATGAGCATATAACACTCTGAAAACAATTGGGGAGTTGTTAGTGTGCTCGTAATCTTCCCTTTATTTGATACAGAATACCTGAGACAATCAATTTGTAAGGAGAAAGGTTTATTTTGGCTCACAGTTTCCAGGTTCCCAGTCCATGACCAATTAGCCTCATCATGGTGGGGAAACTTACTAGAGCAAACCACCCTCTTTAGGAGCCAGAGCATGAAGATAAAAAAAGAAGCAGGAGTCCTGTAATCCCCTTCAATGTCACAGCCCCAGTGACCTGAAGATAACTCATCAGACCTCACCTCTGAAAGATTCCACTACTTTCCCATAGTACCAACCTGCAGATCAAGCCTTCCACACATGGGCCTTTAGGGTATCTTTCCCCAAACTATAGCAGTAAGGAGAAAGAGGAGAAAGAGCATCAAACAGGCAACTGGCAGTCTCAGCCCCAAATACCTTAAAGATGGCATTCAGTACTCTATGGTCTAACCCCAAGTGACTTTTCCACTCTGATTTCTAATTGCTGCAGCCACTCACAAGGTACTCCAACCAGGCCAAAGCTCTCCTACCCTCCCCAAAATGCTCTGCGCAATGTCACCTTTCTGCTGTTACCCATGCCCTTGCCCTCCACTTCAAGATCCAACCGAAATACCTCGCTGCTTTCCTTCATCCTCACAGTTGAAATTAATGTCTAGTTCTGCTATTCTCTCATACTATAAGGTATTTATCTAGATTAGTGCACTAATACCAGCCCACTTAGAATTACAATCTGCCCCACACATACCTGCCTCCTTCAGCAGAATAAGCTTCATAGACGGAAGCAAGAGTCCTATCTTATCTCTGTATCTGGTGTGAAGTCTAGAACCCTGTGCTTTCCACAATAAATGCTCAAGTGCTTATAATTAAAATGACTTGGTCTACTTTGCTTGTATGGCTAATGATGAATCAAAATGTACACCACATAATGGTATGTAAGTAAGAAGGCTGATACCCCCCCTCTCCTTTGGATAGCCTAGCAAAATCCAGAGGGGCAAGGGGTGGGGCAGAGGGTGGGGCGGCGGGTGGGGGGAGAGTGATCTCTGCAAATCTCTTTCAACCTAAGGAGTCTACAATAGTGTTACTACACACAGGGTCAGGGCTCTGCAGATTCACTGACAGGTGGTTTATGCTGCATCCTACAGGCTCTAAGGACACAGGGTAAAGTTGGCAACACTTCGTTTGCCCTTTTGATTTGATCCTGAGCCTCGGGAACCCTGCCAAATTTCGCTGTCCTGTGCTAAGTCTCCAGTCTGAATCTCCATTAGTTGGAAATCTATATCTGTTTCTCTATATCTGTCCACACCATTACCAATCAACAACAGATTTCATTCTCTGATCTTCACTATGGTCCCAGAGGTGAAGATTCTGTCTTTTATTTGGATCTGGCCATCAGGAAGCACCAAAGGAGACTGCAATATAAGCCAAAACAAGGGAGTAGTAGTATTTCCTACCTGTTCCCTCTGTGTTCCAATAGCTCTAGGCATGGACTGCACTCTACCTCTCTAAGACTATACCTCCTGCCAGCTGGAACTTCCCTAAGGACCGCAGTTCTCAACAAGCTCTACTAACACAGGCCCGTTCTCTCTCTACTTGAGAGCTAGCAATGGTAATGACATCATTTTTCTTCCTTTCTGAATGCCTCACATCACCTCTCATTGGCACCCTTAACTCTATCCAGACATGGAAACTACTGGCTAGAGAAAGTGCCCTTCAGAATCTCAAGTGAGTGTTCCTTGTTTTAATATATGGACCTTTTAGGGGGCACTTCTTCAAACCATAAGGGTCAGGATGAGGAGAAGAAAGATGGTTGAATAGGCAACCGGCAGTCTAAGCTTATTGGTTAGATTCAACATTTGGTACACCAAGATCTAATCCCATAGACAAACCCAACTGTCAATGTCCTTGTTCCGTACCTGCATTAAACCTCTCTACCATGATAATATATCAGTTTTGAACTGTCTCCTCAAGTGTACCCCTCTATGATATTTTCCCTAGAAACTCTGGGTAGTATTTTCCTTAGGTTTCTTCAGTAGTGAGTGACTCTTTACCAAAGACTGAAGCATTCTATTTGTCTCTACAACCGCACTGAAACAGTTTGCTTGTTCAAAAAATACTCACTCCTCTGACAGTAAATTAATGCTTCTCCTATTTAATTTGGTTACTTATGTTTTAGGAGATGAAGACAGGGATAGATGTTCAAGGCTCAACAGATATCAAGGTCTCTGGTTAATTGGATCTAAAACTAAATATATTAAAACGTGCTTCCCCAAAGCCCCCATCACACTCCAGAGGGAGAAGGTTTGAGTACGGAGAGCTACTGAGCTAGTAAACATCAGTGAACTCAGGATAAGCCCTTTTTGTTTGTATGTTCTTTTTTCTTCCTCCTTTCTCTCTTTCTCTCCCTCTCTCCTTTCCTCCATTTATTTCTTGACATAAGCAGTATTGCCCCAATGGTGGAAAGAACATCACTAATGCACTTGCAAACTTTTGCCCCTCGAAAACAATCAATAAATCTGGACTTGGCCGTGATTAGTATGAGTGAGGACTATCTTATTCTCTGAGTCCAGCTGACCATTGTTTGTGTAAAGGATCCAAGAATTCATTTTTAGTCTAGTTTTCATTCCTTGTATTTGGGCCAAATTTTAAAACCTGGAAGCTCATTGTGGTTCATATATTATCTTCTAAACCTTCACCTTCTCTTTTCTGCCCCCTTTCTCTGACCTGGACAGCAATTACTGCTTCATTGGGAGGCTGGATCAGATATGGATGAAAGAAACTAGTCTTCCCCAAGAAAGCGGAGCACAAAAGGAAATGAATGCTTCAATTTCTGTTTCCTGTAGGCATATTAAAGCAGAATATCATTGGAAAAAAATCTATGAGATGTATTGCTAAATTCAAAGAAAATGAAATTGCAGAATAATCCGTATTATGTGTGACTCCATTTATGCATGTGTACATAGGTACTTATCTTTATGTAGTTATAGAAATTCAAAACAAGAGACTGTGATGCCATGTTGGTTTACCCCCAAAGTACTAGTAGTGGTTATCTCTCTGAGTAGCTTTGGGTATAGTGTTGATTTTAAAAAATAAATGATATTCTCATTTTAGTTAATATGCTTCTATAATATTTGACTTTAGATAAAAGTCACAGTATGTTTTGTAGTTTTTTACTTATATAAGTGATATATGTAACCCCTCACTCAAAAAGTAGTTAATTTCTTAGCTATTTTTTAGGTTTTTTTCCTTTCTCGTATGTTCTACAAGAAAAAAAAAAACGTATTCAGGAAGCTTACCAAAAGAGAGAGAGAGAGAGGGAGAGAGAGAGAGAGAGAGAGAGAGAGCAAGAGAGAGCAAGAGAGAGAGCAAGAGAGAGGGAGAGAGAGATATTTCTTCTCTTGAAATACATTCCCTGTCATTTTGGGGGTGTCATTGTGCTTCCTGATCATGAATTAAAATAGATGGTAATGAGTCATCTTCCACAGCAAGTGTTTGACTCAGTCAAATAGAAATGGTTCAAAGAAAATCAAAATTAGGAATTTAATCTTCTTTAATATCGCATGCTGCCTTGTCTCTTAGATTCTTTTGCTTGTGTTTTGAAAGATGAAGAATAAGAGACCAAGGGTAGCAGGGTTTCTGAAGGTAGCTATGTCTAATGTCAACCTTGAATCCTGTCCCTTCCTGCCACAGAGACCCAGCTGACACCTGTTGAGAAACTTCTGTGTGGCCATCTCACAGGTAATGCTCTCTTTTTCAGAAATCTCTATCACTGCGACCCTTCAACTTCCCTTAACAGTTTAGCCTGCTGTCTTTTACCTCTCCCCTAAACCATATCAGATACCTTGAGACCAGGATATGGACCTGTGTCATTTTTATGTTGCCAGTGGTTCCCTACTTACATCTGATATAAACTAAGTGGTCAGTAAATACATATACCAGGAGCATTTGAAGGAGTGCATAGATAGCCAGATGAATCAAACAATGCCTCTGTTTGGAATCTTCAACTACTCCTATAGTGAGTGCACTGAGAAAGAAAGCACTCAGCAAATGTTTATTGATTCCTTTCTCCAATTTGAACAGATGATTAAAAATGTCCGAAAAGATGTAGATCTTGATTCGTCCCCCTGTCTACTAACAAACCAGGAAGATGCAATATAAACAAATGAGGCACTGAATACAAGGACAGAAGTTGGACAATTAAGAACGGCAGCTCACTTCTTGATCATTTTAGGTCCTGTCTCAGGAACTTTCTAGCCCCCTCAAAAGTCCAACATTTTCTTACTGTGTGTTCTCTCCTTTCTTCAGGAAGCAAGGGGAGCTTGGTGGAGTCTCTTGCTGGATGATCTCTGAATTTCAGGTAAAGGAGAAAATGGTGCTTCTTAGATAGCAATAGCATAATTATCTGACGGTGCCTTGTAATTACATTCTTCTTTCTCTGCTCTCATTAGGGGCTTCAACTGAGAGCTCATGCTTTCATTCCCTTCCTAGCTTGGGTGGACACAATGGCACTAGGCCAATATGAAGCATTTATCAGAGGTGCTTGTATCTTAATAAGGAAAGAGTCTTCCAGTGCATTCTCACATTCAAAAGTGCAGGGCTCATGGGTGAATTTTTTTTTCCATGACAAGGTAAACTCTGTTTTAAATGGTTTTACCCACGGTAGCAGCCACACGAGACAAGAAGCTGTGCGATCACAATGAAACCATTTAATCGAGGCATCTCTGGAGTATTTATCTCAAAGCAACTTAATGGCCTTAGTAGACCATTCTGAGGATTCCTTTCACTGCCATTCACAATGATTCCTTATTTCTAACTTCTAGGCCCTTGAAAAACAAGTTTTCTACTGGTTCAGCCTTAAAAGAAAAATCACCACCCTCACCCCACAGAAATACTCTCTTCAATTTTCTTGCCTCATGAGGTATAATGTAGCTCCTAACTGACAACCACTGAACAAGCAACACACCCAAACAGAAGGGAAGAAGTGAAAGCAATCTGCTCAGGTGGGAATAGCAAGAGAGCTTTCCATCAATAGCAGATATCTCCCACTTTGAAAAGCAGCTGACTGAATGAACACCCCATCTCAAGAAAGAAAGGGCCAAGGGAGTCATTAATGAAAGCAAGAAACTCAGCTTTACATCTCATTCAAAAGATGAATTCACTGTATTCCTCCCGATGCAGGTGAGTGAGTTGGTTTCATGTGGAATTTGTTCTGCCCTCACTGAAAACTCCAGTTAGGCAATGAATTATTCCAAGTAAATTAAGTGTATTGATTCCCTCCCCTCTCTGACACTTTGCAGATATTGCTATCAAATCATGCTCCATGCAAGTGTCAGTTTTTGCCACAGACATCTGAAGCAGGGAGCAAATATTCTTTTGAGTTTTCTTAGTCTAATAAGTACTCTTGAGACATAGCTGGACTTGAGGAGACTGGGTAGCAACATAGCGCTGTGATGAGATGTCTGCACTGGGGAGTCAGTGCATTCAACAGGCTAATGTGTTGACTCTTTCTGTATTTCAGGTGTATTAGCAGATCAAGGTCATGGCCGGAGTCTTAACTGTAGTCAGTTTTCATACAGATAAAAGTGGATTCAAACAAAGACCAGGCAGAAGGGTATGGATAAATAGTGTGAATCTCCCACAATTCTGGGAAGACAACTAATTCATACACCATCAGTAGCACAGTTCTTTCTTCAACTGCAGGAGTCGATGGCTTTCAAGATGCAGATCTACATCACTTCATGAGGGCCCCTTCTGTGAGGTGAATTTATTTTACTTATTGTAATGGACTGGATGGTTGTCTCCTCCTCACCCAATGAAATTCATCTGGTGAAATCCTAACACTCATCTGATAATATCTTACCTTTAGAAGGTAATTAGGCCATGAAGGAACTCTCATAGATGGAATTAGTGTCCTTACACAAAACAGCTTCTAACTACTTCCTGTCACATGATGACACTGAGAAGACAGCCAACTACAAACCAGGTAGTAGATCTTCCTTAGGCATGTTGGTCTTAGACTTGGGCAAAGTTCTCAATCTCCAGAACCACGAGAAATAAATTTTTGTCCCAAGTCTATGGTACTCTGCTGTAGGAGCCCAAACTGACTGAGACCTACCAGACTTCATCCCAGTTCTTAGATAACAAATTTAAAATTCTCAAAAGAAATAGAATCTTTTTGTGTCCTATCTAGTTGAGCTGTCTTTTGTTTTGTTTTGCTTTTAACCCAAAACTATCATATCAAAGCTGTTGAGTACAGTCTAAGGATGAATCATCTTTCAATGAATGGCCTAAAGATGAATGGTATGGCTCAGAAATCTAACAAATGTATAATATAAAATCGTATTTTCGTCTGTGTTGAAAGACTTTATTAAAGATGAAGATATTTATGGATGAAAGTACATGGCATCTAAATTTGCTTCAGAATAATCCAGTGAGAGGGGAGGAAGCAAGAAAAACAAATGAAGAACTCACAACTATAGCTTGGTCATCGTGTGGGTGTGTAATGGTACATGGGGGTTCTAAAAGGTAAGCCTGCGTCAGAGTTATCTGGAAGGTTTGTTAAAACACAGGTAACGGGGTCACACCTCAGAAATTCTGTTTCAAGAAGTCCTGGGTAGGACCTGAGGATTTGTATTATAACAAGTTTTCAAGGCATGTCAGTTTTCTCATACCTTTGACACAAACATGGAGTCTTTTGAGAGATACAACTTAAGGGAAAAAAGATTTTATTCAGTTGGGCTTATGGTTTCAGAAGCCTTTAGTCCATATTGGCTCCATTGTTTCTGGGCCTGTGATGCGGCAATGCGTCATCACAGAAGGGTGTAGTAAAGCAGAGCTGTTCATCTCATGGCAGCCAGGAAGAAGAGAGAAGAGCTTGCTCAAGGCAAGATATGACCTTCACAGGTACATCATCTAGTGACCTACTTCCTCTAAGCTAGGCCTTACCTCCTAAAGTTTCTACCCACCCCCTAAATAGCATTACCAGCCGGGGGACCAAGCCTTCTACGCATGAGGCTGTGGGAGTCATTTTATATTCAAAGCATAACACAGGGCATGCTGGTGCTGCTGGCCCAGGGACCCCATGTTGAGAACCACTGTATTATATTTACCATCTATTTTTATGTGATCAAAAATATCAGAATCAAGTGGAGCTGTACTCAGCTGGCAGAACAAAACAAGATGCAGGGGAAAGAGTCTCTGTCACTGCCTGCCCCTGCTCTCACACAGTCAGCAGCTGAAAAAGATGGAGCGGAGACACAGACCCCAGGAAAACCCTGCATCAACTCTATTCAAATTAGATCCAGTGTAGAGGGGGAAAAATTAGTGTTGGTTTTCCTCATTTACTTTGAACCTGTGTCTGTGTAATTGTTATAGAGTATGACAGCTTCGGAGCTGATCTGGGACTGCACAGTTAAGTAATATGAATAACCATGGTTCCTAGCATTTTTTTAATGCAGGAGCTAGAATTAAGTGGTGATTTATATAGATTGATGGCACCACCTCCCACATTTGCCTGAAACTCAGGTTGGGTTCAGAATGTATAGTCAGAAATCTTTCTCCCCAGCTCTTCTGATAAATCCAGTTCCAAAGCATGAATGTCAAATGTCCTGGATCTACTTGAGTCGAAATGTACCACACAATGAACAAAGAAAACCTGAAGCATGAAACTGGGTGGTCACAGGAAGGACACTGACAATTTAGCTGAATTTTATTTCTTTTAAAGACCTACTTGCAAAAAAAATACTTCATGCCAGATCTGAGGATTTCATTTCATCTTGTTTTTGTGGTAGTAGTGGGGTTTGAACTCATGTGGCTTTGTGCTTGCTAGGTAAATGCCCTACCTCTTGGGTCATACTTCTAGCTCTTTTAGGTTCAGTATTTTTAAGGTAGGGGCTCTTTTTATGTCTAAACTGGCCTAGACTATGACCATTCTATTTATGTTTCCCACCATAGCTCAGATGATTGGTATGTGCTATTACTCTCAGCTTTTTCTGTTGAGTTTAGGATCTCCCAATTTTTTTTTTTTGCCCAGACTCTCCATAAAACTCCTTCCTCCTGATCTCCACTTCCTAAGGAGCCAGGATTTCAGACATAAGCCACTGGCACCCAGCTCAGTCACTGAGTTTATATACTCTGGAATATGTAAATATATATTCCAAAGAAATGGTCCTTGGCCTTAAGGATTTCACATCTAGTTTCAAAAGCAGACAGATGAATGCAGTTGCAATATTATCAGCTATAGGACAAGAAATTAGATGAACGTTGTGGAAGCCTAGATGAGTAAGTTGTTCATTTTTGACTGATGAGAAGCTACAAAGAAACATTTTCATGGATGGCATTTGTTATGGTGTGGATAAATGTTTCACATATATTAAAGATTCTTCCTCAGCCTGTGGGGATATTGGCACCACAGGTGTTAGAATCTTTGAAAGATGAGTCCTTAGATTATTGGGGACTTACTTCTTAAGAGAATTGTGAGACCCTGTTCTCTTCCTTTGTCTCTTTGTTCTCAGGCTTTTGTGCTCTGCCACATGCTACTACCATGTGGTGCTACCTCATCACAACCCCAACACAATGGAGCAAATGGATCACAGACTTGAACCTCCAAAACTGTAAGCTAAATAATCATTTTTCCTTTATGCATTGATGATTTCAAGGATTTTTTACAGCTACAGAAAGTTGACTAAATGGCATTCTAGCTTATTCTAGAAAAATGAGACCCATTTGTTAAGAAAGGAAGTGAAGGGGAGTGGTGTTCAAGAAAAAGAAATAGTGCAAGGAACATATGGATGAGTAAAAGTCACAAATCAGCTGGATGCCATTGGCTTATGCCTGTAATTAGCTATTCAGGAGGCTGAAATCTAAGGATCATGGTTGGTTCTAAGTCAGCTCAGGCAGTAAAGTCTGTGAATGAGACAGTTAACACCAATTAAACACACATACACAAACACATGTACACAAAAAGCTGAAAGCAGGGCTAGTGGAGAGCTATTGCTCAAGTGGTAGAATGCTCACTTGGAGCAGAAAAGCACAGGGACAGTTCAAGTTGCAAAACTGGCACAGAAAAAAGAAAGATAGAAAGAAAAAAGGAAAGAAAGAAAGAAAAAAGAAAGAAAGAAATTAAGAAAGAAAGAAGGGAGGGAGGGAAGGAAGGAGGGAGAGAGGAAGGAAGGAAGGAAGGAAAGGAAGGAAGGAAGAAAAGAAAGAAAGAAAGAAAGAAAGAAAGAAAGAAAGAAAGAAAGAAAGAAAGAAAGAAAGAAAGAAAGGGAGAAGGAAAGAGAAAAAGAGAGAAAGAGAAAGAGAGAGAAGAGAGGAAGGGAGAGAGGGAGGGAAGGAGGGAGGGAGGGAAGGAGGAAAAGAGGGAGGGAGAGAAGGAAGGAAGAAAAATGAAAAAGAAAAAGAAAAGAATCACTTAAGTCTCGAATCAATGGAGTAATTTGGCAGGATTAAGTGTGAGCTGTGAAGGAGGAGGCTGGTGATAAGTTTGATCTGCTCTATGTATCATAATAAAAATGATTACTCTATCTTAGGAATACTATGGACCAAATTGTGTCTCCCTCTCAAATTTATATGCTAAAGCCCCAACACTCAATGGGACTATGTGTGGAGAAAGAGCATTTAGAAGATGGTTAACGTTCAACAAGGTCATAAAGACAGGGTCAAAATCTAGAATTGGTGGCCTTATTGGAAGAGGCAAGTAATGTCACATACAAGGCTGTTGAGTACATAGTGAGAAAGCAACTCTCTTCAGTCCAAACCTGACCAGGCTGACACCTTCATCTTATTTCTTCCAGTCTCCAGAAATGTGAGAAAATAGCTATTATATAAGCCACACTGTCTATGGTACCTTGTTACAGCCTCGAATCAGGATATGCTAAGGACTATCTGCATTTCTAAGCATGGGAGTGATATTGCATAATGAATTTGAAATCCGTATCTGTGACAGAACATGAAGCTACACAGTGGAGGGAGACTTGCTAGCCTGAAGAGACTAGGCAGTGAGTTCACGTAGACACAATAAATGACTGCCTAGAGTTGAGGATCCTGAAATATTTGAGTAGGAAAAACATATTACTATCATATTAAAAGGTTTTTGTATGTACAAATGTGTAAAGTTTTATACATATCTACACTTATGGAGCTCTGGATGTATACCTATTTTATCTCTCTATCATCTTAGTTATGTGAAGATAGGAAGGGATAGATAGAATACTATCTGTAATAAACAGAAAAGAAAGACTAAAATGTGTCACTGAGGAAGAAGGTTCACAGAGACTTCAAGTGAAATGTAGCTACAGAAGTCTGCTATTTTATAACATAGGCCTAGGGTGGATGTGTGTGTGTGTGTGTGTGTGTGTGTGTGTGTGTGTGTGTGTGTGTGTGTGTGCATGTGGGAGGCGGGACAATCAATGAATGGGGAGAGGGGCATGGAAAAGAATAATAGAAGAAAAGGAATAAATGCATTATAATTTCTCTTACTTTGAATACTACAAATGAGTCATGTAACCGGAATTTCACTTTGTCTTCCAATATTTTCCACATAATTAGACTATTCAACATACACAAAAAGGCACATGGTGTATTCCAAAAGGCACTAGACCTGTTCCAAGCTCTGAAGAGGGATGTTGAGGCTTGCCTTCAATACTGTCTCTGGAGCTTGGATACAGATCCTGGCCTGTGCACTCAGCTAGCAATGGGGGCACGGCTACCTCCTTTCATAACGTTTCTCATATATTCTCTTCCCTGTAAAGTGTGTACTCTTCTGGCCTTTGCTGAGAGAGATAATGCTGCTCCCATGTGAATTGAATACCCAGTGCCCTGCATGCATGAGTGTGTCAAGGCTAAACAGGTCTATTGTTCTTAAACAGCACTGCCAGAGAATCAATCGTATTCTTGTGCAGAATGATGCTGAAGAGATAAAAATATCTTTCATTTCTATAGTGCCATGCATCTTAAAGTGTGTTCCACATTCTCAGACTATATATAGGCTCAATTCATTACCCATCCCCATAAAATACAGCCAGAGAGCAATGGCAGGCACATGCCAGATGTTTGACAATGGTTTAATAACAGTGCAAAGAATAAGTCAAATTGGATTTTTAAAAACAGGAAGTGGGATACAGGCACTAGGTAAAGCTTTGCTATTCATCCAACAGCCGGCACTAGGTGTCTTCCACCCACCAGAGGAAAAGCTGGAAACACAGGTGTACTGGAGAGACTCCCTTCCTGCTATCACGGAGTCGCCAGGGGATGAGGAACGATAACATTTTATAGTCTAATATAACTAAGACAGAGAAAATACAAAGCACCTTTAGTCTTTCTTGTTTTCAAATGAAATACTCTCCATCTAGCCCCTCTAGCATGTCACTCATTAATAAAAATAATAAAATAATAATAAAAGAAGGAGGAAGAGGAGGAGGAGGAGCATGAGGAGGAGGAGGAGGAAGAAGAGGTGGTGGTGGCGACATCCAATGCAATGATGGAGTGTGAAATCTACTCTAGAACCTCCCACCTAGCGTAATGCTGAAGAAAGTGAACAGAGGCGAAACCCACTTGGTTAAGACTGAGAGAATTGAGAGTTGCACGAACCTGAGATATTTCTGGAAAAGTTGGAACCCAGGATATCAGAGGAGCCCATTGAGATGTCATGGCCATTATTTGTTTTGTTGAAGGAGGTGGTGATTGGCCATCAGAATAATCTGCCCCCATGCTTATGGCACTGGAAAAGCTATTCCAAATCTCTTCATGCTAAACTGTCTTCTACTTTCATACTGTCAACGTGTTATATCCCAAAATAAATAAAGGACTAGGGAGCTCTTATTGTAAAAAACTAGACTCATTCACGGCAGTTCCATTGTCATGTTCTAAATCAGCTCCCAAAGAACCTCCGAAACAGAAACATTCACAAACTATCTCCAGAGCTTTGCATACTGCCTTACACAAACTTTGTTTCCAATAAATGTTTATTACATGAATATTAAACAACAACAGCAAATCTCTCCAATGCTGAGAGTCATGGTCTCTGGACAGCAGATGAAGAGAATTTTAGAGTTGAGAGGGATTTTAAAGATTCCTTGGAGCCAGGCACTGGTGGATCATGCCTGTAATCCTAGCTACACAGGAGGCTGAGACCTGAGAGTCATGGTTTAAAGCCAGCTCAGGCAGGAAAGTCTGTGAAAATGTTATCTCCAGTTAATTGCCAGAAAACCAGAAATGGCACTGTGGATCAAAGTTGTAGAGCACTAACCTTGAGCTAAAAAGCTCAGCACCCAAGCTCTGAGTTCAAGCCCCACAACTGACAAAGAAAAGATCCAGGGATCATTTATGTTACAGATGAAGAATGCACCTGTTTCATTAGCCACAGGTGCATCCAAAGGCCCACCATGACCCCCTCTCAGAGCTGATCTTAGCAAATCAGTGGGGGGGGGGGAGACATCTTACTCTTCCATTAGGAGATGCTTCTAAAAAGCTGAGTACCTGGTTCTCTGGGCCCTTTCCACTGTAATAGAAACCAAATATTGGGAATAGGGGTTAGGGTCATAGAATCTACCTACATCGAAGTGAGCAAGTAATGTGGTTCTGGGAAATGAAAAAAGAAATAGGCTGGAAGATTGTGACTGCCCAGGTCAGGTGGCTGCCACCCAGAGAGGACCCCTGAAGACCATTTCATTTCTGCAAGTGTATGTAGCTTCTAGCTCTTAATAACTTAACCAGGACTGGAGAATCAGCTTCCCTTGAGCTCTTAGTAGGGGCCTATTCAAAATGTGTTAAGTCTCTGGGTAACAAGGTTTTAACCAGTACGGGCAGGATGTATGGAAAATAAAAAGAGAATGTGGTTTCTAATGTATCTGTGCAACAAATCTCAGGAAGAGACATTAAGCAGGAAATTCTCTGCTAGTGCTGATAGCCTGCTCAGAAAGGAACTGCCCCCTCTCCTCACGGGTGGGGATGATACCCAGGAACACTGCGAGACAGTGAAGAGGGAGCCAGGAATGGTCTGAGCAAGTGGGAGACCCAGGAGACAGGACAGCAGAGACACTAGGGCCCTGTACCAACATTTCAGCTCTGTTGCTTCCAGCACACTTAGAGGGCTCATCTAAGAGGGCCCATCAGAAGGAGAGGTGTGGCTCAAGTGGTAGAGCAGCAGCCTTGAGCAAAAAATCAAGGGAGAATGTGAGGTCTTAAGTTCAAGCCCCAGTACTGACACAAGCAAACAAAAAGCAACAAAGAAAGATGGGTGGGAAGGAGAAGGAGGAGCAGGAAAGGAAGGAAGGGAGGGAGGAAGGGAGTAAAAAAGAGAAGGAAGGAAGGAAGGAAGGAAAGAAGGAAGGAAGGAAGGAAAAAAGACCCTAGAAGAATCCTCTGGAAGGGCCTTGGAAGATGATTTCCAGGGCAACTTCAGTCGAATTAAAAAGCTAGTTGGTTAGGTGTTATTTTTTTCTCAGTATACACTTTTGTGTACCTCTCCCCAAGTGGAAGGCAAACTTTCCAGGAATTCAAATTCATACATTCATCCCATTCGTCTTTTTTTGGTGGGGGGGGGGTTGAGGGGGGTCGGTCGTGGGGCTTGAACTCTGGGCCAGGGCGCTGTCCCTCAGCTCTTCAGCTCAAGGCTAGCCTCAGAGCCACTTCCTGTTTCTGGTTTTGGAGATAAGCCTCAGAACTTTCCTGCTTGACCTGACTTTGAACTGTGATCCTCAGATCCCAGCCTCCTTAGTAGTTAGGATTACAAGCGTGAGCCACAGGCGCCTGGCCACCTGTGTCTTTAAAGTATCCTAAAAGGAGAGGGGGGGTTCATCTGCCCAAATCCAGGGGATAATAAATGAGGAAAAGGTCACTGAAAAGTGGGGACGAACCTGAACCCCCCTGGTCTGTCTGAACACCAGCCTGCTGGGGTCCCTGAACAATGTGTCCCCCCACCACCCCGCCACATTCCCTCCCTCAAAGGAAACACACCATCTTGCACCTCGTTGGTTGTTCCAGATTTCAGAAACGTCAGGGGGGGGGGGTTGCTTGTGTGCCAGACAGCAGGGCTTGGAAGCTGTCCCGTGGAGCTCTGCCCTTCTGTAACTTCTGAGTTTGGTGCCAGTTCTCGGTGGGCTCTGACCTCCGCGCATGCGCGCACCGGCTCTTGGAGACCCGTGTTTCCACCTCCAGGAGGGGGAAAGTAGGAGGGGAGGCAAAGGTCACCCACAGCACTTAGCGCCGAAGGCCTGGGGAGGGCCGCTGGGCCTAAAGAAGTCCTTCTCCTAGGCTACAAACCTGGAGAAAGAAATGCTGGAGCGGATGCCACCTGCTGGTGAGGGGCTCTGGCTTGCGCGGTGGCCGCCACCGAGATCTGGAGTCGCGATGTGCAGGGCCGCAACTGGGGCGCATTGGGAAGTTGCGTTTGCGGCCATCTCTTCGGAGCCGCCAGCTCCACCACCGGCTCTGCCTAGAGACCCGGTTTCCCCCGCGCGCAGCCCCCAACCTTGACGCGTAGCTGTCCCGAAAGGTCTCTGGCTGCGCTCCCGGCCGCCCCCTCCTCCCCTTCCCAGCGCCAGCACTCCAAGGTCTGAGGACTCTCCAGGCTTCTCCATCAGGTGGAGCCCTGAGCTCCGCGCCGGCCGGCCGCGCGCTGGGCTTCGCCATCCTCGCCAGCCCCGCGAGCGCAGGCCACCTGGCAGCGCCGGCCAGGAGGTGAGCGGAGACCCAGGCCTCCCCGGAGGCCGAGGTGGGGGGCCTGCGACGCGGCTGGCGCCAGAGCCCGGCTGACTGTGGGTCTCGCAGGTATCGCTCGCCTCCTTCTTCTCTGCCCCACGAGGTGGACGCCAAAGATTGCCTTGGCTTTTCAGGCACTTGGAGGTTGCAACGCCTCCTGGTCCTTTCAGAGGCGGGCAGAGCGCGTTGCTTAATCCAAGCCTTTCCTAAGCGAGGAGAGGAATGGGGTACAAGGCCGGGAAAGGGGGAGGGGGGGGCTAGAAGAGAAAGGGATGAGGCTCAACTGGCTTGGAAAAGCAAGGTCCGCAGGGGGGAAACCCGGGTCTTCCTTCCCAGTGAGTGGGTGTGCAAATGTGGCACACACAGGCCTGTAAGTGTGCCTTGATTAGGGTGTATTGCAAGAAAATCCCATGACCCTGAATTATTTCATAATACTTCCCTGGAGGATTGAATTAACTAAACTTGGGCCCTGGCCCATTTAGGAATTAGCAATGAAAATTAAACAACAGCTTAGGGGGGGCTACATCTTTAGTGAAAATGTAGAACATTGCTCAGGCAGGTACCACGAATATTCTAATATTAGTTTCATTCACTGCCAGACTTGACTTTAGGAATAGTATCCAGACCTCATATTTTCCCTCACACTACAGATTTAATAGAAGACTAGTATTCACATTACAGCACTGTACATACCATGTTTTCAGCCTTCACAGTTTTTTTTGGGGGGGACATATGTTTTTGAGATTATTACTCATCTTTTTTATTATTATTCATCTTTTATGTGTCTGTCTGCTTCATCTCTGGTGTTTCAGTGCATTATTTGTTATACCCAGCTAATAGACTAAGGCCACACAGACACATTGCTCCTGTATCTTGTTTGTTAATTTAGCTGATGGGTAGCCTCTTTCTTGCCCTCATAATTTCTGATGCTCAGCATTTCCCCTTCCCCATTGCTTCCAAGCTGGTTTACAAATTTCCCTTTGATATGTTTAACAATCTCTAAGGGATGCAGTTAAATAAACTATTAAGTTAAGAATAGAAAAGTCAACAAAGCAGACACCTACTAATTTGTAGATCTTGGATGGCAACTACCAGCATGCACTGTTGTGATGGCATCCTTCTTTCTTCATAAATACTAAAGGATCATCTTTTTAAATGTAATATCTCACATGGAAGTTCAGAGTTGAAATATGCTTTGCAGCTAGCACAACCCCCAGTCTGAGATAATGAGGGAAGAGAGACCAAGAGGTTCCTGCCCCAGACCTCCCCAAGTTCCTGTGACTAAAGAAAGTCACGATTAGTTTTATAATTGAGTATTAAATGCCATATATCAAGAAAGCATTCTCTCTTTCCTTCTCCTCCCTCTTTGCTTCTTCTTTGCCAACTTAATGTACTACTGCATATATTTATATGTTGCGTTGTAATATCACTGTAGTTTGTGTCTTGGGTGTGTATACTTTGCCCTCACTCTACATGTGAACTCCTGAAAGCGTGGGCTGTATCTACTATTTATTTCCCCCACCCACCTTGCGACTGCTTATATTCTAGGCATGCCTAAAAGGTCTAGCAGATAAAAATAATCCAAGATAAATTCATGTTGATATACTGAAGGAAATAGGGTTTGATTTGAGTGTGGGTTTCATGACAGGCAAAAGACCTGCAGGCTCTTAGGAGACCATTGCCTGTGACCTTGGCCTCTCCTTCACAACCAGACTCCCAACACCTTTTAGAGAAAAGCCACAGTTGAAGTGATGGAGTGTTTATGAAGAGAGACGCTCCGAATGCAAAGAGACAGGCTGCTCCCCTGTCCTTGTTAAGAAATACACAGACCAGGATAATAATAATAACAAATAGGTACGTGTCACACACCTACTTATTTTCCCTCTCCTTCCTGCATTTTGTTTTCTAGGAGCAATGCAAAGCAAACTGAGATCCAAACGTTCAGCTTTTATTATCTTCTTCCTTTAGAAAGTCTCAAAAAAAAAAAAAAAAAAAGCAAATGCTTCATCTCAACTCCTGAGCCCTGGTTGGACACATTGGCCAAGTCTTTGCTGGAAGAAGATTCTCCCCCCCCCTGCAGCACCCCCCCCCAGTTTTCAATCCCTTATACAGACGCAAAGCATGTACATTTTAATGCATGCACATGCACACCCGTAACTTCAATCCCGTTAAACATTACATACATCTTGTGGACAGAAATTAAAAAAAAAAAAAACACAAAACTCAAAGCTTTACTCCGGGCTCGCGATGCTTTTTGGAGCCATCGTGGAGACCAAACAGCTAAATATCCCACAATTTAGGGAAGAGAACACAACCTCCCCCCCCCTCCCCACTCCTGGCTTGCGCGCGCGCACACACACACACATACACACACACTCACACACACACGCGCGCGCACACACACGCCCGATCTGCAAAGCTGTCCCCCCCCCCAGTGTTTCCTCTTTAATTATGACCTGTTTCCCCTCCCTCTCCCCCCCTCCCCGCCCCAGCCTCAGTGAAAGGAGCCCTTCTGTCACTCTTCACTCGCTCGCTCGCTGGCTGTGGGAGGAGCCCGCCGGAGGAGGAAGCCGTGTGCCTGGGATACCAAGAGCCAGAGAATGGATCTGCTCCGAGCGGGGACCTTGCTGAGGAGCCGGGCTTCCCGAGGAAGCTGAGAACAGCCGGTCGGCTTCAGCTGGCTGCGGATACCCGGGAGGCACAAAGAGATCGGAGGAGGGAGAGAGGGGGGGAGAGATTGAGGGGGTGGGGGGGCGGGCTGGAGGGAGGAGGCACGGACGGACCGAATGACAGACTGGCTGGCCGATGGTCGGCGCGAACCGGAGCAGATCCGCGGCCAAAGGCTGAGCACCGGGAGCAGCCCAGCCTCGGAGGTCCAAGAGAAAACTAACTGCACCCCCAAGTTGCCCCGCCGGCTTACCTCGCTGCGCTGAGGAATGAAACCTTTCCAGCTCGATTTGCTCTTCCTCTGCTTCTTCTTCTTCAGTCAAGGTAGGATCTCAGCGCTGCTGGGGCTTGGGGGGGGCGCAAAGTCGGAGGTGTTTGAGAGGAGGGCGCCCGAGGAGGCAGGAATGGGGGATTTGGAGGGGCGCGGGGTGAGACTGGCTTGGGAAACTCGGCTGGTGGACAGGCGCTGCGAGGTGGCTTCTTTGCCTGTGCAAATACAATGTAATGGCACTGTGCCTGTGCCGTTGGAAAAGCAAGGGGTTCGGGGGTTCTGGAAGGGGGAAGGGGAAGAGAGACGACTTTCTTGTCTCACTTGTCAACATCCCTTTCGCACTCGCCCATGCAGATGAGTTCTCTGGGCACCAGGTGTGTGCATGGGGTCGTTTCTCCATTTGCCATTCCATTCCCAACTTCTGGGTGCCTCCTCTTCGAGCCCAGGATGGGGAGTCAGAGAAGCCTGACTTAGCTGGAGATTTTGGCTCCACGGGGAAGGTCGAACTTGGCCGAGAGTGTGTGGTTACAGAAGAGGGCTGTTGTTGTTCTGGAATCTTCTTGGGTGTGTATGGGTTAAGACCTGCGAGTAATCTGTGAAGAGTTTCATTCGATGTTACAGAGGTCCTTGAACAAGGCTGAATTCAAGGATCCTACCAAGGATTCAGGATATAAAAGAGAAGTTCGTCTCCAGTGCTGATTGCTTCCTTTCTTCAGCCAGGCAGGGGCAGAGAAGTGGCCGGACTCTTGGGAAAGAACTTTGCCACTTCTAGGCTCTTGGCCACTGAGAGCCTCCGGGCTGGACTTGGTGGTTGGGAGAGGAGAGGAATTCTGGAGAAGGACTGTGAATGCCTACTTAGCTAAAGGCATCAGAAGTCACCTGTGGAATTGAGTTGGAAGGGGACAAGTAAACCAATTCCTTTCCCACTCTTTTGGAATATGCCAGTGCCACCTCTGCCATCTGAGGCAGCATTTGTGCCAGACAGCACCACTCTTAGAAGGGACAGGACTCTCTCAGAAAAAAAAAAAATCCACAACAGAGCAAGTCCATCTGTTGATTAAATGAAGGGTAAAAGTTTTCAGGAAAGCAGAGCGTCACCACGGGTGGCTGCTTTTGCAAGCAAACGGCATGTGTCCCTTGCTTCCAGTCAGATTGAAGCCAAATGTAGCAAAAGCAGGCCTCCTTCTCCCCTCTCCCACTGGTCCTGGTGGTGGCTGTTCATGCAGCTCAAACTTTGCTAATGATCCTCCCAATGAAACTTAACTGGGTTCTTCCCCCATAGGAGTTGTGGATAATGGCTGTGCATAATGTGTGTACACACACACACACACACACACACACACAGGCATGCAAGCTTGTGTGTCCATATTGTTTTGTGCATCTCACTGGGGCTTCCTATAAGCAGCAGGAAGATAAATTGCCTTCCTCGGAGTTTCCAGACTGAATGAAGTACTATCCCAGAATACTGGTATAGAGACAGATAGGGTTATGTTACTGTTTTGTGAGATTACCCTCTTTCTTGGATGTGTCTGTGTGCTTGCTCATGCATATGCACACACCCACAATACAAACACACATTCACGTGCATGCATATGCACACTGACTTCCATTCTTTTTTGCCTCTTTCTCACCAATTCACTCATCTGAGAAGAGGAAGGGATCTTCCTACCAACCCCTACCTTTGTAGTGTATGTGCACGCATGCACACACATACACACATTTGCATGGGACTATGCAATTATTAGCCAGCCTACTGTATTTTGGGGGCGCTTGATTGCACTTCCTCGCTAGCATGAGAAGCCTATAGTTAGTTGTCTAAGTGCTTCCCCGTCCGTTGAGCCATTATGGTATGCATTTCAACTGAGCTTACTCCTTTCTCAAGACCAAACTCCTTTTCTTGATGGCCTCCTATGAATCTTTAAATATTTACCTACAGTGGCTAAATGCTCCATTTCATCTACCCTTAGCCCTGAGGCCAGTAGAAAGAAACTATAGCATCAGAGCACCCAAGTGTTCTGAGTTTGGCCAACAATGCATAATCCATGGACCCCTCAGATGTGGCCAGTCAGAATACCAATAGAGCAGCATAAACAATGTCTTCCTATTGCAATTAAAGGCCAAGGGGGAAGATGATTGATGGACTTCATTATGATGTGATATGAATAGCTTTTGAATTGATCCATGCATGTGTTTGCTGTTTTTTTTTTTTGAAAATGTTGTTTGGAGTATTGTGAATTCCCTCGGAGGAGTCTACTCAACCTTCCTTCTATAGCTGCTTAGCTCCAGTATTGGTTTTCTACCCTACCTGGTGTTGTGTACTCATCCAGTTACTGGATAGAGAGCAGAGCCGCTTTCAACAGGACATCAAAGGACTAATCCATGCGGCTCTATGTAACCTCCACTGAGCTCCCCCCCACACCCTGGACTGAGGATGTAGGTTGCAATATGGACACACTCCAGCCACCCCTACAGAGCCTCCTGCCTGACTCCTACCTCCCTCCTGAACCCTTATCTTCCCAGGATGCTTTTCCAAGGAAATGTGAAGAGAGTCAGGGTAGCGCTCCCCCTCCCCCCAAAGAGAAACAAGTGTCCAGGGTCTCTTTAAGACCTTACCTGGCATACTAGCAACATGGCCATCTGCTACCCAACACCTTTCACTGCTTGAGTTGTGGGAATACAGTTCCTAAGCTTCCTGCCTCACAGGATCTCCAAACACTGTTCTCAGAACTTTAATAATAAACATGAAGATGACATCCAAAATCCACTTCAACCATTTCCCCTACACACCTCCGATTGGTTGAATAGTCACCCTTACTTTTCCCTTGCTCCATAAGAGAGAGCAAAAATTAATGTATAATGAATGTCAATAATATGCTGTGTCCTTATTCTTTCAAAGTTGGGGCTTCTGGTATAGACTGAGATCAAATATTTCTTTATCTTTCTTAAGGTGGCAGTAGAAAGGCTAAATGGCATTCCTCCATTCCCACTCCTGCCAAACGTCCCTGGGCTTGGCTCCCAGTGGGGGATGGAGAGCTGCCAGTTTGTGCTGTTTGTGGGTTTCTCTCTTGCTGGGGATGCCTCTTCCTTCAGCTGTCAGGACGTTCGTGCTTTGTACCGAGAGGGATAATGTCACAGCACAATTTGCCTCCTGTGGAGAAACGGCATGTTCTGCCCCTGGGTGAAGAAGAATCGATTCTCTTGTCATCCATAAACTTAGAACTTGCCATATATATATATATGTTCCCCTTTATCATTCTGGTTTACCCACAACTATTTCCTTCCCTATCCTCCCTCATCCTGTCCATCTTGCACACACACACACACACACACACACACACACACATCTCAGGTAGCTTTGGAGGATCATGTCTCAGCATGGACTGGGGACCTCCTGCTTCCCATTACATGTCCAGTTCTGACAGAGTTTGTGGGTGGGGTGTGCAATCATGCAGACTTGGTGGCTTCGGCTTCAGAAGAGAGGCAATTTCTGCACTCTGACATTCTGCACGGTATTCCCAGAGTGCTCCCCCTTCCCGCCCCCCTGCCCCGGCTTAGTGCCTTGATGCTCACAAGATTGTAATTCTGCTGGACCCAGATGACATGTTGGCTTTGCACATGCGTTTTGATACTCTGAATACTTCCAGATGAGACTGAAAACTGTCACCTGTTCATGATACCTTGAGCTGAGGATTTGGGGGGGGGGAGTGTCTTTATGAGGGAAGAATCTAAGCAGCCAGTGTGCTGTCCTGACTGGCAGGAAACATTCAAATGACAATGATGTGGTCATCTGATGGAAACTGCTATGGCCACCTGAATCTCCAAGGGGACAAAGTATATTGAGTAGCCAACAGGGTGAACCAGGGTGTGTGGAGAGAGCTGGCCAGGGTCCAGTAGACCGCATGGGATGGAGGACTGACTGTGGGAAGCAAGTTGCCAAGAGCAAAGGGAGGGGAGAAGAAAGGAGGGGCACCAGAAAGAGAACATGCCCACTTCATAAGTGACCCAAAGAAAAGAGAGGAGTGGAAAGGCTTCAACCGGAAGGATCAGAAAAAGAAACTGGGGTAGAGAGTAGCAACTTTGGAAACATTTGACCTTATCCAGAAATGTCATATAACAAAAATGCATGCCCTCCCTGGCAGTCTGGAGGAGGAAGAATCATTTCTTTTGTCCTGGAAAGTTAATCCACAGTGTACAAGACTGTAGGACAATGGGTTTTTTAAAAACACATCTTCTGGATGGAGACCCCGGAGGGCATGTTTATGTGGGTTGTTCTGCCTTCCTCCTAACTGGAAGCCCTCAAGGATCAACCCAGACCTATTGAAAATGGAAGAGGAACACCCCAGGGGGAAGAGAGTGTGGGTGTGGTCAACGCCTTTGGATTGCACTAAGAGGATACCACCATGGCCCCCCTCTTGAGTGTACGAAGGAGGATCTGGCTTGGAACATGGCAGCAGTGACCTAGGCATGGTACCAAGGAACAGCCCTGCTGGTGTGTGCCTGTGTTGGTAGAAGCCAGGGCCAGCAGGAGATGGGGTGGAGCAAGGGATTAGGCCTGAAGATGCAATTTTTTCTTTTTTGTTCAGCCCAGTGGGGGTGACTTAGACAGTATTATACTGCCAACCCAAAAAAAGCATATGAATAATCCAGAGTGAATTCAAGAGATTTCAATAGCAAAATAATAACAATACTAATGATACCTTTGATTTGTGGAGTACTTTTCTTCCAAGGAGATAAAAAGATAAACTGTTTTGGAAACATGAACAAGGAAAAAGAAAATTGCCTGTGATAGAGGACTGGGGAGAAGGGCCAAGAACACTTGTTTTAGCGTCTGGATGTAGATCGGAGGGGGGGCAGGGAGGTGGGGAGGAGTAAGATGGACAGAAGCATTATTTTTCAGTTACAATCCTTGTCTTTGAAGGATGCTATGGTGACTTTTGGGTGTAAGAGGGTGGTGTTTTTATTTTGCTTATTTTTTTTTTAAATCAGAGTTGGTTAGGAGACAGGGCGACCCCTGAAAGCAGCCTGTAACCTGGAAATGGAAATACTTAAATTCAGTAGGTGACGAGTTCAGAATGATCATAAGCTTGCACAGAAATGTTGACTTTGAGGGTGCTTTCGCACCCATTTGCAGACAGGCCACTGGAGTCCCAGTTTTCCCTTCAGGCTAATGGACATCCCAGAATGTGGGAAGCAGGGATTGGCTTAGAAGTTGCAGCATGGAGGTAGGGAGGAGGGATTGTCTGTTTCCTGGGGCATCATGTCCTATCAGCCCTTATCCACAAGTGCAGGAAGAGCAAAGCCTGCCAGCATCGCAGCCCGCTTTGCCATAGCTTCTCCCTGCATTGTAAATAGAGCGGGTTTTATTTCCAGTTAGGAGAATGAAGCAAGAGCTGCCTGCGTGGTAATACAGAACTATTCCATATACCATCACATGTCACCTGCCTTTCCCAAGGGAAAATGCGGAATTTCTCCAGTTAGGGTGCGTGTCAAGTGAGACTCTACCTACCTGGATCACCGGAATGCCTCTCTCCCAGGAAAGCAAGGAATAAGCGCGGTGCCCTGCTTTCTGCCAGAAGCTGTGTGTGTCTGTGAGTGTCTGTGTGTGTGTGTATGTTTGTTTGTTTTACTAAACATGGCAGGGCTTCCACTCCCAGCCTCCCTCAGAACCCACTCCAGTGCCATGGAGTTAGGAGTCCTGGGAAGGCTGTTAGGCTTTGCCATGTGTCCTTTGTCCCATTTATCATGAACTGTCATTTACTTTCTGCTTCTAATTCACTGAAGGAGCTAAGGACCCAGTACACATCTGTGTGTGTGTGTGTGTGTGTGTGTGTGTGTGTGTGTGTGTGTGTGTGTATGGGGGGGGTGTTTCTCTTGCCACTTCTCCCAATGGTAAAAATGAGTATTCTGGCTGTATACTTCTAGAAGTCAGTAAATGTCAATATTGGATAAGTGTTTCCTTCCTATCACTGCAATTTAGCGTAAGCTGCTTGGAAACAAATGTCTTTGTAAGCATACAGTGTTTCAGTGAGTACACAGTCAACACCACTATGAGGATTAAATAAATGTCAGCTTTCCCCTTGGTACACTTGGTAACAAGCTGGAAGCCTTGGAAATAGTGACCAGCATGGGTGGATCCAGTGCCTTTCTGAGTTCTTCTCCTGGGTGCCCTGTAGGACTCTCCAGAGTGAAAGGAGGACCACCATCCCAATCTTTCCTGAAAAACAAACAAACAAACTGCCAATTAATGATAAGGACCCACAGACCCTCCTCTGGGGAGTGTTCTCTACAACACAGATACCTTTCCATACCTTCCTGACCTGCCACTGTATACACTCATGCAAAAACACAAGCCCACCGCACTTGCTGTGAAGGTAGAATATCTTTGGAACTCTGAGCAATTCAACCACTTCCCTCACATGGACAGTGCATATTGCCCCTCATCTTCTACTGGCTGCTTGTGGCCTTAAAGGCAAAGCCAAGTAGAAATATCTGAAGTTGGTTTTAGTTGGACCTAAACTGCCGGAGCCTGGGTGTGTCCATTTTAGAAGTACCCAGCTGGACTAATTTCTGAGTCTTCATGCACTGGATGGTTGTTGCAAGTTCAGATTCTCTCTAAGAATTGGAGAGTATCAGAGGCTGGGAGTTGTAGCAAATACAAAGCCATTTTCCCCAGATGCTCCATTGAGTCTGGTGTTTTGATGACTCAAGTGTCTTGCTCCTTCTTTTATGATCAAATAGCATTTTGTGACACTGAAGCTCAGCCATTAGACACTCAATGAACACTCACTGTGAACCTACTGTGTGGTAGACGCTGGGTCAGAGGGCTTGGAGGCCAAGATAGCTGAGACATTCTGTTTCTACCCCAGGGCTCTCTGGCTTGGTAGGGAACAGACATGCCCATTGGGTTACAGTAGGATGGGTTCAGAATCATCATTTTGAGAACAAGTGGAATTGATCAAGGCATCAGAAAAGGCGAAATGGAGGAGGGGGCAATTGTATTGATCTTAAAGGATGACTCTAAGTCCCTCAGATAAAAACATGGGGTGGTCCAGGCTATTATTTTTTAATTGACACAAAAGCAAGAAGACAGAACAGAATGTGATGTGTGCAGAAGATTGGTGGGGTGAATGACTAGAATGTGGGTGAGTTAGGTAACAAGGCAGAAAATGTGGAAAGGATCACTGGTGGGTGGTCAAGGACATGGTGGTAAATTTTTTGAGAATGAGCTGAAAGAATTAAGTCGATACTTGTAAGGAAAAAGAACCATGGTTAGTCATTTTTGGGGGGTCTCTAGTCCTCTCTGTCATGGGCTTGAGAGACCAACATGTTACTTATTTTACTTAGTATTCCCTGTGTTTCAGATAGAGATGAAAAATGTAGAAGTGAGTAGAAATATCTCTTCCTTCATAGCTGGTATATAGAGGGGTGGAAAAGTGAGCTGGAGAAGAATAATGGGGAACTGATCTTACCAGTTGGTCTGCATTCTAGAGGAAGAGGCAGAGGGACAGAGGCTGATAACAGAAAGGGAAAGCTTAAGAGAGGTATGTTAGATAGAGAATGTGGAAAAGAACACAGACTGTCCAGAAACAGGATTGCTGTGCCCTCTGGGCTATTAGTGGATGGGACGATTGGAAGAATAAGATTTACTTAGTGCTAGGTCCCCATGGAGGTTGAGGAGATGGAGGAAGCCTACAATAAAGGGTGAGGAGAAGACCAGAAGGATAGACAAATCAGGGAAGAGTAGGAAAGCAAGATACCTGCAGACATTCTGTTGATGATGTCTTCCTTGCTCTCAAGAAAAGACTAAGCTGTACTGGCTTGGGACAAATAAGGTTACAAGGCAAATGATTCTATTCAGAGATGTAAGAAATGCTCTACAAGACTGGTGTGCCAAGTACTGTTCATTCAAGAGTAGAGAATGCCATCAGATCTACCCGTGCACTCTGCCCTCTGGCCTGTTCTCTTTACCATTTGTGGGGGTTGGCAGAGCAAACGCAATGGGGAAATGTCAGGTGACATTTCTGAGATTGTGGATATTTAAGTCGTATGCCTAAGGTCAGCCCACTGAGCAATCTCTCATTGCTACAAGTGTTTTAAGAGAAGATTTAAGATCCTCAGGAACAGAGGACCCTACACTCTTAAGAGGTGAGTTAAGAGTAGACTAAGTGACACCAAAGACTCCCCAACTTTACAATTCCCTGAGTAATTTCTCTTAGAAGCAATCAATGGATTTATTTTGAATAACACACTCAAGAAGTTAGATGATGTGCCCTCTGTCTGATTGTCTGTCTCTCTCTGTCTCTGTCTCTCTGTCTCTGTCTCTGTCTCTCTCTGTTTGTCTGTCTGTCTGTCCGTCTGTCTGTCTGTCTGTCTGTCTGTCTGTGTCTCTCTCTCTCTCTCTCTCTCTCTCTCTCTCTCTCTCTCTTTCTCCGAGCATGTTTTCTTTTAGGCACCTGGACAAATTCCTTTGGTTCTAATTGGTGGTGATGGTAGCAATGGCGAACAATTATTATGTGTTGACCATGACTGTGATGATAATTAATTAGCATCAGTATAAAGCATCATAAGTTAAAAAGTAGAACTGCCCAGGCCATACCTCATTTCATCACCGTGACAGCAATGAAACGTGGGTAAGATGCTATCATGTCCCTTGTGTCACAGAGGTCTTCCTCCTAATCCTGCCTCTCAGGATGCAGTCATGGTATAAGACTGGTCACAGTGATAGAATCTGTCGGCCTCTCTAGCACCCAGGCATAGGGCTGGACTTTAGGGGTTCCCTCTGAATATCAAGAGGCCGAGCCATGGAGTTGACCTCCAAACAGTAAATCAGCAATGAGCTCTATTTCTTTTCATGCCAGACTTGGACTGAGGTAGTCCTTCATCTGTCTGGCATCCAGCGTGAGCCCTTGAGGGCTCAAGACTTCCAGGCCTTGAGCTTTGGAAGTGACAGAGCCGAACAGTAATCAAGGACACACCATTTAGGTAGCTCATTTTGTCACTCCCCCACACCCTTTTTTCTCTCTCTCTCTCTCCCTGTCCCCCCCCCACACGCACACTGCAAAGAAGCAAGGCACTTTCCTCTTGATTGGCTGATTAAATTCATCTATGCCTGTTTAGCATTGCTGGGGCCTGGCACACCATTGGGCTCCTATATAGATGGATATGAATACATGTTGAAACATCAGGTGCAGTATGAGGAGTAATGAAAGAAGAGGAAGAACATGAGACACAACATAGTCAGGAATGTGGTGGGACCCCCCCCCCACAATTTAAGGAAAGCTTAAATTGTATTTAAAGTTTGGTCTTTTACAGAGGAAAGTGATTCCTCTCTGACAAAGGCTTGGATGCCCATTAGGTCACCAGGGACAGTGGCAGGAGACACTTCCTCTGGCATGCCACCCACTCCTGAGCTTCGGCAAGAAACCATCGCGCCCTTCTGTTCTTTCATGCATGTCAATGCCCATTTCTGTCAATCACCTGCAAATGTCACAGGTGACTCCGCTCTGGTGCAGTGTAACAGTCCACCTGTCACCCTTGGCAATGCTGGGAGCTATGACAGCTTCGGAGTCACACTGGGGCCTGGTTGGCTCACTGTGCAGGTGTTGAGGGGTCTGAAAGTTACAGCATGAACACATCATCACACACAAGGGCTCTCATCCTCTGCTGCCTCGCTTCCCTGGTGGCTAAGAAGGAGAGATCACCAGTGAATCCCCAAATAGCTTTGTTGCCCATATTCTGGGACCTGCCCTTTTCTATGCCTCCCTTATAGATACTGGGGTCTGCTCTAGCTCCATAGGGTGCTACATTTCTCCTGGGTGCTGGTCTCTGAAGCCTTCTTCATACACAGGATGCTGCATCCGCGGGGAAGGGCAAGTGCTGAGAAAAGATTCTTTCCTAGTGGCTTCTTTCTCCAGGAAAATGATGGAATGTTTTGGCATCTGCCTAGTGAAGACTGCGGTTCCGAAGTCAGCCTGATGGTGGCAGCAGCTGCGCTTGCAAAGCCCAGGAGTGAGTGAACCCAGAGCCGGGCCACTGAGGGAGTCCCTGTGGTTATAGGAGCTGGGTTGCCTGAAACTGAAGCTGGGAGGCAGTAGGCACCGAGCTGAGGGAAGGCATTCAGTGGGCTCTGGGTGGTGAGGCCAAGGACTCCTCAGGGCAGTCGCTTGCTCTCCCTGGAGGCTGGGGTCCTCTCTCCTGAGTCTGCTGGGTGAGAGCTGTGGTAGGAGAAATCCTTAGGAAGAAAGACGATGGGCCGGGTGAGCACAATTAAGCATGTCCCAAGAGGCTCAGAAAGGGTGCACACCAGGGAGTGAGGAACCACAGCTCCCTGCAGTTTCTCTTCAGGGGGTGGAGGGGCTGTTTCTCCTGTGTGTGCTGAGTGACATCCCTCCCCACCAGAAGCCCCTCAGCCTGCAGACTCTAGGCCTGTGCCCAGGGACCCTGTCCCAGGTATCAGCCCCTTTCACAATCACAGAGCCCAGACCGCTCTGCTCCTTCCCACGCGGAGAAAGCAAACAGACAGACACTACAATGACCTGGCCCTGCCTGGCTCATCTGCTTTCACATCTGGATAGCGATACAAATTTCTCTGTTTTTGTTCATTTGTTTTTTTAATTTTAATTCTTTTTCAATTGTCTTTTGTAGTTGTGCAGAGGAGTTTCAATTCAACCTGTCAGTTGATGAGTACAATGAATCTTGATCAACGGCACCCCTGCCATTGTTAGGGCTCATCTCTGTCTCTCTGTCCGCCTGTCTGTCTGTCTGTCTGTCTGTCTGTCTGTCTGTCTGTCTGTCTGTCTGTCTGTCTCTCTCTCAACTCTACCCATACCCTCAAGTTACCTGGTTCCATTTTCACATATGTATATTGAAAAGGATGATTACATCTTCCCACCCTTCCTCTCTCCATCTGTCTACACTCCATCCCTTGCATTTCCCCCGCTACGCATTCTGACAAAACATGCTTCAGCTTCCTGGTACTCATTTTGTTAAACTGTAAGTTTGTTGTTCAAAGGATGGATGCCACTGGAATCCTCCCCTTCAGAAATACTAGTGTCTAATGACACCATTATTGGGGAAAAAAAGAAAGAATTCACCATGATCTGCAGCTATTAGAAAGTTTGTCATTCTGGGCAAGGGACCAGGACAGGAGGAAGGTATTCTATGCTCTATAGAAGGAATGGTTGAGTGGTACTGGTGACCCCAAGAACTCACCATCATCTTTTCCTAACTTTTGAGAATTATGAGGGAGATGTAGCTGAGACCCGCTGAGGGAGATGTAGCTGAGACCCCAGAGTCGATTCATATGCAGCAACTAAGGTGTAGGGCGAAGGAGGAGGGCAAGACCCCACCATCAAGCGATCCACTCCCCTGCCTGATCTGCATGGCCTGAGTTGCTGGTCGCTTTGGCCCCTTATATTGTCTGAGCTCTTCTGATACCATATGACCTTACTGTAGGTTTGGGCCATCAGTAGGATATTTCGTGCAGCTCGCCCACACCTACACACATCCCTCACCCAGCTCACCATCAAGGCATTGCTGCTGTCTCTGGAAGCAGGGGAGCTGCCTCCTGCCTGGTGGTCTTTATACTGCTCTTTCCTAAAGAGAGGGTGGTGGAGAGCGACAAAGATAAGGTTGATAGAGCTAGTGGCAAAGGACAGAAAACCTCTTGAGTATCTCTTATTCAGGAAGACTTTTTTTTTGCAAACCTTTACACACTGCAGTTTGATTGTCTGCAAGTCAGAGAGGGATCCTGGTGCATAGTGTGAGAAGTCGCTGGAAAACGATAGGGAATTAGCTCCTCCCCAAATTAAGCACTGTTATACCCACAAGTTGTGTGACCAGGGTTGTGCTGCCTTCCAGGCCCTTGGTTTGGCCTTTCTCCTCCCATTCACAAGACTTCCAGGAGGGCTTTGTAATCCCTTCCTGGAAAGCTGAGGTGAGGAGGGAGGGGGCTGTAAGAAACACATTAAAGCAGTAACATTCCCTGCGTGCTGACCCAGAAGTCTGTGCTAGCTGAAGTTTTGGGAGGAGCCCTCCAGGTCTACATGCTGGTCCTCCGTTGAGCTTTGCATGCATTCCCTAACACAGTCTCCCTGACTAAAGTGGTGATCCCTGTACCCATTGGCGGATGAAAATGTACTGGGGCTTAGACACAATCTGGGCAGATCCCAGAGCTCTTGCTGTCAGTCCATTTGCAAAGGAGTCCAGTCACAAGGATGGGTATCTAGACGCCACAGAAACCTGGACCGGCCTGTGCCAAAACCTGGGACAGAGTCGTTTCTGTCTTCTCTTTCATCTACTTGATCTTTCTTAACAGTTCTTTACAACTTTCAGCATAGGGATTGAAGAACTAATAACAATTTTTAAACGAAAGGAAAACAAATCTACAATACAAAAGGCTGAGGAAGAATACTAGAAGCTTTTGTACATGGTTAGTGAAAGCTTTCTCTCTACCACCCACCTGAGTCTGGTTCAGCTTCACATTTTGAGAGCCTAATGCTGATTTCTTAACAAGACCCCATCACATCCAGCTCCCTCCCTCCACCAGACACACATACATACACCCCAATGGGTTGTGTCTTTTTAACTAAACTCTATTTGTAGGGAAAGGTGAGCCTCTCCTCAGCTCTGTGCTGTAAGAAAGGGGCTATTTTACATAAAACGGCATTCCAGGACATCAAAACCCTCCTTTTTGTCAAGTCTAGAAGAGTAAAAATGTCAGGAAACGACGTGGTTCTGAGATGATTAATAATGGTCGTTAAGAAGAAATAAAAAATATAAAAAAGCTCTTGGAACGCAGGAGAACCTGAATGTTGCTCGGCTTACGATTCTCCTCACTTTGGTTCTGGCAGACAGCTTACCTGGCATCGGAAATCATTGTAGGAGACGGCACGCATCTACCTAGGCCATGCTTAAAATCATAATATTGGCTTAAGATAGACACTTATGATAAACTGGAAAAACATGAAAGTTCTCTGAAAATTTTAAAGCACTTAGATGGAATCAGAGGAATGCAAGGGAAGAATGCAAGGCAGACGGATCTGGGCATGAAAGGCATTAAATTCATCCATTTTATTCTGTGGCCTGAGCCCTTCATCAGGGCACCCAGATCAGATCAGCGGGGTGCTGTCAGCTGTTACCAAGGATCCAAAGCCACATGGACATTCCTTTCTCTGGGTCTGAGCTTTGCCTTTGGTTACCTCTTCATCAAACCAGCACAAAGGAATTCACAGGTACAAACCCATGCATTTTATGTGAAAAAAGAGCACAAAATACCATCCAGGCAAGAATAATCCTCCTAGCCTCTGTTCCTCTGCTAAAACAATCAGAAACCTGCATTTCACTCTTTGTCATAATAAACAGCTTTTCTAAAGCTGAATGCCACCAACTTTAAAAATATGTGCACTGCTTATTATTATTGTTGTTGTTGTCTTAGTTGAAGCCAAGTACTAGAGCCTCACACCTATAATCCAGGCTACTCAGGAGACTGATCTTTGAGGACCAAGGTTTGAATCCAGTCTGACAGTAAAGTCCATGAGCCTTGTATCTCTAACAGCCAAAAGCTGGAAGTGAGCTGTGGCTCAAGTAGGAAAGTCATAGGCTTGGGACAGCTCCCAGGCCCTGAGTTCAAGCCCCAGTGTTCGTTTTCTCTCTCTCTCTCTCTCTCTCTCTCTCTCTTTCCTTCTTTCTCTCTCTCCCTCTCTCTCTTTCCCTCCCTTCCTCTTTCTCTCTTTCTCTTTTTCCCTTTCCTCCCCTCTCTTTCTCTCTCTCTTTACACTACTATAGAATCTTCTGGATTTTCTCACTCACAGTTACAGAGGGGAAAGAAAGTTAAGGATCGATACATTCCTCTATTTGTAGGCCTGGACTTCATTTCTGTGTTCCTGGCAGGTGGCTCTTGAATATGTCAAAGGAAGTATTAGGTCCTTAATATTCTTCCCGGAGACTCTCTCTCAGTGGTCCTCTGTGTGAGCTGCAGGGCAGCATTTTCAGTGGCTGCAGCATTACCTGGGAAATGGTTAGAAATGCAAATTCTCGGGCTTCAGCCTTGGCCTTCTAAATCAGAGCCTCTGAGGCTTGCCCCAGGAACCATGTTAGGGGCCTCCAGCTGAGGAGCACTAAGCCCTGAGAAAGATGCCTGCTCATACCTGGATCATATTACATGCCACACCTCCACCTCCACAGGAACAGCGCTGACACTGAGTCCACAGGGAAGTCCAGAGTCGCTTCTAACCAGAGGATTTAAGGTGGCTCATGGGAGCTGCTTCTAAGAGTGTTTCTGTTATATTACCTTAGGGAGCTTGCAGATCGTGAAAATGAAGCTAAGGAGTAAGGCTCGCCCCGGATATAGGGAACAAAACTGATGATGAGATCAAGAATGTAGCATATGGAACATGGTAGCTTTGCCAGTTTGTCTTTAGTATCATTGCCTTCCTCGGAGCTGGCAGGAAATCAAGAGCATATCCTTGCAGTGTGACTTGCAGCCTGTCCCAGCTCTGTAGGACCCAGAGAAGCCATGCAATGATCTATGCTGACAAGAAAGAATGCATCCAGGCACCTCCATAGATTTCCTCCTACCTGTACTTTACGACATTTATTTTAAACTCAACACAGTACACTAGAGACACTCATGTCCATAAAGGATAGATTTCCTGCTTTGTATGTGAAGAGATTCAGGATATATATCATAATGTATCCAAGAATTCTTGTTCTGTTTTTTTTAGGGGGGGGATCTTCAAGGTCAATACGACTACAGACATTGATATTCATTTCATTGTGAACTGGTATCTGCTAGCTGCTTACTGTCATTTTATTTTTCAATTCATGAAAAAGATGTTCTCATCACTAGACCTGTGGGCTTCTTTCTTCAACCCAAATCACTAAAGGGAAACCAAATGCATAAGCTGATAAATTCAGCAACCAAGAGGAGGGAGAAGGGGCCAGGGGTCGATGTAAAGGCACCCATACAACATTCTCTAGTTTGGAGAGTGAATTTTTTTTAAAGGCCCATATGTTAAAGCTTGGTCTCCAGAGTTATGTTATGCAGAGGTAGTGGAATCTTTAAGACATGCAAGTTAATGAGAGGTCTTTAGGTCATTGTGGGTATGTCCTTGAAATTGATTGTGGAACCTTTGACCCCCGCCCCACTCTCTTTAACTCTTTGCCATGAGGGACCAATTTTTCTCTATTATAAATGTTCCATCACCATATGCTGTCTGCTACAGACTTTGAAGCAAGGCTGTCTGGCACAGTCATGGACTGGAACCTCCAAGCTGTGAGCCAACAGGAACTTCTCTCTTTACAAATTGATCATCTTGAGTATCAGTCATCCTCATGGAAAGTTAACTACCATAGCCCACAAGGGCTTTTGGGCATGCCCTCTGCACCCAGATGTCCGAAGGATGTAGAGCAACAGGTGGTTGTTATGCTGGCTAGATGGGAGAGCTGGGTGGACAGAGAGAACAAAGAATGAGCCTCAATGTGAGAAATAGTTTGACCTTCAGATGTCAAGACTACAGGGTTCAAAAGCCACAGCTTTATTTCTCCCTGATCCAAATGAAGACTAGAGCGGTGGGGGGGGGGAGGAGAGTGCTCCTTATCTTCACAAAAGCTCAGCAGTGAAGTTGGCCCTGCCACATGAGTAGATGCGGGGGCATAAGGTTCTGTGTCTTCTGGGTTTTTTTTTAATCAGTCTGGTTCACCCCTTCCGAAGGACTCAGCTACATCTACCTGGTGTGGAAGTGTCCTTTGCCTTCCTCCCCAGGAGCTCAGGGAAGAGCCGCCCCTCCCACTTTCACAGCCCTCTCTGGAACGTTCTAGTAGTTATAATAGAACAATGGAGTGGCTTGTTTCCTATGGGCTTCCCTTCCAGAACCTCTGGAAGGTCAGGGCTTGGTCATTTTGATTTTCTTGGGAAGTATCTTGGTTGGATTTGGGTGTGCAGTGGGCTCTCAACACAATATTTATTATGATTATTATTGTTGTTGTTATTATTATTAACATACTTTTTTTTGCCAGTCCTGGGGCTTGAATTCAGGTCCTGGGCACTGAGCTTCTTTTTGCTCAAAGCTAGCACTCTACCATGTGAACCACAGAGCCACTTCCATTTCCAGCTTTGTCTGTTTATATGGTACTGAGGAATTGAACCCAGGGCTTCATGTGTTCTAGGCAAGCACTCTACCACTAAGCCACATTTCCAGCCCTATTAACATACATTTGTTATACAAAGGGATTTTCACTGTGATGTTTCTATGCATGTAAAAAATGTAACTAGATTAAACTCATCCTCTCTATCACTCCCCCCATCCCAATCCTTCTTACAACAGTTTCAACAAATTCCATTGTTCTGTTTTTATATGTGCAAATACAGTACGTTGATCATATTTATCCTTATCTACTATCTTCATTAGCCCTTCCTCTTCTCACTGGTGCCCTCTCCTCCCTCCCCCCCACCATCAGTCTGAGCTGGTTTTACTTTCCTGTCATTCAAGTATTTTTAGTGTATATTAAATATACCCCGGGGAATTGCACCATGATATTGCAGATGTGTATATATTGTCTTTTGCTCAAAATATTTCTATTATTTTCTCTTACCCCACCCCCTATTCCCTATTGATCAACAGTTTTTTTAGTTCCTTTTAGTTGTTTTCATGCATTGTTGAACTGTATTCTGAAATCATTCACCCTCTCTTTCTTTTTCCCATTCTCCTTCCCCTTCCCCTTCCCCTTATCCTGCTACATATCTGTGTGTGTGTGTGTGTGTGTGTGTGTGTGTGTGTGTGCATTTATGAATACGTACATCTTTTTGGTCTAGCTTCCACATAGGAATGAAAACATGATATTTCGCTTTCTGAACTTGAGTTAGCTCATTCAATATGATGTTCTCCATTTTCCTGAAAATGACATGACTCACTTTTTTATGGTTGTGTGATATTCTGTGGTGTATATGTACCATATCTTCTTTATTCATTTACCCATTGTCAGCCAATTCCACCATTTGGCTATTGTGAGTAGTGCTTCAATAAACATGAGTATACTTCATGTATACTGATTTACTCTCTTTCAGATACATGGTCCTATAAGATCATAAGGTATGTGTGTACTTTTAATTGTTTTTTTTGGGGGGGGAAGCAACCTTCATACTGATTTCCATAATGTTTGCACTATTTTACATTCCATGGAACAACATAGTAGTGTTCCTTGTTTGCTTAATGATTGCCATTCAGGCTGGGGTGAGAGAATCTCAGTGTGGTCTTGATTTGTGTTTTTGTAGCTATGGCTGTTGAACATTACTCTATGTGTCTATTAGCCATTTGTATTTCCTCTGAGGATTGCCTGTTCAATTGCCTTCCCCACATATTAATTAGATTATTTATATTTTGGCTGTTCAATTTTTTTGAACTCTTTATATATCTTAGGTATTAATCCTTTATCTGTTGAATAGCTGGTGAAGATTTCCTTCCATTTCTGTGGATTGTCTCTTAGTCTGGTAATTGTTTCTTTTGCTGTGCAGAAACTTTTTAATTTGATATAGTCCCAATTTGTCAATTCTTGTTCATGTTTTCCAGGCAATTGAAGTCCTCTTCAGAAAATAATTACCTGTGCCTATAACTTCCAGGCTTTTTCTGCATTAGATTTAAAGTTTCAAGCTTTAGCCTGAGTTCTTTGATCTATTTGGAGTTGATTTTGTACAAGGTGAGAGATAGGGGTCAAGTTGCAGTCTCTTGCAAGTGAATAACTAGTTTTCCCAGCACTATTTGTTGAAGAGTCCCTCTCCAGTATATGTTTTTGGCTCTTTTGTCAAAAATTAAATGGCTGTAAGGTGCATTTCCAGTATTTCTTATGCAGGAAAAGAGTATCATGTGTCAGTGATTCTGGGTAGTGTCTATCTTTCTGTGCCTTGAATTTTACTTGCCAGCCCATGGAAGTGCTTTATCAGAGATCCTGCTCTATTTATCACAATTATTACCTTTTACAACTAGAGTACCTGTGAGCACCAAGTACTCCTTAGGGAAAGGGGATAATAATTTAATTTCTCTTTGCATTTATATAGTACTTACAGTTTCTAGAATGCTTTCACATTTATTATGGTCTTCTTCCCTAAATCAGCTCTTGTCTTGCTTTAAAAAAAAATAAAAACGAAGAAAACGAGCTCAAGTACACTGTAGCCTCTCTAAGGTCACAAAAGATAGGAAATGTGACCATGGACATGAAAACTCAGTGGTTCTAAGTCTGAGCCCCACTGATTGCCCCAGGGCCCTCCTCTAGGTCTTCTCCCTAGCTTCTGCCTCCAGGAGTATATACCTGAGGCATTTCCTAAGTCTTCCTATGAAGACTGGTGTGTTGAATAGCTCCTTGAGAATTGGAGAGTCAGAATGCCTGGAGGTCAGGCAAGGCTTCTAGTCACAAGAATAATGGCTGGTGCCAACTAAGGAACAAAGAAGCTGGGGAAAACTGTTCTTGACTGAAGCTCTCTTCTGTCAATCAGAGATAATAAAGAAAACACAAATCCATTGTACTATGGACTTAACCAACAATAGTAAGCAAGAGGAGCCTGGAAGCTTCTCCAGGGGTGAGGGGCCACCTTTCATTTGGCTGCTGGCCATGAAGTGTGAGTCATCAATCAACCGAGGGAGAACTGAGGGCCCAAAGTATCCATTACAACTCCTCATTCTCTAAGCATGTGATTCAGACCCAAGATCACTAGCTCTTCCCAGTGCCTGGCACATAGCTCTGACCACAGTCTCTGTTTGAGAGATTCAGGGTTTTTCTTCTTCCTGTTTAACAAAGCTCTTGTGGATCTCCAGAGAAAATCCTTCATGTACCATGCTTTAACACACTGTGATGGGCTTTATTTACAGGTGGTGAATTTTCTACCTCTGGCTTGATGTTTCCAGATGGGTTGAGCTGGTGTCTAAGGTCAGCATAGATCTTTAAGATGTTGAGCATCCTCAATCTGTTTTTTGAGGCGAGAAATTGTGTGCCTTTGAAGGAGAGGCCATGAAAATTCTGCCAAAGGAGTTCATCAGAATTATAAGAAATATCCATTGTGGAATGACTTAAATTAGTTTCTGTGTGTCCAAAATGGTGCTAGATATAAATGGTCTTTGGAGAGCTAAAGAAATAGTTGCACATACTATTTTCTGGGTTCATTGATTTAGAAGGGAACCCCAGTTGAGAAAAACTATCTATAGAGGTACTCTCTTTGTTTCCTATTAGTTTCTGTTGCATCCAATTGCCATAGCTTAAAGACTTACAAGCATTACAACTGTAATATCTGGAGGTCCGTAGTCTTGAGTGAGCCTTTAGGGGTTGGAGTCTAGGTACTGACAGGGGTGGGTATTTCTGGATGCTGTAAGGAGAAATCTGATTTTCTTGCCTTCCCTGGCTTCTAGAGCTAGTCTGCCTACATTCCTTGGCCCACAGCCCTTCTTCCCATTACTCCAACCTCCTGCATTCAGCTTCCTATCACTTATTTATTCCTCTCATCCTCTGTCATCAGACTCATAGGATAATGCAGAACAATCATGTCCTTCCTATGCTGAATCATACCCATAAAAATCCCTTTCGCCATGCATGCATATAAGGTAAACTAATCAGGAAGCAGGACATGGAGATCTTTAGGATCGTTACTCCACATACCACAGAACTGAAGACAAATCCAGATAGCCTCTCCCTCCCATGAAAAAACACAGGCTCTCCTCTCCTACTGATCTATATAGGAAATTCTTGCCTCCATTTCTTTGTCTTTAAGTTAGAGAGAATGACTTTGCCCTCCCCCTACCCCTGTCATCATTTATATCTAGAAAGTACTTTAGGATCACTACATAAACAGTGCTTAGTATGAAATGGTTATTATACTACTAGTCTATGAACAGGCATGAATTATGCTTGCATTAATCAATGGAGCTACTACTAGAAACACTGAGTTCCATAGGGGAGAGATTAGGGGGCGCATCTATTACATTCTGTAGTTAAACCTCACTAAATGATTCTTAATAGCAATTTACTCAGGCTTCATTAGCATAGAGTCTGAGAACTCTCCTCCAAAATACCGTACACGGGGCGCTTCCTTGTCTTTGGAGTAATTGAAATGAAATAGAGATCAGCAGCAACAACAACCCTGCAAGAGAGAAGGAGAAATAGCCACAGTGGTTCTCCACAATTGAATTCGCTGCACAGGGAGAAGATTTGGGCCTCCATTTAGATTTTTCTGTCCTTGCCTCCATCTGTGGTTCAATAGAGTCTCTTCCTGATTAGAGAACACTTTAGAAATGTGGAAGGTTAGCCCTCCACATTCATGTGACCACCAGGTGCATCAAGATTCCACAAAGAGTTGGGGCCTTGGGAACTTGAAGGCCAGTGGGCCCTGTCCACTGAACTTCTAGAAGAGAGAAGAGCTTCTGAGTGTCCATTCCCCACCCTACTATTGGCCCATCTACAATCCTTACACCTCTCCTGCAAAAGCTCACGGAGAGAAACATTCAGTGTTCCATACTGACTTCTTAAATAGGCTTAGGCCGTGTTCCACTCCGAGAGCCCGTGTCCAGAGAAGGTTAGATTGCTCTGAGCGGTCCCAGATGGAGCTGAGCTCAAGCAGCTCTGGGGAATTAAAGAAGAGAGACAAGCCCTGGGAATGATTATAATCCCATTATGCAGTGCTCCCCTATTTATTTCTTCATATGGATGAATTTGTATATATTTGCATTTTGTTCTATCTGATAATATGCGTAGAATTCAAATTGAAATGACTTGAATAGATTTGAATATTAATCAGGCATTTAAAGGCTGCCATCCCTGGCAGAGTCCCCAAGCAAGAGAGTGTGTGAGGCAGAAGCTCAGATCTTTCCTTACAGCACTACTATCAGGAGCCCTGAGGGTAATGGGCACAGTACTGGTAGGTACCCAGAGGAGAGACACCTTTGGGATGGAGCTAGGGGCCACTCCAGATTTCTAAACTCTGGTTCCATTGACACTGAGGGAGAGCATTAAGAAGAGACCCTTGAGCATGTATCGCTTAAGGCTTCCTCTGACACTCAGACACATGGGCTCAGCAATGCTTTGTAAAAGGCAAGATGGTTTGAGATGAAGCCTCACTACTTTTCTCTCATAGAACTGGGTCATAGGGGTAGGATCTCTTTCAGGTAGGCAGTGACAGGTATATGTAGCTCTTCCTGATGAACTCTCAGAAGGTGATGGACCCTCTTCTACCTGAAGGCCTATAGCAAGAGTACATATAACATCTCCTGGTCATATTCCTATGGAAAATAACAATTAGACAGCATGCTTTGGGTGTTCCAAAGCCACCAAGGCTCCCAGAGAATCTTCTAGGAAGCATCTTAATACATGTGTTACCATAGCAAATGGGCATTAGCATCTGTAGCCTGCTTTACAGGCTTGCAAAAGGAAGAAGGCCTTCCTTGGACTAGAAGTCTAGGTGGCAGAATATCCCCAATATGTGTCAGGGCTCAACAAAACTCAACATCAACAAATTTGAGGCCAGCCATGGAACAATAGTACCTTGCAGTAATTGAAATGAGATTATTGGTAGTCCACGGTTCAGAAACTTAAATACACCATCATTCACTGAAGTACTGGTTATCAACTTGCCTCTGTGATCTCTACATTACTGCATTTTATGCTAACTGAATCTTGAGTAGCTCCAAGTTTATACTTCTGACACCATGTTGGAGGCTATTACTGAGAGTATCAGTAGAAAACAGTCCTGTGGACCATTTAGTCCCCTGCTGCATGATGCTCTCATGTATACCCCATGATCACTTTTCAACATCCTGCAAACTCACAGTTGTATCATGTATTACTCTCTTCTTGGTACAGGGCATCTGTAGTCCAAATACTCGATTCTACTCCACCTCCATCTTCTACAACCAGTTGGCTCTCTGTCATGGTATACTCTCATTTGTGCTGCTTTTTCTTTCCATGACTTTCTGTCCTTCTCAGGTTCTTCCAAACCTTCACCATATCCTCTCAACTTCCTCACATTTCCCCCAAAGCTACCAATCACCATCTTCATTCTTCAATATTGATGTCTTCATAAGACACAAGTCAGATTTGCTCCCCCACCTCCACCCCCACCCCACATTGTATGGGGTTTGAACTTAGGACTTCGTGTTTGTCATGCAGGAACTGTATACCACATGAGCCATACCTCTAGACTTTTTTTGCTCTGGTGACTTTTGAGATTGGAGTCTTACTTTTCCCTCCAGGGATCCACCTACTTACACTTCCCATCATACTTGGTATGACAGACAAATGCCACCACACCCAACTTTTTCTGCCAAAATGGGTGTCAAGGACTTTTTCCTGGGATTTGATTCTTCGGATCTCCTCCTCCCAATAGTTAAGATTATAGGCTTGAGACACTGACCTCTAGGCTGCTCTTGGCTCTTTAGCAAGCCCACCAGATATCGTTTGCCTGTCAAAGCAGAGCTCATACACACGGAACCTAAGATTAACCCTGACTGAAGCTCCCTCACATCTGCCATCAACTACTTCCTGCAGTGTCTTTGTCTGCATCCTTCCTTGCTCTCTGAGCTCTAGCCAAAAATAAAAATAAAAAATAAATACATTGATGTTCCCTGGATGTACCATGTCCTTACATCTTTGCTTATGCTATTCCTTTAGCTTAAAATATCCTTTCCCTCATCACTTATTGAAGTACTGTTCCTATTTCAAAGCTCAGCTCAAATGTCACCTTTTTCCATGAAGTTACTTCCTGTTTTCTGCTCAGAGTTGCTCCGTTCTTTCTTCTCTCTAAACATAATGTCTGTATCCTCTTGCATCATGGGTTCAATCCTAACCTGCTGATCCTGTTTACTTCATGTCTCCAGGACTCAGTTGTGAACACCATGAAGAGAGAAACGTTTTTCACATTTCTTATTTCACCCCATCATTTTTTTTCACAGTGTTTAACAAATGTTTGATCAGTGACTAAATGAGGAAGTGGAAAAGGACTATTGTGCTCAGATCCTCCAACTCTTCCTGTTCAGCCCTTACCCCCGACCCCTGCCCCCATCCCCAGCCCTGCACCGGGCTGCCTTATAAAAAGACACCAGCATTCCTTAAGCACCTGCTACCCTTGTCAAATCCATTCTCATGATCTCACTGAGGAGGAAAAGATTCCGATTTCCATTTTGTAATGAAGGAAACTGAGTCTCAGCAAGGTTTAAGAAATTTTCCCTCTGTTTCCATAATGGAGCCAAGATTAAAATGGGAGCTTTCAGTCTCCACATCTAGATCTTTCTACCACCCCCATCTGCTCTCTGAGTCAGCCAAAGCACAGCTGACTCTCACCTTCCCCAGACTCCAAGTCAGGCTTCAGTGCGCCAGGAGAATGAATTTCCTGCAAATCAATCCTGGATGCAGTTATTATTTTATAGGGATGTTGTAAGTTGATAAGGTAGCTGTTATATGCTAATAGCTATTGTAATGTTGTTCTTAAGGCCTATTACTTGTGCTGGCTTGTATTTTAATATGTGCAAAGGTGATTACAACTTTAATATGAATGTTAAAACAGATTAGCTGATTTATATGTAAAATAAATAAATAAATCGACACTCATACTCTCATTGCTATTCATTTCTCTCCCTTTTTTCTCTTCCTTCTCTATCTAAAGGCAGATGTGGTCTGTGGGGCATTGACAATGGAACAGAAAGAGAGTGTTTGCTGGGTGATAAATAATGGTTAGAAACAGCTCTTTTGTTCCCAGTGAATTTGGACTGTATGTCCTTAATTGCAGCTTGTCTGAGAGTTTGTGCTTTTGACTGGATTGGGGAGTTCAGTGTTGTTTGAGCTCAGTGCGTTCACCATTTTCCCCCCATGAACTTGTGTTTTGCACCTCTGTAATCTGTTGTTTTCTTAGTACTCACTGGAAAATTTGCCCAGCTTTCTGATGCATCCAAGAGCCTAGGACCTAGACAGGAAGCTGGGGACAAAAAAAAGCAATTCGAGAAGGATAGAGACAGAGGGGAGGTGGATGGAGTTATTTTGACAGAGCAAACAGGAGGGATGGCTAGCTCACCTCATGGGGAGAACTCTGGAGAATGCAGCTATATGGGGCAAACTCATGCACTGACATGAGCTAAGCAAGTAGGGCAGGGAGGGACAGGTAAGGAGCCGAGGAAAGAGCATGTGTGAAAGCCTGGAAGCAGGAGAGAATGTAGCCCATTTCCAAAGTCAGGAACCTTCCTAGCCAAGGAATGTAAGTAATGAATTAGCTAGAAGAAGAAAGAACCCATATGAGATTGTGAACATCCTTGTTTTAGGGGGTAATTGCCACAAAGGACTAAGGGGAAGAAAGGAAAGAATGAAGGTTAGTTACAGAGATGGCACAGATCCGGGCAGAGGAAATTAACTACTTTAGGGGAGAGTTTGATGAGGAGGATGAAAAATACAGAAATGACCCAAGATGAATGTAAGTATAGGGGAGAGGTACGTGGTGACCTTTCAAAGGAAATATTGGAGCGTACGAGTCAGAGCAGTACTGAAAGTGTCACATAATTAGTTGCCTACCCACAATGAATAATCATGAATTAACGTAGCTTGACAGTCTACTACCCCAATGGGTTAGCAGCTTGTTGTCACAGGTTTGTTCGGAGGCCCTTTTGAGGGGGCTACAGTGTTGGTGTAAGAAGCTTCGTCCACTGTCTGGACATCAGAGAAACAGAGTCAAAATGAAGAAATCTCCGCTCCAGAGGGGAGAAGTTGTGGGTAACAACTGAGCGGGGAGATGAAGAAACATGAGGCTGTGATTTCTCTCTGATTTTCATAGATAGGACAGGATGTGGATGCTCTTGGCTGATCCAAAGTATAAAGTAGGCTTAGGACTTGACTGCAGATAGGGAGGGGGATGTTGGCTCTCTGGATATCCACTGGAAGGCTCATCCTACCTAAATAGGGTCCTTGACGTATTTTTAAATTGCCTCACAAGTAACTTGACGGCCCAGAGAGTTGAGGAGGAGAGGAATCAATAGACTCTGCGGCTCTGGACTCAAGTCTAACTAATTTTTTCACTCTTTCCAAAATATTTATCGAATACCCAGTAGGTGCCAGGCATTGTGCCAACAGGGCTTAAACCTCTTGATAAAGTTGACAGGGACAGTGCTTCATAGGCATTCAATAAAGGTGTGTTGAAAGAAGGCAGGAATGAATGAATGGACATAAAGAGAACACTGAAAGAAAATGGATGCCAATCTTAGGAATTTGTAACATAAACAAGGCACTGGGCAGACACGGTGACCTACCCTGACCCTATGCTCATGCAATGTGGCACCTTCAAAAGATGATACCTACCTGACAGAGCCATACAAATTACCCTAATGCTTGAGGGTAAGGCCAGAGGCATCTGAAGAAAATGACCTTGCTGCTCAGACTCTCCCAGGAGCTCAGATCTGAAACACACACACCCATCACAGACACAATCCAACACACACACACACACACACACACACACACACACACACACACACACACACACACACACGGTGGAAGATAAGGCGCCTTCAAAGGATGAGCACCCAAAACAGAGCAGGCACCTGAAACAAAGATATTCAGTGACATGAAGACTCAGAAGGAAACCAGGCATGTGGCTCAAGCCTGTAATTCTGGCTATGGGGAAATGGAGATCAAAGGATTGTAGTTGAAGGCCGATCTGGACATGAAAGTTTGTTAAAGTCCATTTTACCCAGTGGCTGCATACGATGACATAGACCCAATCATAGATACCACATCTTCTTGACTCATTCATCTACTGAGGGGCATCTGGGTTGGTTCCATCTCTTAGCTATGGTAAATAATGCTGTGATAAACATAGTTGTGCTGGTAGCTTTAGTATGGCCTTCCCTGTTTTGACTGTATTTGATTCCAGTGTCCTGCATCTTGTATATACATTTTTCTAATTTGGGGAAGGGAAGGGAAATAACAAAATGCTGAAAGAAGGATACAGGTTGACCCATTGTAACAATGAGATATACAAGACAATATGTTGAAAACGAACTTTACAACTTTGGGGGTGGAGGGGAGGGAGAAGTTGGGGAGTTGGGGAGGGATGGGATGGGAGGGGAAAAAATGATGACCTACACCCATTATCCCAGCTATGGGGAAGGACAATGTCTGGGCATGATGGTGCCCATGATGGGGAGAAGCACAAATAGGAGGATTACAGCCCAGCTGGCCTAGGCATAAACCAAGACCCTGCCTTGAAAATGACTGAGGCAAATAGGGGCTGGCAGGTATGGTTCAAGTTGTAGAACATCTTCCTACCAAGTGTGGGAGCCTAAATTCAATCCCCTCCCCCCAAATAAGCTGACACTAGCAGAAAAAGAAAAGAGAAAATGAGAACCATGAGAAACAACCATATGTGTGTGTGTGTGTGTGTGTGCATGTACGTGTGTGTGTGTGTGTGTGTCTCTGTGTGTACTAGGATTCAAACTCAAGCTTTGTACTTGCTAGGCAGGCCCTCTACCATTTGAGCCACACCTCCAGCTCTTTTCATCTTCATCATTTTCTAATAGGATCTCATATGTTGGCCTAGACAAGGATCTTCTTCTTTATGTTCCCCATATATCTGAAATGACATGCACCCACCACCATGTCAACCCTTTTCTTGGTTGAGATGGGACCTCACTAAATTTTTTCCCAAGCTGGACTCAAATGTCAGTTCTTTGTATCGCTACCTCTTGAGACGTGAGGATTTCAGATATGAGCCACTGTATCCAGGGAGATGGAGAGTTCTTTTTTTTAAGTTCTGAGAAGAAAGGATAAAATGAACAGCCATTTTTTGACATGCTGTATGATACTTATCAGCTATAGAGACCTTCTCAACTTCTCCTTTGGTACTTACTATCTGTCTTATCATGTTTTACATAGATGAAGGAGAATAAGCTTGGTTGAAGAAGAAAGGAAGCCTGAGCTAGGGAATGTGATGACAAGAGATTATAGAAGGTAGGAATTTAGAGCCACCCACATCAAGGACGAAGTATCATCTCTGCCATGTCGTAATAACCTTCCTAGTGTCAGAAGTGACCTTCCAAAGCCCAGCTTGCCCTTCTGAAAAATAGAGATAACACAGGTATATATGTCCCTAGATTAATTGCATGGATTAAAAGATCACCTCCAAACAAACTAATATCTGGCTTACAGAGAAATTCAGTGATGCTGATGTTTAAAACAAGTCTGAGTATGAAGCCCTATGAAACCAAGCTCCCAAGGACACTGTTTGGAATATGAAGAAATAGTCTTGGTTCCATCTGGGTGAACAGTAGTCAAAAAATATTATAGGAAAAGAGAGTTTGGAAAAATACTATGGAAATAATGCATAGGTATATCATTGGCATCTCCAGAGGAAAAAAGTCTATACAAGATTAATTTGATGGATCATAAATATCCAGAAAAATCTTCCATGGTCACTGGAAGCTACCTGGGGTTCACTAAGCTGAACATATAATTGAAGAAAAAAAATCTATCATTATAGTTTTATTTTAATCTCTCCTTGGTGGTATTGTGCTATTATTCTCAATACCAGAGGAATCTTTTGTCTGGCATTCCAGAGTTCTTACTTGGAGAAGAACCATTGGCACTGGAATCTCAGCCTCCGCTGACATGTTACTGTGAAGGAACCATTTGGCTCCTCTGTAGAAGGCATCATGCTCATGTGGAAGATGTTGACAACCTGTGGTACCCTCTGTTAATGGGACCACGTCCAGACTGGCGTGCTCCATTCTGAGAATCACCTCTCAGAGAGCCATTTACAAATTAGGGCATTACAGAGGTGGTGGGAAGCTTAGAAATTATATAATATGCAGGAAGGGTGGAAGACCACAGCATTATTTAGGCAGAACTTCTAGTCAAGGCTTAAGGGGTGCTCTGACTTATTGCATATAAAAAATCACTTGGTGTACTTATATAAATGGCAATTTTCAAGGATCTGTAAACTCTAACCTATCAATCCCAGATAAGGCCCAGGAAATTGTAGTTGAAGAAATGTCCCAGGTGATTTACATTCCAGCGGTCCAAGGACTGCATTTAAAAAGAACAACATGGGCTGGAGGCATGGGTCAAGTAGTGGATCACCTGCCAGGCAAGCATGAAGCCCTGAGTTCAAATCCTACTATCATAAATAAATAAACAATGTAATTGTCTAAACATTAGTATCTCCCATTGGTTGAGACGGTAGACTCCTAATCTACAAATCCTCAAACTTGGCCCTCTGCTTTGTGGGGTGGGGAGGAGGATATGTTATGATCTTACTCCTGTATTTGTACGCAATGTATTGCACACAGTAGGTGATCAGCAAATGTGTGTGTAATGCAATTATAGGAAGGTATGAGAAGGAAAGTTATAAAAATGAAGGCTTCCTAAAGATAAAACAGGTGACCTTGCTCAACAGCCAGCTTGCCACCAAGGCCATCCATCTTCATGTAGGGATTGGATAATAAGATACCGGAGATGGCAGAAAGGAGTTTGCTGAACTGGAAGAGAGGTTCAATGAAGGTGACCTCCAGGAATTGCCACATTCTTAAAACTCAAAGACATACAATACATCGAAAAAAATTATTTGACTATAGCACAGAGGTAATAGAGTCAGGGAGCTATAGATAGGAAACAAAAGATGGTGACGAATGAGTGTTATAGAAAAGAGCAAAGAGCATACACTGAAACAAGAAGAGCTGATGAAACTCTGGCCAAGCGCTGAGCATTGAACATTTTTCATATTTTGACCGTGGATATGAGGCCTGTCGTGTTTTACATCATGTCACGTAATGCAGCCCCACATCTGCCCTGAGCTCTGGCCACATACAGGTAGGAAACAGAGTCAGGTTTGGTTTCTGCCTTTCCTCAAGAAATTCACAAACCCCACCCAGAGTCATGGAACATGAATCTCACTCTTCAAGTTGAGAGGGGGGAAATGCAAGAGTAACTACTCAGAAGAGCAAGATGGGTGGGATGGGATGGGGAGGGGAGTATTAGCTGTTGCAGACGCTGCTATGCTTCTAACAGTTTAGAACCTGGGCCCATCAATAAGTATTTGATGAATGAATGAATCAATCACACTAGCATATATATCGAGTTTCTCTTTGCAGGCAGTATATTGCATACATATATATATATATATATATTATAATACTTATTATGGAGTTTAGAAAGGTATATGCAAAGTATGCCCTATTAGTATAGGGCCTATTAGTATAGGGCATACTTTGTATATACCTTTTCTAAACTCCATAGTAAGTATTATCATCCATGTTTTATAGGTTTCAGCATAGAAGTCATGTTAAGTAACTTGCCCAAAGTCAGAAGGCTTATAAATGATAGAGCCAAAATTTCCATACTTAAGTTATTGACCTCTCAAATCCATGATATTTCTACCACTCCATCCTGGTGAAGGTAACTTGGTTTTCAGACAAGTGACTTGAGACCAGAGAGGTGAAATGACTTCCTCTCTGGGAAGGGTCGACATGATGGTTTGAAATGGAACTGGGTCTCTATTCGGTCTTTGAGCAGTGAGTTCAGCAGGCAGAACTCTTCATCACATTGAAGTAGCTGACCTCTTCCATCCCCTGACTTGTTTCCCCTGCCCCATGCAAACGCTCTCCCTTCATGTAGAGAAATCGATGTACCTTATCCAGCTCTTAAATAACCAAACAGTGGCCCCTGAGACTAGGTCGATGTTGATTGGATCAGTTTAAACTTGGTGACTGGTAATCTTGATAATACAGTAGCTTGAGGATTACTCTTCTACCATTAAAAAAAAAAGCAGAATTAGATTCAAGGGCTGGGGAGGGGCTTTGGCCTGTTCTTTAGAAATCTGTGGCTAGCATACACATGCAGATTGGTCTCAGAATTCAATTTCTGCCTTTGTTTTCCTTTCCAAAACTTAGAATTGGCATTGGAATAAGTTGTATGCTAAATTGTCCTCATCTCTCTGGGTTCAGCAGTGCCCTTATTTATACAAATATAATTCCCATTGACTTTGGCCAGCGTCCTGCTTGAGTAAAAGGGCGAGTGGAATTTAAATCTATCAACTCAATCATAGCAATGTGTTATTCCTTCTTTACTGTCACTTTTTATGTGGATGATGGAGGCAAATGTAAAAGGGGCTTTTGTTTTTCTCTCACTCTTGGCATTTATTTTTAGCTGACTGCACTGTAACATTGCTCAAGGTAAGAAGTGTATGCAAGGAGAGAAAGAAAGTGTGTATGTATGCATGTCACACATATGCATGCATAGGGTAGCATTGTGTCTGTCAGGGGACTTAGTGGCCAGCAACAAAAGGCATCAGTCTTAGGTAAGTAGGAAAGAATACTGGGAAGGTCACATAATGGCCAATAGAGCTGAGAAGTCAGGCTCTGAGGCGATCTAAATAATAATCCCAAACAATTGTCAGAATGTCTGCTCCTGCCAGCAAACATCGCTGACCCCTGCATCGATTTTTGTCACAGCTACTAGCCCTGCTAGGAGCAATGCTTGGCCTACCTTCTCATTAACTCCCACAGTTGAGTCTGGGAGGTGGGTCAGATTAGAAGTGCCTTGTTTACAGGCCTGTGCTCTAGCTGCAAGGGAAGCTGGGGAAACCAGGGGCTAGAATTTTTCACCTTCTACATAGGGCAGGATGGAGCCTGTTTCCCACTCAGACTCATCAAAGACAAATTCCTTCCAAATGGGGAAGCCAAAAAGAATGGCAAATAACTACAACCAGCCTACCTGCAGGACTTGTATTGTTATTTTTAGGGCACACAATGTGTACAGGAATGTGTATCTTCTCTTCCGGGCCTTTAGGCATGATTATCCAGACTAGGGAAGATGTGCACATTGAATATAAATAAACTGGGCTATTTTTCAGTAAAAAAGGCACTAGGGTATTATGTCTTCCAACTCAGCAAGAGTCCTTAACTTTTCCAAACAAGAAAAACCAGAAGAGTTTCTGTGTCACTTCCACAGCAGTGGGCTGTGGGTCATATGCTGGAGAAAGAGCCATGCAAATTCATGACCATGAATCTGTCTTTTCTAGACTGTTGGAATTCTCAGACACTCCTCTGACCTCATTGAGTTCAGTTGCTAGCCATCTCATCTGAACTCAGCCCCTGTCAACCTGGAACAAGCATTTTTGGCAAATCATTGCAAGTGAATCATGAGTCTTTAAAACTAAATGACAAGATTCCCCTGCCTTCTCCCTGCAAGCATTTGCAGAAGGCACTGTAGGAAAGATGCACCAGACTGTCCCAGTGCCCTTTGATGGATTTGGTTAGGGGTATTGATTTACGAGTCCTTTTCCTTATAACACCTTAAGTCAAGCTCTAAACAGAGAACCAGATTGAGGATATTTTTACATTTCTATGGTTCCTTTCAGAGCTTTTTACTATAGTAACTCCCCCCTCCTACTTTGTCTGAATTATGGCAATGTGATCTTATTTTTATGGCGCAAAACTCAGTAAGAAAGAGACTCAGTGATGCCAAAGGTCAATTGACAGTCCTGGAAGACAACACCGGAATAGAACATAAAATCATGTCCAACTCTCAGTGGCTTTCTACCTGTCTCATTTCCACACCTAGCTGTTAGCACTTGAGAACTTCTAAGCAATTTGTAATGATTACAATCTTTTAGATAAAGATCATTATTCTGAGCTGATAGCAGTGAATGCATTGCCTCTGCAGCTCCTTCTCATTCAAGAAGAGACACATGCCTTGATGAGCTTCCTCTAATGGCTTAACCTTCAGAACATAGCACTTTCGTTTTGCTTTTGGAATGTACGTCACTAGAAATGTAAATAATCTTTTCCACTCAGACAGCTCAAGAGCCACCCCAATAAGAAATCTACTTCTTCGAGGGAAATGACAATGAGGAAACACCAACAGAGGCAAAAGCTGTTGAGTAGGATAGGGTAGACCTTGAATAGGGAATATAGGGAGGTAATATCCTAAATCCTAAATGCCAGATCCTAAATCTACCTGAGCTTTCCTGCCACTGTAAGTCAAGGAGATAAGTGGACTGGAAGCAGGTTAAGACTACAGAATCACCACACATTTCTCTCCATATTGCATTTGTTCTTGGTGGCCAAATTCTGACGTGCTAATGTCCCTGTAGCTCGTTAGATGACATTATTTGGAATTTAGAAAGCATTGTTTGGTTGCTACTGATGTTGGTGTTGGTATCTGAGGCTAGGGCTTGCTTGGCTTGCTTGTTTGGCTGGTGCTCTACCATGGAGCCATGCCTCTAGCTCTGCTTTTTTGCTAGTTATTTTGGAGATGGAGTCTCATAGAATTTTCTGCCTGGCTGGCTTTAAAACATGACTCTCCAGAATTCAGTCTTCTGAGCAGCTAGGATTACAGGCATCAACCACTAGTGCCCAGAAAATTCATCTCTTTCTTTTTTTTTTTCATGAAAGCAATGTGCTCAATTAAGTTGGGTTCCTTCACCAGTCAACATTTTAGTTAAGGTTGGAATGCTCCAAGTTTACATTTTCATACGTAAGAGAAAATAATCCTGTCACACTATTAGTGAACTCATTAGCAATTCGATAATGGAATGTTGAAAAAATAAAACACTGTTCTGTAGTTTGATACCTAACAAAAATAATATATCTTCAGATGACAATGAATTTGTTCTATGGCTTTTTATTTTTTAATTCTCTGAGAGTTAACCGACTACTATGGTGGGGGAAGAATGTGTTTAAAATTGATGTTACTGACTGTCTCATATCTAATGCTCCAAACCTATGATTTACAATTTATTGTATATTACCTTATACTTTTCTATCATTAGAATGTTTGATGAAGAAAATATAATAGAAAACAAGAAAAGGGAGGGAACTTCATGAAAAACTCAATTAAGAGAAATAAGGGAGCCAAAGAAATGGGCACAGGTATGGAAAATAAGAGTGTCTGGAGTGGAATTACCTGAGATACAAGCACCAAAAAACTGGAAGAAAAAGTATCAAATAGTTCAGTCTCTGGGCGTGAAAGGTCATGAGAGGTTCCATTTCTCAAATCTACCTCTAGATGGCAGTGTCAACCTAGAGCAGCTTGGCTGTTCCATGACAGGTAAAAGGCTAATCTGGGTCAATTTTGGTTTTTGTTTGTATTGTCTTAGGTATGGTTTTGCATTAATCATGTTAACTGGAAGCATCCTTTACTTCCTCTCCTTGGATTTGCTAGAACTAGCTAGCCCTTCAAAATTATTTTCCGTATGGATGTGGACTCTGGCATTTTGCAGGGTTCATGCAGTACGGAGAAGACAGATAGATGCAAAGAAAATAGTGAAGAGCTCTACTGCTCTTTTATCCATCCAACAAGAAAAATCCTGGATAGTCACTCACTTTAAGCTTGGAAGAGATGCACAAAAGGGAGCCATAGAGGCATGGACCTTGGGTTATTGATGACATGAAAATATCATGGCTTCACAATGAGGCTTCAGTTTATGAAGACTCTTTCACTACTTAGAGATTTTTCTTCCCTTAGTCACTTGGGTAGTATGTGCCCAAGTGGAGATTTCTGATGATCCACAGTTCTGTGATTGATTGGTTTGTCTGAACATACACACACTCCTCCATTATTGCCCTATCCAAAGCCCCCACCTTGTGGGACCTCCTCCTTTCTCCTTGCCACTTTCACTTTCTCAGAGTTCTAATCACCTCAAATTTACCTCCACTTTAGTACTTGCCACACCGGAAATCACCTAGGTATTTTCACAGGAGACACCCCCCTCTCTCTCTGGAAGTCCAGGTTTCCTAAGAATGAAAATCTGCCTCCTGTATTCATACCCTGTGTCCTGGAGGTACTCAATATTTCCTGAGTACCTAGAAATGAAGCATTCCTTTACTGCAATGATATCTCCTGAACCTTTTTCCCCCCGTAACCTGTTTTCTTGGTGAAGGCTCTTGGCAGGAACCAGAGTGGCCTCTTCTGTCTGAGCAGTAAGCTGGTTCTCTGATTTCAATAATGTGGACCAATCACACACACACACACACACACACACACACACACACACACACACACACAGCCCTCAAAACACACCTTAGCTTGAACTATGACTCCCTTCCAAGCTCTAATGAAGGGCCAGGCAGTTTGTTTATCCAAAGTGTTCGTCAAAAACGTATTTAATCGTGACTTGTTAAAGGTCAAGGAGCCTTCTGGGTAGTCACACCTCCTCTTAATACAGATAAGGTATCAGGACCTCAGAGTTACAACTCTTCTCCTACAGTCCTAGGAAGGACTATAATTCCTACCTTCCGTCCTCTCAACCTTTTTCCCTATTGTGTACAATTCCTAAATCAGGGGGCTCTCAGAGAGAACTTCTTGGATAAGTGGCCAAAAAGGGGTATACTCTTAAGAGATGGTCTAAATAAATAAATTTTGTTGTTTACTCTTCTCAGAGCAGCTTCCTTTTTCAGGAGAAGATTTTGCCTTTGATAGGGTGCTTGTAAACAGCAGCAATTCAAATAGTTTTTTTAGGCACACTGTGAACATTTATATGTGCTCCATTTCCTCTGTAATCTGCTTTTACAAGATGCTGGTGAGGCTTTGATGACAGCAATGAATGACCCAGCCGGCTTCAACCCAAATGTTCAAACAGAGCTGAAAATTTGGGAGAATCTAAGGTCTTCATCTCAGTGGAAAAAAAAAAAAAAGGAGCCAAATGCATCCACTCAAATTGCTCTTCTCCATGCAGACACGTTAACTTCTCCTTCTTCTGTGACTTCTTCCTGTCTTCCCTTTGCATTTCCCATTATCCTGTTCAGCTTATTGCCTACATCTGGAGTATGGCAGCTGTCCTGTAATGTGCAAGCTGCAGTACGTAATTTGGAGAACTTGAATACAAATATCTGTTAATTAAAAAAAATACAGAAGCATGCTTGTCAGCTTGTAATTATGTAAAGAAGAACACAACTCCCAAACTAATTTAAAAAGCAAAATGAAAATAACTTTACCAGCAGCCTTGCAGAAATTCTACAACTCCACATTTAGCCATTAACTTTCTTTGGAGTGTCCCAAAGTTCTTTGCAGTTGCTAGTGAAGGTTTGGAGTTGGATAGTAGGAGAGCCTAGTAGAACAGCCGGGAAGACATGAATAGGATGAGAGGTGATCAGATGCTCTCATTTGTCTTCTTATGATAAGTCTGAGACAGAGAGGTCCAACTTTGGCACTGTCAATATGTGGGCCTGCTAATTCTTTGTCACCGAGGTGTTTTTCTGGTGAGCTGAAAGATGTTGGACATTGTTGGCTTTTACTCTCTCTAGTTGTGACAAACAGAAATGTCCCCAGGGCATGAGGCTAAATTGCCACCACTTCAAAGTCAATGACATTTTCATTTACTGTACAATATGCACAAATTAACCTGGCACGGCCTCCAAAGACCTGGGTTCAAGTGAACATTTCCTCACCATGAGCATATATGACCTTGGCTCCTTCCTAGTTCTTCTCTGCACCTGCCTCCTCATCACCATGATGGATGTAGCAGATCCTGAGCTGACATTTCACCAGGGTTGCTGTGAAGATCAAATGATATACAGAAGATTTTCAAGTATAAGAAGGGCATTAGAAAGGTTAGGTTTTATCGTGGTTATTATTATTACAAATGGCACCTGAAGCACAAAGCCGTCTTCCCTCTGAGGGAGCAGCCTGTTGACTTTGACCTTGTTAGCACAATGCTCTCCTGTTGTCTAAGGATTAAGGGCCAGGTAGAACTTGCAGAGCCCTTTGGTGAGATCTTTGCACATGGCCAGAGAGTAGAGAGGAAAGGCAAAGTAACTAAGGGAAGGCTAGTAGAGACAGAACAATTCCACATACACAGGAGAGAAGGGCTCTGACTGTCTTCCAGGGACTGAATGTATGAGCTACTCTACTGCCCTTAGATTGTGTACACAGTGGACTCCAGGTCAATGTATCATAATCTTTTCCAACTTTCTTTTAATTATACCAAAGAATCACTATACCTCACACATGTGGACCATTGTTGTTTACCAATTAAAAATAAAATTTGAAAAGGGAATTAAGAGATTGTCAGCTGTCTGGGCTGATGGGAAGGCAGGCAGGTGGATGAGATGACTTCTCAAAAGCCTTCTAGCTCAGGAGTTCTGGGATTCTGGATTTAAGGCTAGATGTTCTGCAGTCAGGGTACAGCAGATTTGGATGTATTGCATTCATTAACAGCAGTTGTTGCCACGTACCAAGGACAGCTCTGTGATCATTATTTTAAGCTCATTATCTCATTGGTCACTGAGAGTTCCATACATATTGACATTGTAAAGATGGGAAAACCGAGGTACATATTGGGCAAAAGAACTTGCCACAAAGCATATGTATCACTATATCTGTAAAGCTGATTAAGAGAAGGGCATGTGGTAGGTCTCTAGACCCAAAGCTTTCTCCCTGAGTCCTGGAGAGGTCATTGAGTTGCCACCGGCAGACAGAGCTGCCATGTCTGGGTCACCCATGAGATCTTCACTGTGAGCATTCCATAGTCCTGTGGCTCAACGTGTGAAGGCCAAGAATAAGTGAAAGTTTGGGAAGACTCCACAATGCAGAAAATAAAAAGTAAAGTGACAAGCTGACAGGTTGAGCGGTGTACACACAATCAATACACCCAGGATAACTATTTCTGCAGAACAGTGCCTGGCTTATTCAGGTCCCCAGGAGACGCATGTTGCTCTGACAGTCGGCAGAAATCCTGACTGGATACAGATCTTTTCATCACCAGCTGGCTTTCCTGACTGTTTTTATTTTACATGATTAAATATTAAACCCTGTAAACACTTCCGTTTGTCTGCACCGTATCGTCCATCCAATTACCCTTTTGTAACTGCATCAAATCCTGTTGGCATCACTTACTTCCCTGGGCAGCAAATGCAATTCCAAAATCCTATTGTAAGATAAAACAAGGTGGTACCTGAGCAGCTTGGGGGTCAAGACTCTTCAATTCCTTTTTCCGATCCTGGTATCAGCTCTCCGTTTACATCTCTTCAAGTCAAATTGTTTCCTTTGTGAGTGAACCCAATGGTCATGCTATTAAGACTCTACTCCTTTCTTCCATCAGATTTAAAGTAGACTGAAGTAACTTTGAAAATTCCAAATTCTGAAAGGTAAGCCCCGTCCACTCAAAGACTTGCACGAGGATTATATAAAGCATACATCAAGCTCCCTATCTTGACACACAGCACAAACCGCATTCTGTCTCCTTCCTCTCCGGCTAGCATTTGCTGGTTCTTTAGAATTGCTCATTATTTTCTCATGCTAAATATCCAGGGGAAAACCTAATGAGGCCGGCATGATGCACGGGAAAATAATGTATTCCAAAGTCAGAAGGAAATAAGATCATTGAGTTGGCTGATGTTATGATTACCTACAGTTCTGTCTTCTCCGTTTAACAAAGATAAGCAAACTTCGTGATATCTAAAATTCAGTTTTGAGGTAATATCAAAGAAAGGATAATTACAACCAATCATTCGAATGTGAACTCTTTTTACATTCGTTTTGTATGGTGCCTTTCAGTACCAGCATCCTAAGGCCCAACAGCAAAAACCAAGGAATTCCTAAGTATTGGAATTGCATGGTAAGTGTTGTACAAACAGAACAATGGTCTAGGAAAGTGCTCTGACCCAGTGACTTTGAATGGACCACTACTATACTCTTCACTTCATAAGAGTTGAATGTCAACGTTCAAAGGAAAGCTTAGGGTACATAAACACCCTAATAATTCCTGTAAATAAGCTAATGCAATTGGCCCACCCAAGTAGATTTTTCAGCAATAGGAAATAAATCAACTACACAAAAATAATTCTATCAAGTTTGCCTATCATGCTTACCAGGAACTTTAAGGTGCTGGTCCTAGTCCCCCAACACCCTAACCACCGCCCCAGCTCCACCTTTTGTCTTTGTCCTGTTTCTTCTATGGCTTGGGTAAAAAAATAAAATTAAAATTTAAAAAAAAACACCTTAACCTTTTCTTTGCTCCCATGTTCCATCTGTTGAATGGGGAGGGCAACACTTTTATGCATCTGGCAGAGGGTGGTACACTTTAATGCGTGTTTGGAAAGTTCTTTGAAGAAGAAATGTTTGCATTAATATTGTTTTCCAATGCCCCGGATGGTCTAATGAAATGGTATCTTAATCTATGTCACAGCTAATTCATATTGGAATTGAGTTTACTGTATACGGATTTCAGTTTGAGGGGGTCACTGGGAAGATTTATTTGCCTTGGGGCAAATATTGATCTTCTGAGCCTCCATCAATATTTACCTTTTGGGTCAATAAATTGCAGTGTTGACCTTGATAAAAGTCAACATCTCCACAGAAGTTCAGGGTCCTCTCATCTGTGCAGCTTTGGTACTGAGTCTGCCACTTGACTCTGTTGTAATAAATCCTTATTTGCAGGAGTTTATAACACAGCTGTTGGCATGCCCTCAGGGGTAAAGTTGCAGAGTAGATCCCTAGGCATTTGTGTAGAAATGCTGAAGTGAGACTATCATATGCTTCTAAGAGAACTCCTGATCTTACGCTCTTACTTTTGGTGTGTATATGGTGGGGAGACATTTTTCAAAAGGGTTTGTCCAGCTCAGAGTAATGTGCAGACTAGTCAAATTAGTAATAGAAGCTGTAAAACTTGTCACACTACTCACAGAAGAGTTGAAAATAGCTTTGGAGAAAAGGGTGTTGCCTTCCATAGACACTGGACACTGGACCCCAAATTGGCCAAGTTGACTGTCATTGATCACACTGTTCATGACCAAAGAGACTGTGGGGTTTTCATATTGCTCCACAAATGTGCCTGCAATCACCTATTAGCTAGATTATGTCCTACTGCTGATTGAGTCATTCAGTGATCACTTATTTGCTATTTATTTATCTGTTTATTTATGATGCCAGTATTGGGGTTTAAATGCAAGGCTTAGAGCTCTATCAGTTGAGCCACAGATCCACTTCTGGCCTTTTTGCTGGTGAATTGGAGATAAGAGTCTATAGACTTTCTGCCTGTGCTTGCTTCGAAAGTTGATTCTCTGATCTTAGTTTCCTGAGTATCTAAGGTTACAGGCATGAGCCACCAGTGTCCAGCTGTTTGCTGAGTATTTATTGATAAACTATCTACTCAGAATGCTGAGATCTGAGGATGGAAGTTTGAAGCCAACCCAAGCACGGAAAAATAAATCTGCAAGTGGAGGTGTGGCTCAACTGGTAGAGTGCTAGCTTTGAGCAAAAAAACTCAGGAACAGTGCCCAGGCCCTGAGTTCAAACCCCATGGCTGGCACAAAAAAAGAAGGAAGGAAGGAAAGAAGGAAGGAAAGAAGGAAGGAAGGAAGGAAGGAAGGAAGGAAGGAAGGAAGGAAGGAAGGAAGGAAGGAAGGGAGGGAGGGAGGGAAGGAGGGAGGGAGGGAAGGAGGGAGGGAGGGAGGAAGGAAGGGGAAAGAAATAAAGAAATACTGTTCCATGCCCTTCACACACACACACACACACACACACACACACACACACAAACACCTACCTTCTTTTTCTTAGACCCCATAATTGCCCATCGCTTGTTAAGAAACAAAAATACACAGATTCCACCTGAGACTACAAAAAAACAGGACCCTTTCTTTCTCTAAGAACTATTGCAGGTATATGAATATGGTTAAAGGGCTCCCTTTTCTCCTATATCTACCCTCACTTAAATCCTCGTAAGCACAACATCTCCATCAAGTCCAAGTACAGGGCAAGAGATGGCATGTGTTTGAGAATTCAACATTGGCATCATACTCTGACTGCAGCAAGGAAGATTATTCATTCTTGGTTTAGCACCACCGTGGAGCATTCATGGGCAACACATCCTTGGTGCCTTTCGGGGATGATCAGGAGTTCAAAGTTGGTGGACTGCATAGAAAATGCATATCATAAGAATAGGAAGAGTCTTCTATGGGAATTGTGGAGAAGATGATATCCAAAAGGGAAAAGGGCAGTTGCAAAATGCCAGATCAATAGGATGGCTTCTGTATTCATCTTTGATGCTGTGATGTCTTTAGCGTTGGAATTTAATTGCTTTCCACATAGATTCAAGTAGAAAGAATGCTTCATCACCAAGCATTTTGCTCAGAAATGTTGCACAGATAAACAGATTTCAAGAATAAATGTATGTAAAACTCAAAACCCTGTCCAACACGCCTTATGATAAATGAGACTTTTTTATGCATTTCTCATTGATTTATCTGCTTTTAATGGGCCCATTTTCAAACAGCAGTGCATCCAGACTTTCAAGGATGGCATGTGTGTGTGTGTGTGTGTGTGTGTGTGTGTGTGTGTGGTGTGTTGGTGAAGAATGGTAAGGGAAAAGGCTAGCACTCTTATTTATTTTAGAAAACTGAATGTTAAAAGGCCGAATGTCACCTACAACTCTTCCTCTCGTTCCATTATTTTATCAGCACTATCAGCAATTCAAGTTATAAAAGCTCATTTCTCATTTGCCTAGATCTTTCCATACAGCTCAGGGAAAAAAAATACATTGATAAGATGGAAAGGAAGAGGATGGGCTTTGGAATTACTCACAAATTGGGTCTATTCAGTTTGAAATCTTAGCTTAATTGTCAATTCTCTGTCCACATTTTGCTGGATATTTGGGGCTCCGTCGTTTCCAAGCCACAGCCAGCTCAGCAGTCTGGTCTCTAGACCATTGGTTGCTGCCTGGAACCACAATTCACATCAAATCCATCTTGATGAGTTAGATTAATTGAGCTTCAGGAGTTTTGCTCTGTGCTGGTCCTTTGACTCAAAGCCTTAAGGGCCCAGGCAGTGATCAGGCAATGAGTGTTGGAACTTTAAATATACCCCAGGGCCTCTTTAGAACGACTAGCTTTGCCTCAGGGTCCTTGGCTAGATTTCTGAAAATGGCAAAAAGCAACACAAAACAAACAAATAAACAAATAGAAACCTTTTATAGCAGAATTTGTCCTAACCCATAGGGGGTCATTAGGCTGTTAGCTACCCTGTTCTTAAGAGAACTGCTTGTTTCTGTTCTCGTTTCAAATTCAATCAAGGAGAATTTGCATTTTATTTATTTCTGACAAGCAAATTAACTTCTCTTGTCTGTGTTTTGTCTCTGTAGTCAGGCCAAGATTTGCTCATATGCTGTTTTCTTCCCAATACCCCATCCACTCCCAAGCAAAGTCATTCATTCCTTCATTAAATCATTCATTCAGATGTCAGTCATTGATTAATGCTTTGATATTTATCAACCACACAGCTGGGAACTGAGGGATTTAAAAAAAAGTGAATCAGTCAGGATTTCTGCCCAGAAAGGACACAGAATCAACATAGAAAGACAAGCTTCTCATTGTTGCAATGGATCCACCTGTATCCCTATTTAAACGATTTGTTTTTTCCCTTCCCCTCCACAAATTGTACCAACCTCAAATACAGTTGCAACAATGAGATATACAAGTCATTATGTGGAGAAACGAACTTCACAACTTTAGTGGGGGGGGGAGGATGGGAAGGGATGGGAAGGGGAAACAAAGGAGGAGGCTACAATGCTTGATAAGATATGTACTCATTATCTTGCCCATGTAATTGTAACCTCTCTGTACAGTATTTTCACAATAAAAATTAACATTAAAATTAAAAAAGAAAGACAAGCTTCACACAGGAAGAGGTAAAGCAGGACCCCACACAATGTGATGGACATAACAGAGAAGGATTTGTATAAGAGATCATTGAGAGAAATCTGCCATCCCTGAGCAGCACAGGAACTTAGAGAAATTGAGAGCAGGGGATCACAGGATCACCATTCTCTTCCTAGAGGAAGTGAAGCAGAGGTAGATGTAGGAGGGCACTCATGTGCATGCATGTGTGCGTGTGCATGCGTGTGCATGTGTGTGTGTGTGTGTGTGTGTGTGCCTCTATCTTCTTCAGGCAGACTGACTGTGAAAGACTTTTGAAATGTCCAAGAAGGGACTATGTGCTCGGAGCTTAGGAAGGATCTTGGCTATTGAGCATACAGAATGAGGAGAAACAAAATTTCCAAGACAAAAACCCTGGTCGAAACCAACATTTAGAGGTCTACTGGTCAGGAATTTTCAGAGAAAAAGAATCAACTCTGTGTGTGTGTGTGTGTGTGTGTGTGTGTGTGTGTGTGTGTATGTGTGTGTTGACTTATAGATAGATATATAGAAAAGTAGACAGGTATAATGTATAGATGATAGATAGATAATAAAAATTTGGCTTGTGACTATGAAGGTTGAAAAGTTCCAAGACTTGCATAGTTGACAAGATTGGAGACCCAGAAGTACCTATGCTACAGTTCCAGTCAGAAGAGTTAACCCGCTTGAAACCCAAGAAGAGCTGATGGGTTGATTTGGGTTTAAAGCAGAGAAGGGCTGGAGTCCCATCCAACTCAAAGGCTTCAAAGAAAAAGAATTTCTTCTTATTCAGGGGAATAGAGGAATATGACTTTCTGTTCTATCAGACCTTCAAATGATTAGATGAAGTCACCACACTGGGGAGGGCAAAATCTTCTTCACTCCATTTACTGATTCAGATCTACTGATTCTTCACTCAGTTTACTCAGTCTCATCCAAGCACAATCATGCAGAATCTTATCCAAACACATCCTCACAGGCATACCCAGAATATGTTTGCCAGGTGTCTGTGGCCTAATCAAGTTGATAAAATCAGCCGCCAGGAGGACATGCAGAAGAAAACGAAGATAAAACAAGATAAGAGACATTCTCTCAGGTATATGAATGTTCCCCTAGAACATCTTAACCATCTTTGCTCACTAGGTAGGTTTTGCATGAATGTTTGGATGTGTTCCTGTGCGTACACTGATATGATTGAGGTGCTGAGCAAGACACTGGGAGTGAATTCACAGATGTTCTATGCCATACCATCAAATCTGGTGACAGAGGGAGACACAATTATGAAGAAAATGGAGAAGCATGTGACCATGTCATGGGGGTTAAAGATGGAGATGGATACCATTGCTGAGTGTGGCTGGGGAAGCCTTAAGATCCTAGGTGTGGTATCTGGCAGATGCCATTACTTAACTGTGGCTAAGAAGAAGAAATGGTGCTGCAAGCCAGCAGCTAGGTACGCTGAATAGAGGAGATTCTTCTATGCTGTGGTGTGTCAGACACAGGATATTTCTATGGAGCATAGCCTGTGTGGATTTATTTAGGGTCTGGGCTTCTCCGGAGACATCCCATATTTCCAGCATCCTGTCTTTGTTCTTGATGGATGGTCACAATCACACAATTATTCTTTCATAGTCACATTCCCAGATGTCTTTTTATCTCATTATTTTTTTATATTGTTAGCAGCAACCAACCGCCCAAAGAAATAAGTTAGGATTAATGAGTGCCTGGTACTGTGCTGCACGCATATTACCTCCTGTCATTCTTGCAGAAGTCCTCAAGTTGCTGTCTGTCCTCCTGCTGTCAGGAGCGTCTATCCCCACGAGATCATAGAAAGCTGCAAGACTCTGGAGACAGGCACCTTGTGAACTGTAAAGTCGCAGGCCATTGAACAGTGCTCTTCCTGAGCAACAGGGCAGCTCTTGGAGTAGATGGCATCTGCCGATTTTACAGAGAAGTAAACCAAAGTTTCTTGATAGGGTAAAGTGGTAATTTTGTGCCAAACCTAGGTCTCTACCTAGCTAAGTCTGATATCAGCCTGGTCCTTCATTTACCCCATACCTACCTACATAAACAGATGTCAAAGTGGTTTGGCCTCAGTCCCCTCCCATGGTTAGGTAGATGTCAACAGGGCCTCAGCCAGCATCTCCTACCTGTACCAGGACCATCCAGGCCTCCTGCTTCTTAGAAACTTCTCCCATCCATAAACACATAAGACTACCACAGTCCAGCCATTCTTTTCAGTTCATGCTCTTCCTTAGAGTTAGACACTGCAAGCTGGCAGGGATGAGAGGCTCTATTCTTGAGTGTGATGAACACAGGTAAGATGGTTTTAAGCTTTAACCTTTCCCTGGCGACCTTTGACAAGCTTTTGCAATAAAAAAATTAAATATTCATACTTGACAATTAATCTCTGACTTGAGAGAGCCATCTCTACCATATGTGTAACCCCTGGACATTTCCATTTCCAATCTGCACAAGGAAGATAACATCCAGAAAATGAAATGTAATCATCCATTAGCAGCATTCCTTAGCTCAGATGGATCTCCAGGAGGGGGGGGGGAAGTTTTCACCACCTAAGCAGTCAAAGATTCAAAGGGAGCAGGGAGACAGAGGGAGAGGAAGGATGAGCCTTCAAGCCTTGTGATAAGTAGCAGAGGTCAGAAATTGAAGGCCAGCACTCATAAAGCATGAGCAAGCTCCGCCCTTAAGGCTGAGTCTGTGGATCCATCCAGCCAAAAGCACAATGGGGTTAACTAGATCACAACGGGATGAACCATAGAAAGGGATCAGTGGCTCCTGTTATAGATGCTTTGACATGTGTGACATCATTCACATTGCTTGTACATGAAATGGGTTAAGATCACCCAAGAGACACACGGACACACACACAGGTACAAATTAATACAGGGCTAGGTGATCCTAAGCCTGTTTGTGCTGCTTCTGTGTCACCAAGGTTGACAACTAGAACTGTCTAGAAGCAGTTGTTTAAAAAGTGCTTGTAGATCCTTGACGAGGGCTCATTAGACCAGAACAGAGCTTTGTGATTTCTTATTATATTTAATGGAAAATTGAAGCACTCAGATATTTCCAAAGTGTAATTTGTTCTGATGGGTAGACCGACAGTGGATTGGGCTGCTTCACCAGGGAAGAGGCAAAAAATAAATTAAACAAATTAATGACTGTGACGCATTCCAGGGGAAAGAAAAATGTAGTTGATAATCCACCCCCACTCCCATCCCTAACCAAAGAAAAAAAACAAAAATCATCATTTTCATTGCAGTCACATCTCCTTGGGCTGATGCTTCTTGTGGGTATTTTTAAAGAAAACTTCCCCTCCAGTCATTTTCTTTAGCCCAATAAGCACAGTTGCTAATTTTCTCTCATTTGGAGATTCCCCCCTGGAACCATATGCCATTAAAATGCTTAGACATGTGGAAATGGACTGATGAAGATACGAGGAGACAGGGAGTTTCACATGAGGAGAGACTTTGTCAGATGGATGACTCTGACATCAGATTCCCTAACCTAAAGAGAAAGATCCTGGCATGGGAAAGAGGGAGAGAGCCGTACTCTGTCTCTGGGATACGTCCAGCAGGTGTGGGGAAGAAGAGGGAAGGAGATTTTGTGTCCCCATGCCCAGCTCAACACCTGGTTTTTACCAAGTGCTCATTGGTTCAGTGAATGAATGCATGCACGAATGAATGAATGAACCAACGAATTTGTGAGTAAGATGGATAAGTGATTGCAGCAGAAAGTCTGGGAAGCTGGTAGCAACAGGACATGGGATTTGCATGGGTGGCTATATGTGGCCTTCAATGACAGAGGAAAACTCTCTATCATGCAGCATATGGGCTCTGTCATGTGTCACTGGTGCTGGTGATCCCGTAGTTTTTTACTCCTTTCTTCACAGGGCTTTATCCATTTGCATTCATTTGTGCACTCATTCAATTCATGCTTACAGAATGTTTAAAATATGTAAAAATTAGTGCATCCATGGTCCAATTCACCAGAACAGACACAGTGACATCCCAGCACCACCATCAGAATATCAGCCCGGAGTACATCTGTACTCAATAGAGCCAAGAATTCTAAGGATGTGTCTTATCTTTTCCTAGCCCTTTCAAAAACCCAGCTGAAAGTTTTTCTTAGACCCCAATCCTTGTTTATGTATAGTTAACTACTCAGTAACTCCAGTCAGTCCTCTAGATCTTAGGGTTCTGAATGCCTGGATTCAGCCAGTGATGACAGAAAATGTTAAGCAGAAAGAAAGAAAAAGAAAGAAAGAAAGAAGAAAGAAAGAAAAGAAAGAAAGGAAAGAAAGAAAGAAAGAAAGAAAGAAAGAAAGAAAGAAGAAAGAAAGAAAGGAAGGAAGGAAGGAAGGAAGGAAGGTAGGAAGGAAGGAAGGTAGGAAGGAAGGAAGGAAGGGAGAGAAAGAAAGAGAGAAAGGAAAGAGAGAAAGAGAGAAGGAGAGAGGGAGAGAAGGAGAGAGGGAGAGAAGGAGAGAGGGAGAGAAGGAGAGAGGGAGAGGGGAAGAGAGGGAGGAAGAGAGGAAGGGAGGAAGGGAGGAAGAGAGGAAGAGAGGGAAGAGAGGAAGAGAAGAAAGAGAGACAAAGCAAGCAAACAAGCAAGCAAGCAAGAAAGAAAGAAAGAAAGAAAGAAAGGAAAAGAAAGAGAGAAAGAGAAAGAGAAGGAAGGAGGGAAGGAAGGAAGGAAGGAAAAGAGAGAAAGAGAAGGAAGGAAAAAGAATAAAAAAGACAGGAAGGAAAGAAGGAAGAAGGAAGAAAGAAAAGAAAAACAAACAACCACACACCGATGATGTAAAGAGCATATGAGAAATAAATACCATGTCATTTCATATAAAGGAACTGAGAACGTTCAAGTTTGTGCATCTGGGAATCTTGGCGCCAGTTCTCTTTGGGTATCTAGAGATGGCTGTACCTGTGGAGTGGGGAGGAGGATGAAGGCTGTGTGAAGGAATAGATTAGGGTAGAGTAGAATGAAATGTGCCAGGAAAGTGGTCCTTACCCTCCCACTGCAATTCCGAGTCTCTTCTAAGGCCTTACAATGCAGGAGAGGGAAGGCCAAGCCAGACACAGGCAGCCAGGACATTTCATCTAGAGCAATTCCCTGGTTCTGATAAGTAAATCTGTTAATGCTCTCCAACCCCCGCCCCCACCTTTGTTAGGGAGCCCAGTGTATTAATTAAAAACTGCGGGCAGCTGTAAGTATCTTCAGAACAAGGATTAAGCCAGCTTTCTGTCAGTTGCTTTCAAAGCCATCACTATTTGCTAGAGAAATGCTTTCTTTGGGGGTTAAAGCAACTTGCTTTTCGCTTTTTTGTCTCCTCCATTACCACATTACCCTGTTGCCCCCTTCCCCTTAGTCATGCTAGAAACCAACTGCAATAGAAAGACCACACAGAAAGGCCCACCGCCACGCCCCGCAGACAGACACAGGCCTCTGGGCACTCAGATGCTCCAAGCAGAATCAGTCTTTCCCCCATTTCTGCTGGCTTAAGGTACAAGCAACATTTCTGTGAAGCACCACTGAGACTTTGCCAATGAGAAGGGAAGCCGGACATTAATGTTTCTTACATGATATGTTTCATTTACTTCTTCATTTTGTTTCCATGACATAAGAGTTATCTACTGTTTGGCCATAATTAAGCAGAGAAAGGTAGGCCTTCCATGAGGAAAAAAAATGGAACAATGGTTCCACGTTAAGCTGGGCATCTGCAGAGATGAAGCCAAGCAGGATCTTAGTAGGTGACTACTGCGCAGAGGAACCGGTGACCTTCCAGGCCTGCCGGGGCCTGCATACCTCGTAAGGTAAAGGAACACTGATTTGTCTCCATCACGGACAAGCAAAGCTGTATACTGTCTTTCCTGCCCAGTGTGTATGAAGGACTGAGGAGGACTGGGGGTGGAGGGGGGAGAGGCAGGAGGTAGAACGCAAGGAAGGTGGGGGTGGGTATAATTAAGCTTTTCTGAGTCCCCAGACAATTTTATAATTTACAGATCTTTCATGTCATCAGCAGTGAATATTAAGTAAATCGATAAATTCTCCATTGAAGTGATAAATAATCAATCAACTACAATAGCACACAATAAGTCTGAACTCAACTCTAATGTGACTGTAAAATAAAATGTCAACTCTAAGGCAGGCTTTTTTTTTTTTGAGATCTTATAATGATGAACCCAGTGCCTCAGAGCCTTGAACTTGGAACCTTGCACTTGGAGCCTCGTGCAAGGTACTGCATGGGAGATGAAGGATATCACTCACAGCCCTAAGTACACACGAATGAACACATGTGCACACACATGCATGCATGTCACGTGCACGCATGAAGCAGCTGTCCACGTTGCTCGTGTGTAACTCAGCAGATTACACTGGGAAATCTAGCCTCAGCAAAGAAGGAAAGGGAAAGAAGACAAGATCTAAATCAGGATCACATTTATAAGCTCATGGCAGGCAGAGAAAAAGCCAAACAACTAATAACACCTGGGAAAAGCCACTGCAGAATTTATATAAAAACAGTATATCAGAAATGCTGCTTGACAGACTTCGGAGAGGCAGAAATCAAGGAGAACTCTTGCTCGTCCATCTGAGGTTTAAACGTATAAGAATTACTCTTTTGTGAAAAATTGGAGACCGATTTGATTATTTTCTGCCAGCAATCAGCCTTTTTGTCTTGTTATCATACTTGGTGGGATCTCTCTCTTTCTCTCTCTCTCTCCCCACCCCCTCTCTCTTTCTGTGTCTCTTCTCTCTCTCCTTTCTCTTCTCTCTTGTCCTCTGTGTGTTGCATGTGTGCATGTATGTTTGACACACATCTTTTTTTTTTTAGCAAACATTAATTGTACAGAATAATGGATTTCATTATGATATTTTCACATTAGCATCTCTGTCTTTGGGTTTTTCTCCTTCGACTATCAACATGTGTAAGTCATAAACAAAACTCTTATTTATAAGCTTCCGTCTTCTCTTTGGCTTCTTCCAGGATAAATACATAGGATTAAACAGACATATAGTTCTCCTAGCTAATTTGAGCACATGGCCTATTTTGAAGAGACTTATTTCTGTTCTTTGTTTTTTCCCTGCTTTCCTCCAAGTGAGCTCATTGCTAGGAACTTAGAGACATAGAAATGATATCCAAGTCTTGGCCAATTTCTCTGGCTCTTTGCATGACTGGTTGAGCCAATGGATTTGTGGCTTCTTTTTGTCCTGCCATCACTTGAATCTCTTTGGGGTTGCTTTGGCTTCAGTGTCCAATATGCCTGGCATGGTTGTCTTGATGTAATAATTCCTGATGGCAATTACTCATCCATAAGAAGATGAATTCACTGAGGCCTCACCTGTCAGTCTTCCCCTGATGCAATCAAGTCTTGTTTAGGAGTGAATACTGTTCCCTATGAAATAAGGATACTGGGTCTCACCGGTGCCATCTTGGCCACATGGTGGATGATAGTGTATTGGGTTTAACTGGCGCCATTTTGTCTTCATGGTAGAAGCAGGGAAGTTCCAACCCCCAGGTAGTGGGTATGCCTGAATTCTTAGAGGTAGAGGCGGGGGCTTGGATAATAGGTTATTAGACCTGCCAGTCTTGGGTCATAAACTCTCAGGCTCCCTGTGATCCTGCCCCATGACCAGGACCCTATCTAGGCCTAGACAAGCTCAGGTGCCAGGACGCCATGCCTCATGTCTCCTGTCTCCTGGCTCTCCTCCAGTCTCCACGGCATCCCACTTCAGCTTGCCATTGGAGTTGATCTAGTTGATTGGTACTAGTTTTCTGTTCGTTCTTTCCTCTCCTACTCTCATGATTCAGTTTTCTAACAGTATTAAGTGTATTCGAGGGGCTGCAGGTCTTTGTGACAGGAATTCACCTGCAATTACCAGCTCTCCAATAGATTCCTGATTTGATCTCTCAAACTATGGCTTTTCTGTTTCTCATGACTGAGTTCCTGTACAACACCTACTCCCTGACTCATTCCTAAACAAAAGCTACACCCATCTACCAGCAGTATACTCCTTCCTAGCTTCCTCCTGATAACTGAGTCACATCACTCAGCCTTTACTATGTGTCCTTCATTGACCCACATCATGAAAGGCAATAACCAGGAAAATGTAAAACATGGCTTCTGCCCCTACGAAGTTTATGTTCTAATTAGACAAAATTCAGAAGGATGACCTAGAGCATCTCAATTGATGTACAGCCTTTTATCTCAATCTCAGCTCTCAGATTAGTAGATCTTTTCCATTTCTTCCACTTTCTCCTAAGGCAAATGGGGAGTGCGGTTCCTGTCTTCTAAAGTGGGCCTAACCTCATATGCTTTATCTCCAGTGGCAGGAAGAAAGCTGATGGTGCCCCACAGCTGTCTACCTCCTAACCTCCAGAGCCTGTGATTGACCACCTTTCTTTACATAGTGCTATGGTATGGATATGCAAATGGCCACCCAAAGGCCTGTGTTAAAAAGGCTTGGTCACCAAGGTGGTACTGGTGTTAACTGGTAGAAATTTTGAGAGGTGGAGCTGAGCGGGAGGTCTTTAAGTCATTGGGTCTGTGCCTTTGAGGGAGATCATGGGTCCAAAGGCCTTTTCTTGTTCTTTTTGTGTGTGTGTTTTGTTTTGCTTTCCTCCTAGTAGTGTGGTAAGCACTTTTGTTCTACCATTGTTCTTTTTTGCTGTCATTGCTATCTGACACCCCATTAAAGCATTAAAAAACAGTGAGTCTATTGAAACATGGACTAGAAATTCTAAAATCATAAGCCAAAATAAATCTTTTCTTTTTTTGCATGCTAAATATCTTAAGGCATTTTGTTGTAGTGGCAAAAAGCTAACTAACATGCATAGCAAAGGAGACTTAGTCTGATTAGATTTGGTTTATGTAGAAACAAAAAAAAAAAAAACAGAAAAGCAAAAAAGGTTGATGTTCCTTGGGGAAAAACCGATCTTGGAAACATTTCTATCATTCACATACAGAAGCGCCCCCCTTTTTTTCTGAACAAGATATATATATATTTGAGCTTTCTCCTACCTCTCCGTAAGTTGTTTGCCTTCATGGGGAAAAATCTAAGTGGGTTGATAATGGCAACTCTCCTTTCTTTTGGAGAGTCAACTTTTGTTCTCTGGGAGAACTAACTTTTAGTCTAATTCTCTCATCTCTTGTCACCAAGGCACGTGGATGCTTTGTACAAATGAGATTCCTGATAGACCATCTAGCCTTCCAGAATTCCATTTCACAGATCCACATGCAGATCAGGCTGGCCCTTCCTCAACCCGCTCTCATCTCTCATGAGACATGAAAGAGGAAAGAGTAGAAACCCAGCAGCACTGCTCACCAGGGTACCCTTTGCTGCACCTGAGAGAGAAAATTATCGTTTGTACATGGAAGAGAAAAGGTATAAGCTTCTCTCAAAATATGCCAAGCATGAGTAGACTAAAGACAGAAATAAGAATGTGATGAGGCAAAGCAGTTAGTCATAGTGAGGAAACTATCCTAGAGGGGCTGGAATATGTAGGAAACATGAAATTAGATAAGTAACTGGGGCCAGATTTGGAAAAATCTTAAGCACTAGCCTTGGTGGTATGAGCATAGAGTATCCTTGTATATTTTTAAGCTGGCATGCAATCTAAGGCTTAGGCGAAGAAAAGAGTGGCCCAATGCCTTACATTCCTCTTGGGCGCCCATTGCCTGATTTATCTTGAGCCCAAAACACACTGACTTGTGCAGATTTTCTTGGATTATTTATTTTGGTTTGAATGTACACAGTGGAGAACTCGATGTGAGCTTGGCTAGATGCTTTAAAGGAAGGACTGTATCGTGTATGCATCTGTTGATGCAACTGGTACCCAGACCATCTGTGGGTGGTTCCTGCCATTCTTAGCAACTCTTCTCTCTTGGAGAATGAAGGCTTCCTACACTGAGTCACTTGGTGGCCACTGAATTTTATTTTGGGAATGTGTCCTAGTTACAGCAGGCTTCCCACTTGTCATGCAGAAGAGAATGCCCTTCTGGAAGAGGATCTGCACATTTGCCTAACAACAGACTGCTGCTCCCAGCAATCTCCCTTTTGTCAGAGGCTGAATGAGGGAGACGCGCAGCCTTTGATCTCCACTTGCAAGAGCATCCTGAGAAAAGCTAAGCATCCTGTTGCGCTTCCAGTCAGAAATGCACCTCCTTGTCACTCCACAGGAAGACACCTGGGCATCACCATTCCAGCGCTCTAGGAACTAGAAAGCACCTGAGAGTTCAACTGCCTGCAAATCACAGACATTCACTTTTACCGCAGTTTCAATAAAAGGCCATTCTGCTCTTTCTCTATAGCTTTCCCTGACAAAAGACTCGCCACCTCCCAAGGATTCCTATTCATGGTACCCAGAAGCTCCTGTACATAGCACTCCTAGAGAGATTGAGTTAGGTGTCCAAAGGTTCATCAAAAATCCAAAACTGTAGACCCAGCAAATGAATGTCTAGAAATTTATCCAAGAGAATGAATGAATAGGAGTAGCAAAAATCTTTGAGCAAATTAAAAACCATGTCGGATAATAGTAACTTAATATGGGAAGTTAAGAATAGCTACTATGTAAGGGCTGGGCACTTACCTGGAAACCTTGTGTGCATTATTTCATGTATTCTTGACTGTGCATTTTGTGATAGTATATATACACATATATGTATGTATGTGTATATGTGTGCATATGTATGTAGATGAAGTAGGCCCTGAGAAGAGATTCAAGCTGGTACAGCTCCATTCCAGGCTTTGCCTTTGTTTTAGGCAAAGACTCCATTTTTGACTGACCTTAAAGGGTTCTAAGAACCTTTAAACAAGGTTCAAACTAGAGAAACAGCCTTAACCACAGGGCCACATCTCGGCTCCTACAAACCCAGCTCCCGGAATGAAGAAAATGCATCTGGTCCCCCTCTCCTAAACAACCTAACCCACCCTTGATTGTTGAGTTAAAGACTGACTGATAAAACAGATAGGTTGTAATCTGGCTCAAACTGGCAACACCAGGTGATTATGGTAAACCCCACCTTTTGCCTGCTAAATTTGGTGCTATTTTAAACCAAAGTGATAGGCTGGTTTAAACAGCCATTATGAGACAAACTGTAACCTCATTGGCCACCTGCATGTAGTCTGGTATGACTGTACAATCCTTTGTGTGTGTTACAATCCAATTTGGTCACCTGCATGTGACCAGACTTGACCACATGGATCTTGCCTTTAAAAAAATCCTAGCTTGTGGGCTATTCAGGATCTCAGTATCAGCTCCCGAGTCTGTGCTGTGGCCCTGACCAGTCCATGTAGGAACCTTCTCAATAAAGTTGCTTCTTTGCTAACAACTTTGTTGCGGTGGGCTCCATCACTCCAGATGACAAGGTGGGCTTGCCTGCCTGAGTAGGGGTCTTCTTACTACATATACGTATACATATATAATACATATATATGTGTACCAGAGTTTGGAAGACAAAGAAGGTTGGAGATGTTATGAATACTTCAGAAATTTTGAGGACCAGTCAGAGATGTCTCCTCTCTCATGTTTTTTCCCTTGGCTTCTGAACTGCTCTCACTCTCTAACTTCCTGCCTTGCTGGAATTAAACAAACCACTGTGCCACTGGATTACCCCTGTGGTTCAGTCACCTTTAATTTCTAGTTAAGGCTGATCCCCAAGGAGGAGAAGGGAATTTAAGAGGAAGGAAAAGCTCTAAATAAAGAAACTGAGTCTTACTGATCTTCCAATTGAATATTCAAAATTAATCGTTATTTATGTACTTTGGAAAGTCTGCGATACCCTAAGTTTTCTTGTTCCCTCAACAAGAGCAATTTGCTCTTCTCCATCTCTCAACACACTTTATTATGAGCCAAGGTCACTGCATGGTATTTATAGAGCCATTCCACCATCATTCATTGAGTGTAGCACTTGTCTTTCTGGGCCCTTGATTCACTTCAGAGGGTTGGAACAGGACCAAAGTCCTCTTGAGTTCTCAGTTGTACTGAGATCCTCTATAAAAGAGGACTAGTTTGTGCCAAAGGAGTTTGTGAGTGTGTGTGTGTGTGTGTGTGTGTGCGTGCACTTGCATGCATGTGTGTGTGTGTATGTGTGTGTTAATGCTGCTCTTGAAACTTGGCCATTTTAAAACAATTATGAAGTAAAATTCCAATTGTACAAAATTAATTTCTTATTAAATCAAAGGAGAAAGATATCAAGCATGATAGGTACTGTACTTTAAGTTGATTACAAAAAGCATTTATTGAGGGTTAACCACTAGGAAATGGATAGAAAATCAATTACACGGTAGTTAAACATCCAATAATATGTGTTTTAATGAACAATTTGTATTTAACACCTCTTATGAAGTTATGAGCTGGGTTAAAGTTTGGGAGAAGCCATCAGCTGTTGAAATACCTGAATTAAATCCCAAGGAGTCTGGTACCATGTTGAATCAGATTCCATATTTCTGCTTCATGGTAATGGAATGTGAGAACTGATTCACTAACTATGCTTATGTCATGCTTCCTGATAGCATAAAAGACCACACATTTTTCTAAGAGTTTTCCATTTAGACCGGGATCAAAAAGTATACTGCTGTCAGATTAGTAGCTTCTATTCTCAGCTCCACTGAAAGTTAGTCCTGAATTTCTCATCTCTGTTTTGATAGGGAATCTATAATATAATATGAAAATATATATATATATATATATATATAATTTTGCCAGTCCTGGGGCTTGAACTCTGGGTCTGGGCACTATCCCTGAGATTTTGTGCTCAAAACTAGTGCTCCTGAATTACAGCTCCACTTCCAGACTTTTATGGTTAATTGGAGATAAGAGTCTCATGGTCTTTTCTGCCCAGGCTGGCTTCAAACCATGATCCTCAAATCTCAGCCTCATAAGTAGCTAGGATTATAGGGATGAGCTACCAGCACCTGGCTAGCAGTGAATATTTTTGAAGGAGCTCACAGCTAGCTCCAAATCTGACCATGGTGTAATCTTTCAGTTTAACCAATTCACAGATATTTTTGCAGAGATACAGTAGAGGTGAAGGACAGCTCCAAGAGTGGAAGACAAGAAAAAAAATAGCAGTGTTCAGAAAAGGCAATTGAAAACAAGAATGAGGAAAGCAAAGAGAATACTAAGTGGCTTTTTCATAGGGAAAGGAGTCTCTATGCGATGCTTAGCTCATAAGTGGGAGAAGCTGAGTGGGAAAGGTATCAGGAGTGAGTGAACTACTGACTCAAAAAACACTGGGTTTCTCTGACATTATGGAGATCATAGCTGTTCTGGGTATGAGAATTAGCAGATAGGAACTTATGCTCTAGTGCCTGGGACACCCTATTCCTGACTCTACACCTGGAGATACAATACCTGAATGGTTAACTAGTACTAGGACAATGCCCAGACATACCCTAGTTACACAATAAATATTGGCTGAGCAATGTATATAGGATAGCATTTACCTCATATACTCATTTTGAGAGAATACATTGCAAAAACCCATGTAAAACATTTAATGTGTTGTCTGGTACATAATAAGTTCAGAATTAATAATAGCGATCATGATTAGTGCCATTATTATTAGGACATCTAAGCACCTGATCTCTATAGTCACTTAATCTTATTATCTAAGTCTTGTCCTTCCTGCCATGGATATTGGGCTATATTTTATGAGCTCTTAGCATAGTGACTGACATAAAACATGTTCTCAAGGTGTGTTAAGTAAATGAATTCAATTAATTTATGGAATTTTACAGTAGAAAGTAATCTTCTTCCACTGTAGATTCTATGACCACAGTCTATTAACCCTTTTCTGACCATAGGTAAATAAATAGAATAAAGCTGAGACCAAGGTGATGCAATGCGTGAGGATCAAACCAGAATTATAGCCCAGATATTGCAACTCTCAGTATGGTTCTTGCAACCAGATCTTCCTTCCTATGGGATAAGGGTGATGATGGTCTAGTTGCAAAGCTTCAGGACCACAGTCTGGGGTCTGAGTCCTTAGGGTTATCTCATAGGAAAGAGCTACAGCTTAAATTCTGGAATGTTAGCTCAGAGTTCTCATAAGGGAATTGACACCCCGCCCCCCCCACACACACACCTTTCCAGGGTGCTGGGTTCCAGTCTAGAAATCTCAGCAGTTCCAGGTTAGGATCTGCGATTATCCGAACAACTAGCTCAATTTCTGGCATTCTGTGTGCTCCTGAAATTAGGATACTGGATCTAACTGGGGCTATCTTGGCTACGTGGTAGATGATAGGGTGCTAGGTTTAACTGGCACCATCTTGTCTTCATGGGAGAGGCAGGGAAGTTCCACCTCCAGGTGATGGTGGGCCTGAATTCCTAGAGGCAGGGGCGGGGACTTGGACAATAGGTTACTGGACCTGTCTGCCGGTGCTCTGAACTTGTGAGGCTCCTGAGTTACCTGTGACCCTGCCTCCTCACCCTGGCCCTATTTAGGCCTAGACCAGGCACCGTTATGCCATGCCTCATGTCCCATATCTTCTGAATTCTGTCTCCTCGCTCTCCTCCAGCCACCATGACATCCCGCTTTATCTCTATTGGAGGAGATGGTTTGTGGGTATAGTTTTTCTGCTCTTTCTTTCTGATCCGGCTGTCACGGCTCAGTTTTCTAACAGCGTTAAGTATATTTCAGGGGATGCAAGTCTTTGAGACAGGAGTCCACTGCAGATTCCAGCTCTCCAATAAAGACTCCCAATTTCACCTCTCAAAATGGGGCTACTGTTTTCTTGTGACTGGATTCCAGTACACCAGTCCCATGGAGCCACAGTCATTACTGACTATAGGGGAGACTCATGACAGTGCGGGCAGAAGGTAGAAGGAGGCAGTGCATTCAGGAGGGGTGTGGAGCTTTGCTACTTTTGCTGCTGACTGAGGCTCTTACACTGGGTTACCCAAAGGAAATGCATATAGAAACAAATGAAATGGAGGGGCACTAACATTCAAAGTGAGGAGGGTATCTGGAGACCCCAAACCAGAACCTCATTGACCTCTCCATCTTTCTTTACTATAGCCATGATCTTTCAGGATTTCAATCCAGGGAACTCTTCTCAAAACGCTTGACACATGTTGGGTATCTGATGTGTGCTTAATGAATGAATGAATGAATGAGTGAACCAATGAGTGAACAGAACTTTACAACCAAAAGGGACCTTAATAGTCCTCAAGTAGGGAAGACGGTTGATAGGTAGTCTTGCAGTGATCATTTCTCATAACTCTATTCATAAACACTAACAGGGGCTTGGAAATGAGGAACTTAAAATCTTCAATATGCTCAGTGTCATCACTACCAGGATGGTGTCCTATGGAGGAGGCTGCATTCCCTCCCCTCCCTGTCCTTTCCCAAGAAGACTTAAGTACCGAAGCCTGTGTGGATGAGGGAATACTTGTTACAAGTCCAAGGCAGCAATTAGGGTAGGTTAGCAGTTTCCCCTGAAGGTACAGAGGAAACCCAAGCTCTGTTTGCCCACAGCCTGTAGGGACAGATCTAAAGATCTGCTAAATTGCAAGTAGAGATTAAAAGGTACCTGAAAGGCCCCAGGCCACATTGTTCTAGGGAACTTGTGGGGATGGGGAGGGTGAAAGAGGTACTAAAGCAGTGAATGTGTCTTCTGGGAGGAAGAAGGGAAGGAAGGCTAGAGGAGGAGGAGGACAGAAGCTAGACAAAAAAATCCCCGTCTCTCCCTGAAATGAATGGATATAGTTTTCCTCTCCCCTTCACCATTGGAGCCCTACTTGGGCTGACTTGATGCGTAGCTGAGGAGCTACAGATGCCGGGGCACTTTGGCGATGGTTTTGTCCTTACTAAAATCACACCAGGCAGTAAAGAGGTTTTGAGGGGTGGAGCCACCGCCCGCCGCCCCCCCCATCCGCCCACCCGCCCGCCTCCAATATGGCTGAGCATCCACACATGTGTCAAAGCGGTTTTGTCACTGCTAAAGCAAACGCAAAATGAAACATAATGGAGAACTCCAGGCAGACAGAGTCTGTCAGTGAGATTTAATTTGTTTCAGAACGGAGAGAGTTGCAAGGGCCCTGGCTCTTGATTGGAGTGGACAGCAGAGAGGTAGAAGCAGCACATGGGGTTGGAGCGATTCATTCCAGACAGGACTCCCGTAAACCAATCCGATAAATTTCTTCATTAGGGTCTTGAATAAAAGGCAAGTGGAAAGAGGGCAGAGCAGAGCCTGTAGATTAAATTTGGTCAGAGCCAGTATCTGACAATCCCCCATGCTGTTATCCAAATGAAAGCTAATGCAACTATGAATTAGCAGCCCCAGGAGCCCTGGAGGAGGGAATTCAATTCTCCTCCTCTCAGCTCTTGCCTAGATGGTAGACCAGAGCCACAGGAGGCTAGTGTTGCTCTCTCCAGGCAGGCAGGTGTTGAGAGAAGGTTGCAGGGGTTCAGTACAGCCCTTGTACACCTTACCAGTCAAGCCTCAAAGCTAAAGCACCCCTTGCCTGGGGTTGGTCTATGGGACAGAGAAGCTGGTTTTCACTATGATGGATAGTAGGAGACCCTTTTTGAACTCTGTTTTTCTGCTAGGTACCAGTGATCAAAGATTTGCCCATCCCTATTTTCTCACCTTCTTCCCTGTCAATCTTGAGTGTTTACTCTTCACAGAGAGTTCTAGATGATGAGCTTTGGCCTGGCCCAGGAACTTCTTAATGAAGGAGTCTCCACATGATCTGAATCAAATGATGTTGTATGTTCCCAAGCCTTGAGTTTGGCTACTCCTTTTTTTTTTTTTTAATGGAGCTTTAGAACCCAGGCTTCACACTCCAGAAGTTTTGCATGTCAGGTCTGACCACTCACTCTTTTTTGGGGGGGGGTCCAGTTGTGGGGCCTGAACTCTGGGCCTGGGCGCTGTCCCTCAGCTCTTCAGCTCAAGGCTAGCACTCTACCACTTGAGCCACAGCGCCACTTCCGGCTTTTTTATTTTTGCTTATGTGGTGCTGAGGAATCCAACTCAGGGCCTCAGGCATGCAAGGCAAGCACTCTACCACTGAGCCACCTTCCCAGCCCTGACCACTCACTCTTGTAGGCCAAATAAAGAGACAGTGAAGGGTAGAGAAAGGAGCACAGAAAGGCAACACTTCATCTCATTTTCAGCCAGCTTCCTAGTACCAATGTGAGGTTCCAGTTTTATAGACCAAGAACTAAGGCTGAGAAGGGAGAGGGAGGTCTGTATATTAAATCAAATCAGAGGTATGCTTATTAGTCAACATATGTCTGGAATGGTCATTATTTCAGTCCTTGTTTGGGGAGGGGTTCTGGAGAAGTTGGTATCACTGTGGTCACTGATCAGGATAAGCAAATCTTGGCTGCCAGCTGAATGTTCTACCCTCAAGAGTCTAGTTCCTTAGGAGTAGTTTCAGGTAATTGTCATGAACATATTGATCAGTTCTGTCCTCAGATTCCAAGGGATTGCAAAGTGACTTCAGAAAGAATAACATAGTAAAGATGTATATAAAATGGAGGCAGGTATGCCAAGCTTTTTTTTCTCCCAGCTTTCATTTCATTCGTGGGCCCAAATAAGTATTCAGTACTTTTCAACAAAAGCAGCTTTTAAGCTGGGATGACTTGGGGAACATGGACAGCCTTCCTTCACTTATGGTGATGACCAGTTAATGTGTCCTTTGGAAGATGTGTCTGCCCTTGATCCTCCATGACCCTCCATCAGTCATTCTGGTCCCAGTGACCCTTCTATCCTGCCTTGTTCCCTGACCTCTGCTCCAGATGGCACACTCAACCATGAACTAGATACAAATGCATCACTGTCCACTTATCTTCCTGACTGCTGATTTAATCTTGTCCTGGGTTTGTCCTTCGCCCCGCGCTCCATGGCATGGCGTGAATATGCCTGAACTTTCCTCATAGTCAAAATCAGTCATGTCCAGCCAGTGCTATTTGTAAAATGCAATCTTAAGGGGAGAGCGGGGGCGGGGGGTGAGTTCTTCTGACAATGCTAGTGAGAAAGTTATCAGATGGTACAGAGGAGGACAGAGAAAAGCTATGATTGGTTCTAGGAGAGAGGCGCCCCTGGGTGAAGATGGAATCTCCCTCACCCCTCCCCGGAACTGGGCTTTAACTATATGTAGGTGGATGAGAGGAGCAAAGTGATGAGGATAAATGTTTTACCTTGGGAAAGCTGCTCCAGGCCCAGAGACACCAGAGACCAATCCTAGGACCCCAAAGAACAGGGCTCAGTGGAGCAGCACCCGGGCACTGATGAGGACATTTATCAGAGATCCGTGTTAGTTAGAGCGTTAAAGCAAAGGCTTGTCCCATGAGACTTAGTCTGCCATGGGTGAGGGTTGGAGGAACTGTCTTGGAATAAAATCTTTTTAATGTTCCTCTCCACAGCAATATAACCTCCTTAATATGACAAATCGGAGCTCCTTGCCTTACTTTTACTGCCTGCATGTTAATGAGCTGAGCCTTGTAACTATTTGAATGGTGGGATAAGGAAGGGGTAGTTTGCAAACCACTGGGCTTTGTGATACTTAGGGAAGGAAGGAAGTGTGAGATGCTTTATAAAGAGTTGCATCTCTGAAGTGGGGGCTGCCTTCTCTTTGTCCTGGAGTTCCAAGGGGAACCCCCCAGGGAAAATGTCTGTTCATAGAGTGGCTGGGCAGAGAAAGCAGGGGAGAAGGACTTTGCTCATTAAAATAATACACAAGACACCCTCCAGCATGCACTATGTGATACCTGAGGTGAATGCAAGTTGCGGTCCTTATCTGGTTGCCATTTAATGGTTGGAAAGCAGAGGAGAACATGATCTGGATAGCAGGGGAAGACTTTAACCAGAATGGAGAAGCCTCTGTTTTCTGCATCTGGAAATAAGGTGAAAACCAGATCTTCTGTTGCTAGGTTACTGAGGTCACTTTGGATGGTTCAGGATCATGTTTTTGATGATGACGATGATCATGATCATGATGACGATGACGATGGCCATTATACTAAGTGCTTACCATGTGTCATCCATGGTACTGACTGAGGTTTTACAGGAGGTGTTTATCTTTTAATACTTACTCAGCTATTTAGTGATGGATACTACTATCCCGATTGTATTAAAAAGAAAATTAAGGCTCAGTAATTAATCACTTGATCACAGTCAGTGAAGAAGTATTAGTCACTGTGAGACTATGTACAAAGTTCCACTGGATTATGCATGCTATTTTCAGTTGGAAAGAAGCTAAGTTATCACCTGACCCAACCTTTCTTAAACACTGAAACCTGAGAAACAAATACTTCTGTGAGGCCAGGCAGTCATCTGGAAATGCTTCTGAGATCTTTGCTCATCCAAACTTGTGCTTTAGGTCTGAGAAAGTATGAAAAGGAGAGAATGGGAAAATAGCTTCATTTGCCTGCCTGTGCCCATTGTCTGGGCTGGAGTGATGTTGACGCCATTAAATGCCACCTGCCAGACTCTGCCTCTGAAGCACCTGGAGAAAAAAAATGTACAATACAAAGTCTTGGCCTAGCATGGTGGCTCACACCTTTAATTCCAGGATCATGGTTTTGAGACCAGTCTGGGCAAAAACACAAGACTCTATCCAGACAATAGAAAGAAAAAAAAAGTATGGGGGGGTTTAGTTTGAACACTAAGTTCTTGCCTACCAACCATGAGGCTCTGACTTCTAATGCCACAAAAAAAAGGGAACAGAAGGACATTTATTTTTGTGCTGGTACTGGGGCTGAGGTGCTATCCTTGAGCATTTTTTTTTGCTCAGGGATGGCACTCTCCCACTTGAGCCACAGCTCTACTTTCAAGTTTTTGTGGCTAGTTGGAGAAAAGAGGCTCACAAATGTTTCCTGCCAGGGCTGGCTTTGGATCATGATCCTCGCATCTCAGCATCCTGAGTAGATAGGACTACAAGTGTGAGCCACCAGTGCCTACTGGGAAGAACATTCTTAAACCTTATGCCCAGAACTTAAAAACAATGTTGGGGTTAGGATTCATTATATACCTTTATATATACATCTTAATCACTTCCCAGGCAATTAGAATATTGACCCCATTTGAAACCAAATCTAAAGGAAAGCACATAGAAGTTTGTGGTTTCCTTGGTCAGTTAAGTGAAAGCTGGTGTAGGGCTTACGTTTTTTTTGTTTGTTTACAAGCACCCCTGAACCATTGCTGAAAAGATGTTTTCAGAATCCAACACCAAGGGACAAGAGAAAGTGGACATATGCCTGAGATCCATTCTTTTCATGCAGACAGAATTTTCAGTAATTACGACTTCTTGTCATACATGAAGGTTCAATTGAACTAGAATCATGAAGGCTGTCAGAATCATCTAGATCAATTCCTCTGTATGCCTTGTCTTTGGTAGTCAACACATCAAGCTTTTCATCAAGCTAGGTAATCAACCTAGCTCACTTCAAGCTTGGTTGGGCAAGGGTAGCAAGTTCAGCACCAAGAATATGGCTTTGGAATTTCCAGGGTTGTCTGGCATGACTGATGAATGAATATGCATGTGCTCATGAACACACACACACACACACACACACACACACACACACTATAGAAATGGGGAAAAGTTACTTCTCTCTGCTGTAAATTTAAATGAAGTCCAGAGCACTGAAGGCCATTTGTAAGGTCTGCTGAGCTAATGGATTCATAATGACTTTTAAAGCTTCACTCGGGTAAGAAATACTGTTCATTTTTTAATTGCATATAATTATACTTTTTCATAATCTAGGGCGGCATAGCAAAAGTAAATCTACTGGCTTAATTATAAATCTTTTTATTATCTGGAACCCTGCTGAAATAAAAGGAAAAAAGAAACAAGTATTGTTTTTCTAATCTAGGGAAAGGCCTTAAACAGTCTATACCCTGGATGTTCAATGAGTTGGGATGGTTTTGAAGGGAGAACAACAGTTTGTCTCATGTTCAACATTGCCCTAAGGGAGGTGTGTGTGTGTGTGTGTGTGTGTGTGTGTGTGTGTGTGTGTATGAGAGAGAGAGAGAGAGAGAGATAGTAGTAGACAGTCTGACCTGCCTGTGGTTCAAACTGCATCTTACCCTGGAGGAATGGACATTTGGAGGTCTGTTCACTAAGCTAAAATGGTTCATTTTTACATCTGTATGTGCACAGGGGGGAAAGACTTCAAACTTAAAGGGGTAGGAGGTTGGCAGGGGAGGTAATGGAAATGGTTAAGAAGTCAGAGTAAAGGAGCTTCCAGATTTTCCTTTCTATGGGGTTTCTTCTTCCCATGAGCCTTGGGATGACCTTGTGCCCATTTAGGTTCTCAAGGGTGACCCTAGGGCAGGACATAAACCTTTGACAGGAACAGGATGATATTGTGGCCAGGAAGGTTGGTTCTTTCCACAGTGATAAGAGTCAATGAAATCTCAGTGGCAATGGGGAATCAGCCAATAGAAACACCTAAGAGAAGGCAGACAAGTTCAGGCTGGACTGAACTTGTGTCTGAGGAGAAGGAGGGCTGTGATCCTCTTTTTAAAGGCATCAGAATGACCCTCCCAGTCACCATTCTCAGCTGACAAATGGAAGAGATGCTTGCAGCCTGCCAGAGAAGGCTGCCTTTTAGAGAGACCACTGCAGTGGTCAAAAAAAAAAAAAAAAAACCAAAAACCTTACGCATCAGAACCTGGAAGATAATGTAGTCCGCAATCTGAGCCCTTGCTGAGGAGGCACCAAAGGTTTGTCTTTTCCCCAGCGCTGGAAGGCATGGCCCTTTGAAAGCCTCCCCATCTTTTCTGTATACCTTGTTTAAGCGAATGGATTATTTAGTCATTGGCTGGGGGGAGTGGTAAGGTGGGAACTCAGAAAGAAAAACCAATTAAGCTCGTAAAGGTTGAACAACTCATTTAGGCTTGATGGAGATGAATGAGGCCTCAGCCCATCTTAGAAGAGGAGGCAGTTTCTTGTGAAGAGACAGCAGGTTGCAATTAACACCTTCAGATCTCTTGGAATGGCATTTTATTACCTGCCTCCAAGTCCTATCCCCATGACAGCTCAAGTATGATGTAAGTCACCAAGCCTGAGTGTAGCTTCCCCTAACAACCAGCCCTGAGGCTGGGCACTGTGCTCCTAGTGCTGACCCCATAGAAGATTTGCACAGCAGCTGTTTGCTAGGTCTGTTCCCCCACACCCCTACCCCCCACTGCTGTCCTTGGTTCTGATGTTGCTGAGAAATGTTGTAATTTTTAACCCCAACTCTAGGAAGAAGAAGACTCACAGCCAGGTGCCAGTAGCTCACACCTGAAATCCTAGTTACTCAGGAGGCTGAGATCTGAGGATTTCTGTTCCAAGCCAGACTCAGGCAGGAAAGTCCATAAGACTCTTACCTGTGACTCAAATTTCTCCAAAAAAGCAGAAATTGAGCTGTGACTCACATGGTAGAGTGCCAACCTTAAGCAAAATAAAAAAACTAAGGACAACACCCAGGCCTTGAGTTCAAGCCCCAGTGCTTTAATTCTCTCTCTCTCTCTCTCTCTCTCTCTCTCTCACACACACACACACACACACACACACACAAGCAGATGTACATCTCTGGTTGAGAATTCCCTTACGTTCCCCTGCTTACTGTGGGCTTCCTGGAAGAGGGGCACTGGGGATACAGAACTGCTCCTGGAGTACATCCAGTAACATCTCTACAAACTCTCTTGACCTTTCCTACCTGTAGTTTCTGGTGTCCCAACATGACTGCTGTTTTTGAAGGTATCATCTATGCTCTGGGCCGGGAGAAAGAAGAGTCAGGAACAGAATGCCCACTTCTTTGTATAAGAAAAGCAAATGCTGTCTTGAAAGACTACCCAGCCAATGTGTGTTCACATCATTTTGCCTGGAACTGGGCTGACTCCAGAGCCTTGTCAGCCAATGGTATCTCTCGCTTCTACCGATGGAGTTTCTGAGAGAACAGATGCGCTGGTGTATGTTAAAGCACTTTGTAAGTGCTTTACAAAAAAGTAAGTTGTTATCCTTACCCAAGCCCTGCACAAAGGAGAGGCCAGTCAAGTGATAAGTGATAACTATATTGTTCAGGCCTTTTAGCCCACACTGAGATAAATGGAAGGCATTTGGAAGGCAATGGTTGCTTTAGCACTGGCTGACAGGTCATATCCTCTTGCAGGCTAAGCTGGAGGTTATCCTGTTTCATTCTGCCAGTGAGATGATGCTTGGATTGAGCTTGGTGGCTTCAATTGTCTCTGCTTGATCTAAGTGTGAGGCTATGTCCTGGATAAATAGAGCAAAACTCTAAGAACGGCAGGAGGTATTCCTGAAAGGCCCATTCACCAGTAATGGGATTATGGGAAATTAATGTGAGGAAGCATCTTTAATGTGTGTCCCCTCCATTCGTGTAGTCTCCTGGCATCCTTAATAAACATCTGCGATCTTGTAGCAGCTTTATTGGGTTATAATTTATGTCCCATAAAACCTACTGCTTGAAGTTTACAACTCAATGGGTCTTTAGTAGTAAATTTGCACAGTCGTGCAAACCCCACTACCATGAGTTCTATCTTCTTCTAAAGATCCTTCATGCCAATTTCCAGACAATCCCTGAGTTTACCACTTGCTACAGATTCAGAAGTTCGACTTTCTAATTCTGCAGATGGATGATCTTTTCTGCATACTTGTTCTAAACATGTCTTCTCTCACTTAGCATGTTTTTTGGGGGATTGTAGCATATATATATATATATTATATAATATATGTATTATAATATATATATATATATATATCAGTAGTTTGTTGGTTTGGGTTGTGGGATAGTAACTACTACATGGGTATACCACATTTAGCTTATCCTTTTCTCAGTTGGTGAACATTTAGATTTTTTTTGTCACTTTATAGCTCTCATGAATATGCTTCTTGTGAACATTCATGTGCATGTCTTTGTGTGGACATATGTTTTCCTTTCTCTTGGGTAGATATTTAAGAGTAGAATGGCTGGATCATATGTTATGTTTAATGTTTTTAAGAAACTGCCAGTTTCCCAAAGTGGCTGCGACATTTTACATTCTCACTAGCAATGTGAGAGGGTTCTAGTTACGTCTATCCTTACCAACATCTGTTACAATTTGTGGTTGTGTGTGTGTGTGTGTGTGTGTGTGTATGTGCTGGAACTGGGACTAGAACTCAGGGCCTGGGTATTGTCCCTTAACCTTTCACTTAAGGCTAGCACTGGACCACTAAAGCTACAGCTCCACTTCTGGCTTTTTGGTGGTTAACTGGAGACAACAGTCTCATAGACATTTTTTCCCCCGGGCTGGCTTCAAACCATGGTTCTCAGATCTCAGTCTCCTGAGTAGCTAGGATTACAGGCAGAACTACCAACTCCTGGCCACGATTTGTCTTTTTGATTATAGACATTCTAGCGGCTATGAATTGGTAACTCATTGGGCTTTTAATTCAATTTTTCTAATGACTAATGATATTGAGTATTTTTCTAGGTACTTATGTTTTCTTTGATGAAAGATCTTTTCTAGACTTTTGCTCATTTTAAAAATTGATCTTACTATTTTATTATTTTTAAGAACTGTTTTAGGTTTCCAGTAAAATTAAGCAGAAGGTGCAGATTCTGTCCTGTCTCCCCAACTCTCATCTCCCTTTTCGGTGTTACATTTGTTACAATTGATGAAGTTACATTGACACATCATTATCATTCAGAGTCAGTAATTTATATTCACTCTTGGACATTTAATGGGTTTGGGAAAAGTGTGAAATGACAGTTCTCTATCATCAGAGTATCATACAAAGTAGTTTCACTCCCTAAAAATCCTCTGTGCTCTGCCTATCCATCCATAATCTATTTTTTTCCTCCCCCAACTTCTGGCAACTGCTGATTTTTGTTTTTACTGTCTCTATAGTTTTACCCTTTCTAGAATCATATACTATAAAGCCTTTTCAGTTAGGCTTCTTGCTTGCTTGCTTGCTTGCTTTTTCTGCCAGTCCTGGGGCTTGAACTAAGGGCCTGGCACTGTCCCTGAGCTTTTTGTTGTTATTGTTCAAGGCTGACACTCTATTCCTTGAACCACAGCTCCACTTCTGGCAGTTTCTGGTATTTAATTGGAGGTAAGAGTCTCACAGAATTTCCTGTCCCAGCTGTCCCTGAGTATGTAGGATTATAGGTGGGAGCCACCCACTGACTGTTGGCTAGCTTGACTTCTTTCCTTGACTATTATGTCGCTAAGCTTCTTCCATGATGTTTTCACGTATCAACATCTCATTTCTTTTTTTTGTTTGTTTCCACTACATAATATTCTACCCTCTGGATAATCCATAATTTATTTGTTCATCCATCTACTCAAGACATCTAGGTTTCTTCCAAGTGTGGGAAATGATGAATAAAGGTGCTATAAGCAGATAACTGCAGCTATCATTGGACATATTTGGATATATATTAAGGACCACAGTTGCTACATCCTATATAGGAATATGTTTAGTTTTGTAAGTAACTGCTGAGCTATCCTCCATAGGATGGGCCATGGTGCACACCCACCAGTAGTGGATGTATGAGACACCTACTGTTTCACATCCTTGTCAGCATTGCCTCTGTCACTATGCTAGACTTCGTCCATTCTAGCAAATGTGTGGCATTATCTCTTGTTTTATTTGAAACTTCTTCTTCATTTATGATGTTGTGAAGCTTGTTTATCTGCCATCTGTCAATCTTTCTGAGCATAGTATTCCATTAAGGTAAGTAATTGGCTTATTTTTTAAATTGTGTTGTTTGTATTCTCATCGCCAAGTGCTCATTTTTCAATAACAGTACTTTATTAAACATAGCTTCCAGAAATATTTTCCCCCAATCTGTGGCTTCTCTTCTTGTTTTTTTGTATTGGCTTTCTTCTTATTGAGTTTAAGAGTTCCTGATAAGTTCTGGATATAAGTTCTTCATTGAATCTTTTCATTAACAGTGTCTTTTCAAGCGTAAAAGATATTTTTTTAAAAAATTGATGAAGTTCAAATTTTTACTATATTCTTTTTATGGCTTATACTTGTGGTATGGATTGAAAAATGTAAATTCACAATTGTGTTTCTTTATATTCTCTTTTAGGAGTTCTGTAGGTTAAGTCCATTTACATCAAGATCAGTGTTTGATTATTGTGTGTATGGTATAAGACTAGGGTCTAAGTTTGTATTTTCCATGGTAACATCTGGTTATTTCAGCATCATTTGTTGAAGTCTATTCTCTCCTCAAATTGTCCCTATTCTTACTTATTTATAGAAGTAATTGACTGTAAGAATATGAATTTGTTTCTGAACTCTCAGTTCTTTTCCTTTGATCTGTATATGTTATTGTGTCAGTTCATACCAGACAGACTATAGCTTTATAGTGTGTCTTAAAACCAAGAAGTATACGACTTCCACCCTTGTCCTTTTCCAATTTCTTTTCTTTGGTTATTCTGAGCCTTTGAAATCTTGGAATTAGATGATCAACTTTTATATTATTTTATTTATTGTAGGCTGTGTTAAGGTTTGAACTCAGAGCTTTACACTTTCTGGGTTGGCTTATTAATCTTAGCTAGAACCTGTCATGTGAGCCACACTGCATCCTCGCTTTTTTTGCTGGCTATTTTAAAGACTGTGTCTTATGGACTTCTCTGATAGGGCTGACCACGAACCATTTTTCTTCAGTGCTTAGCCTTCTGAGTAATTAGGATTAATGGCATGAGCCACCAGTTCCTGCCTAGATTGTCAACTTCTGAAAAACAACAAAGCATGCTGAGATTTTGATAAGATTTGTATTGAATCCAAGCATAAGTTAGTAAAAATTGCCACATTAACATTTCTGAGTCTTTTTTCCCCATTAGAATGGAATGACTATCTTATTTGGAACATCTTTAGCGTCTCTCAACAGCTTTTTAAGATAGGAAGTGTATGCATTTTTAAAAACTCTTTTGTTAAAATTGTTCCCAGTATATTGTTATTTTTTATTATTTTAAGTGAAATTATTTTCTTCAGTTCATTTTTGGATTATGCTTTGTATGTAGAAGCAAAATGAATTTTTTCTGTATCGATCTTATATCTTAGGACTTTGCTGAAGTCATTATTAGTTCTAGCAATATTTTTGTAGATTCCTTGGGGATCGTTACATGTAGGATCATCTACCAATAAACACAGTTTCCCTTCCGGCTTCCTGCCAATCTGGTTGCCAGGCATCTGTTATTGAATCTGAGATTTTTATAAGACACTCTAAAAGAGTACAGAGGCAGTCCCTAGGGCAGATAATGTGATGACTTGGAGAAGGAAAGGTTTGTAAATTGAGGCTGGAATGGCAGAAGGGACCAAGAAGTCCCCATTGGGTTGCAATGAGCTTAAGGTTCCAAGATTCATTTTGCAAGCATCAGAGACAAAGGATCTGGTATGAAAAAGACATGTGCCCAGGTTTGATGGCAGGGCCTTTAGTGAGGAGACCCAAGATATATTATTGATGAGGCGCTGTTAGAGAACTTGACCTTTATTTTTTAAACTTTGCTTTCTGAAGAAACAGTGTGTTTCCTTTCCATTCATTTGGATGTCTTTTCTCTTAAGCAGAGACAGGTTTCCCCAACCCCTTTCAATGAAAGTGTAGTAACAGTGACACCAGGCAATAAGATACATGGCCAAGAAGACTTTCTGTATCTGAGCTCTTGATCTGTCTCTCACCTCCTCAAACCTCCCCCACCAGAACAAGAGGCTTCCTGCTCTCCAACAAAGCGCCTTTTAAATAACCCCACATTGTTTCACATGCGATGGCGATTATGGCTATGTAAGCTGTTATCTGTTTATGTTGACTATTAATAAATTATTAGACCATATTGTGTGGGTTTTAATAACTCCATAGGAAGAGAAGTGTGGCCAGGAGGTGAACTCTCAAGCAATTACAAAGTCGTAGTGTATTTTTTCCCCCATAGGCATAGAAGCTGTTCACTTACAAAGAAATTAAATACACAAACCTTTTGCCCTTACTTAGGATTCTGGCCATGCACAGGGAAGGAACTCGCAGCAGCAGCAACAGCAGACGCTCACAGTTCCTGGTGGGAATAGCCTGCTGGGGGTAGCTGAGGCAGTGAGCGCCAGAGGCATGTGCCTGATGCTTGTTAAGAGGAATGCATTGTGTCTCTACTCTTCTGAGTGGGCTGAAAGCCTCAATAAGGACAGGGATGTTGATGGCCAGGACTGTGTGCAGCTAAGCAAGGCTTTAAAATGCATCACTTTAAATCAGCCTTGAAATAGCCCCCCGCCCCCCTCCCAACTGGCCTGCTTCACTGCTTCCTAGATGAGAGCCAAGGAGTCACACTGCACCCCTTGCATACAGGCCCTTGCTTACTTGAGACAAACAGGCATGCGGTGGTTTGCAAGCCAGGATTAGCGTGTCAGTTAGAGGAGGTAGATCCTTGATGAACTCTGCTCTGAGGGGTCAGGCAAAGGCAGGGAATGCACCAGGCTTCAGCTGCAAAATAGAAATGGACTCCAATCATTTTCATGTCAGCCAGGATTTAAAAATCAATACCAAGCCTCTTGATACGTTCTTATTCTTTTCCTTCTTTTCTTGCCGTGTGCTGTGAGTGATGATGGATTTCCTTCTCCTGGTAGCTGTAAAAACAAAATCCTTATCCTCTCCTTGGTACAAAGATGCCTTGTCCATTCGCTTCCAGCCAGTGGTGGGATGCAAGAAGCCTCCCAGGGTTCCCCAGGACTCACATGCCTAGGTTCTTCACCTCATTGGTCACCAGGTTCGTTCTTTGCTAGAAGGGGACTGAATCTACTTTTCCTGCCTCATTGCTACCATCTGGAAAGGGATGGGAGCCTTTCCTCACAGGCTATAAGAGAGAATGAGAGCAGGTGTCTGAGCGCCTCTATCCCACATTCAAATCAGTCAGACCATAGCACTTCTCAAGACCCTTGCTCTTGCACTTCCTGCTGGAGACTAGATGTAGACACAAACAGCTTCATTCTCTAGGTGGCAAATCCAAGATGGTTGATTGATGGGAATGTTCAGAAGAGATGTATTTCAGTCAAGATCCCAAAAAGCTATATGCTTACTGCTGGAGCTTAGGGAAGTCCTTCTTTGGATCCTCTTTTTTTGTTTTTTGGTTTTTTCCCCCCACAAAACCATGAATACTTGAGAGATGATTGACAGGAGGGGGAGAAAGAATGAAGGCAGAAGGGGAATTAAGGAGAAAAAGAAGGAGCCAGGCACCAGTGGCTCATGCCTGTAATCCTAATGACTCAGATGGCTGATATCTGAGGATCACAGTTCAAAGCCATCCTGTGCAGGAAAGTCTGTGAGACTTATCTCCAATTAACCACTAGAAAACCAGAGGTGGTGCCATGTCTCAAGTGGTAGAGCACTCATCTTGAGCTAAAGAGCTGAGGAACAGCACCCAGGCACACAGTTAAAGCCCCATGACCAATCCAAAAAAAAAAAAAGGAGGAAAGGAAGAAGGAAATATAAGCAATTGGTTCCAACCCATTAATTCATTCATTCATTCAATCTTGATTTCAGCATGTAATATGCATCAGTAGTTGGGGATAGGCAGGTACTCTAAGAGATGCTGGAGATACATCAGCACCAAAGATATAGGACCTTTCTTCCAGAAGCTTGTTGATGAGTTGGGGAGTATAAGGACACAGACAGGTGGGGCACATGTACACTATACTGGGATAAGCAATGAGAGACACAGGAACTCAGAGGTAGGGTGTTCAACTCTCCTCCCACCTGAGAGCAGGTGCTGTGTGCATTGGCTTTTCATGGGAGTGGGAGATGGGTGGAGGATTTATGCAGAGAGAACAAAAATGTGGAAAAATACCTATGGCATCAGCTGACAACGTCAAACTGTCCAGGATGGCTGGGAAGGAGAAAAGGTAGAGGAGGCTAGGAGTGCTAAGACCAGGGTGGTATCTATCTGTAGGTCTTGAAACATAAGGTAAATTGTATGAAGGCTTCAGACACAGGCCTGAGAGGAGCAGGAGGGCAGTGATGTGGGGAAAAGGCATAGCCAGATGCCCTCTTACTGCAGGGCCTGTGGAATAAGTTAAGAGAAACAGGGCAGAATGATGGGAGACTGTGGAAGTTATCTTCACTACCTTAGGTTCCTTCTCCAGAGACAAGTGTGGTTGAGTTTCTTGCACACCTTCCAGAAAATGTCACATGTATATGTAATATAGCTAACTTACATATACTAGAAGTTGTTTTAATAATTCAAAGAGATAAGTCTATTCCCACAATTCTGCACCTTACCTTTATTCCTTACAATTCTGGACAATCTTTTTCATAATCAACATAGCAGTAGAACTCATCACTATGTAGATATTTCAATGTCCTTGCAGAATATATTTGATTTAACCAGGTCCCAGTTAAGTTGTTTTAGTCTTTTACTACTAGAAAGGATGTTATAATAAAAAAAATCATTGTGCTTTTATACCCATGAGAAGAGAAAGTGGGAGGGAGATAAAGTGGGAAGAAGAGGAAACAGTGGCCTAGACCGTGGTAGTGGCCTGAGATGAAGAGAATCTACTGGCTATCTGGCATACCCAGTGGTTTTCCTTAGTTTAATGTGTGAGATGTATGGTGGGGAAATACAAGAGATTTAAACCAGGAAAGCATGTGTCATGGCCAAAAGCTTTTAAGTTTGGAGAAACCTTGTGTGAGGGAGCCACTACTACCACCAAATCTTGGAGAGGTAGGAAAAGTAGAAAGACTGGCAACATTTCTACAGCAGGGTAGGGAGGTGATGAGCATTGAAAGTGGACCTGCTGACTGCCAGCAGAATCTGCATGGCAATGCACAGAGTACAGGGTTCCACTGGCCTGGAGAGACACAGACATCACAAAGAATATGGAAGAGAGAACTTTGGTGGGACAATGGGGTTCATTCATACCCACGTTGTTCCTGTTGCCACAGTAACATTTCAAGGGTTTTTCAGATCTGAGAGGGGGAAAAAAAAACACATACAAAAAAAAAAACAAAACAAAACAAACCCCCCTGAGTTACAGTACTCAAAGCAAATTAGGTCACTGTTACGAGTTATTAATTTTAATGCATTAAGAAAAGTATGCAGGGTGGGGGGAGTGAAAGGCTTTTAAAAAACACAGCAAATGGGAAATTGCAAAAAGTACAACAATAATTATGCTGAAAGCAAAGTGAAGTGTTCCATAAAATGTAAGAAATGAACAAATTACAATGCTCCTCCCTCCTCTCCTCTCAAGTGTAGTTAGGAGTCGGTGGGGTGGGGGTGGGTAGCTCCCCCACAGCCTTCTGGTACAATTAGAAGCCCTCTTCTTAGTGCTTTTGTGTATGTCGCATGGTGTTACTTAAGCCAAGCTAAAATTCAGCAATGAAAAGAAAGCACAGAGGGCCATTTTCCTGGGCTGAGTTATGTTTAGCATGGAATTGCTCTTAGGCAAATGCATAGACTGATGAGGGGAAGCCGTGAATAGATTCTCCAGGAACTTGAGGACCCAAGGGGACGCTAGGCAGCCTGGCATTTTGGTTTCTGGGTCTGGCTGACTCATACACAGCCGACTTTCCTTGGTGGTGGAGTTCTGGATCTCTGCCTATAAAACTGGGTCATGTCACCATGCGTTGGTGGTTCACACTTATAATCCTAGCTATTCAGGAAACTGAGATCTGAGGATCATGGCTCAAAGCCAGCCCAGGCAGGAAAGTCCATGAGATTCTTATCTACCATTAATCACCAAAAAAGGCCAGAAATGAAGTTGTGGCTCAAATGGTAGAGTGCCAGCCTTGGGCACAAAAGCTCATGGACAGCCTCTTTCTCTTTCTCTCTCTCTCTCTCTCTCTCTCTCTCTCTCTCACACACACACACACACACACACACACACACACACACATACACGTGCACACGCACACCCTAAACAAACAAAATATAAACAAAAATTGAGTCTTCGAGAAGCTTTCTTTGGTTTTGTTCAATCTTATTTGACTTTCCTTTCCCTGTTGTCCTATTTTTATTTGCTTGTTTTTAGTCTGGTTTGGCTTGGCCATCTTTTGGAGCCATGTGTAGATCAACTTTTTTAATGCCTATCCTGGAGCTTGAACTCAAGGCCTGGGCATTGTCCCTGAGCTTCTTTTGCTCAGGGACAGCAGGCTAGCACTCTACCACTTGAGCCACAACACCACTTCCAACATTTTGGGAGTAGTTTATTGGAGATCAAATTCTTTAAGATATTCTTGCCTGGGCTAGCTTCCCTGTAATCTTCATATATCAGCCTCCTGAGTAACGAGGATTATAGGCTTGAGCCACCGGCAGAAGGCTAGACTTTTATATTCTATGTATAGAAGGTGTATGAAACCTGAATCACACATTTGCCCCACTACCCTTGGTGCTTCTTGTCTGGTGCTATTTAAGTCATTAGGTACATTTGGGACTGGGGAAGAGATACCAGGACTCAACCCTACAGTGACTACTTCATATCACTTGGCTTTCTAGAGAGATAAAGCTCCTTGCCCTGCTTAAAACTCTCTTCTCAGCCAGGCACCAGTGGCTCATGCTTGTTAATCCTAGCTACTCAGAAGGCTGAAATCGGAAGATTGTGGTTCAAAGCCAGCTTGGACAGGAAAGTCCATGAGACTCTAATTTCCAATTAACCACCAGAAAAAAAGGAAGTGGCAATATGGCTCAATGTGATAGAGTACTAGCCTTGAGTGAAAAAGCTGAGAGGCTGCACCCAGGCCCTGAGTTCAAGCCCCATGACTGCCAAACAACAACAAAAAACAAGAAACCAACAACAACAACAACAACAAAAGAAAGAAAACGGCAGCAGCAGCAGCAACAACAAAATAAATTCCTCTTTTTGGCTTACAAGGTAATTTCTTTCTTTGCTTTTTCTTCTCTCTGAACACATTTGGGCTTAATCACAGTTGGTTTTGAACCCTGTCCACCACTGAATATCAAAGGGATGTATATATCTAAATTTGATCTCTATCAATACCTGTCTCTCTTTGTGTTGAATTCATTCATTCACCATTCCCATAATTTTACCAACTGTAGACTTTCTCATGAATCCCCAAGTTCATAGACTATTCTTAAACCTTTTACCTGAGCTCAGAGAAACCTACAAGATATCACCAGCCACCTCACTCATAACCACCATAAAGAAAATGAGCCAATTTCTCCCATCCCTTATTAGTCATTTTCCTCTACCAACCTAACAAAGCAAACCAACATTCAAAACAAAATTCAACTTCTCATCTGTTCCTATTACCCTTAGAGAATAGTCTCTAGAAACTAGTTACCCAGGAGAGGATCCTTGAGTTGGCTGAATCTCACCCTTCCCTCAACCTGGAGAGAGGGTCCCAAGCCTCTCAGCTCCAGCTACTGTTGGGCTCCCAACCCATCCCCAGCTCTTGCAGAAAACCAGTGTCTGTCCATAGTGCCTTCTTTCTCCAGTTCATTCTATACATTGAGTTCAGAGTTGTTTTCCTATAAACCAGCCTTCCTTAGTGCATTCCCTAGCCTGGGGAATCTGTGGTCCAAGAATTAACTTCCCATTGTCTAAAAGAAGCATTTCAAGACACCCAGTGGACTTTCCTGCCCCCATTCCAGACCTTCCTGCTTACTCCATGACCCAACCACACAGCTAAGCTTTGCCCGCTGTTGAAGATTTGAGCCTTTTTTCCCTAGCTTCTCTGCAGTGAGCCATTCCATCTCTTTTCTGCCAAGCTAACACTCTGCTCCCTCAAGGTCACTGATGTCCTCATGTAGAGTGAAATGCCCTTCCGGGTGCTCTGTAGACCAATACCTTAACCATAGCACCAATCAGAAAACCTAATATTCTCTTGTGCTTATTTGAACCCCTTGAGAAGCACCATTTTTGAATACCTATCCATTGTGGAGAAGCTGAGGAACATTCAACAATTAGTTGTTTTATGCTTTTTCTCATCTACATTATTTACTTATGAATGGAAAAGCACTGAGACTTAATCATACCCTGTCAGAAAACTGCAGAACCCAAAGCAGCTATACCTACATGATTTGTTGGGTAGCAGTGCTAGAAATCCTGTCTGGACAGTCTTCTGGGATGATGCCCTCTCTCCAAGGTCACACATCCAAGAATAGCTTCTCTGAGATTCCCCAAACACATGAGAGCCCAGGTAAATGAAAACTCAAATTCTTGTGCTTGGCTCTTGTTGCAGTATTGCTGAGGGCTCAAGAGATGGGGGCAGGAAGAGGAAAAAGCACTTGAAATTCTCATTTGTTTTTGACTCTGCTTTGAGTGGCTATAGTAATTCTCCCATACACTTCCAACTGGGTATGGTTAAAAGAGACCTTTCATTTGTTTTTCAGTTATTAAAATAATGTATTATTTTTATGATAAAGAGGGAAAGAAAAATGTAAGCCTGATAGAGTCTCTTAAGAAGTCAGACAAATCATGCCTGGCATTGCAAAGTAGGAACAAATACTGAATAGTATGTGGATAACTGGTCTGTATAAATAGTAGTGTGAACACACACACAGTGATAAATTGAACCAATATTTATTGAGTTACTCTTGTGTAATAAGTATGCAGGTCCTAAGAGTGTATGTGCATGCATATGTGCATGCATACATGTGTGTGTGTGTGCATGTGCATGCACAATCACACACATATGCTGTGTGATACAGATGGCAGATCTCCACGTTAGTCATTTGGATGATCCTACTTTAGCTGCCTTAGTACATTCCAAGCACTGCAGGGTAAGGCAGGTATTTATATATATATATTTCCCAGAAGCTAATTTACCTGGTGAGTGGAAAGCTCCATTTTAATTGATTCTATCTTTCAAGATCCAAGTAACCTATAATCTCAGCTCAATTGTCAATACTTTACCCACATCATCCCTCAGCCTTTAGCAAGAAGATAGGGCAGGCAGAGACCTGCTGTCATGGCTCAGGATGAAAAAGAAGAGCAGCTCAGGATAATAATCCACTTTTGATTCCCCCCCCCTTCCTTTCCTTATGCCCGCTCTCAAATCCACTAAAACGGGAGAAAATCCATAACGATTAGAAAAACTTCTGACTGAGACATCTTTTTCCCCCTTTTTCTTTCATTTCTTCCTACCCTCTTTAGTATTCAGAAAGCCACCCAAATATCAGAGAATTTCATGATGCTTGGCTGTACCCAGCGTCCCAACCACAAAATGGGAAAAGAAACGATCACTGGAGATTTTGCAGCACCTTTCAAGCTAGCACCAGGTGGCCCCCCTTCCCCATTTTCTCAGCAGAGGTTTTGGCAGCCAGTTGCCTGGGTGGGATAGTGGTGTGGGAACAGAGAGGGATTACCCGGGGAGTCGCTTCATTGTCCCATCTGGACTCTTCCCATGGGTCCCTCAGAGCCATATATACCTCAGAAGCCCTGTGAGGAAAACACAGAGAAGATAGAAGGTCACCATGGCTTGGAGAGAATTCTACTGATCACTAGGCCCAGTGGGTCTGACTGTGTTCCATAGAAATAATATGTTATACTATATTAGAAATGCATCATGTCAACCTCCACAGCCCACTGGCTTTCCTTGTCCTGGCTCACAGAGGGAGCTGAGTGATACACTTGTGATCACACACTCGTAGATGTGGGGCCCTGTGTACCTCTCACGCTGTATTGACCAGTAGTTTCTATTTCCAGAGCAGTGGGCCGAGGCCTCATACCGCACACACTACAGCCTGGGTATGTGGCAGGCAAGGTTAGGGTCATAGAAAGGATTTTAGGAGTGAAGGCGGCCAACCTTTCTACCTTTCTACCTGCGTACATGGCTGTTCTATGGGCATGTGTGTCTGTGGATTGTGGCTATCAGCCTGCTAAAAAGCCATGCTCTCTGACTGTCAGAGATGGAAGAAGAAATGTCAAGGATGCATAATGGCAGGATGGATGAGAAAGACAGGTGTCACAGCAAAGCACAGCAGGGCAACTCTACCCAGGCCTCTGGCCAAGGGATGGCAGAATGGGAGGCGATTACAATGCCCTGCCCTTGCCCTGGTCCCTGGGGTGGCTTTGGAATGTTGGCCCTTGTGGGCCCAGGGGAGGATCAAGCTGCAGGCCTGGTGGTCATGGGTAGCAGGAAGTCACAATGCCAAGGAGGAGAAGGCAGGGGTGGAGGAGCTCCCACTGCCTGGCATCTGCTCTCCCACTCAGCCTCATGCTGAGCTCAGCTCGAACCTGACAGCCTCTTCCATTTAATCCATAAATCCCCCCAATCTGCCGCAGGCTGCCTGTAGTGTGACTTCTAGCCTGCATCATGGGCTAGCTCCCTCCTTCCTTCTCCATTCCCGGGCTCCCGTGCCTGATGTGCACCGGGGTGCTGAGCAAGGCAGCCCTCTCCAGCTGTCTGCCCTTCTCATCATCAGGATACCTGTGTGTTAGTTCTGAGGACCATCAGCAGCCCAAAGGGCCAAAAGGACCTATCAGCTACCAGGGGGCTGACACTAGATAGCAGGTGTCAAGGGGCCACATGCCTCTCCCTCCTTGTTTTCTTATGGAGAGGCTACATCTTATGGAAAAGGATACATCTCTTTCTTGGACAAGTGTATTCCCCTTTCCCTTTGCCCCAGAGACACAGTTTCTAGAGATCTTTTCATTCTTAAAAAATTCCTTCTGGGCCTCCACATTACACACACACACACACACACACACACACACACACTCTCCCACACACACAACTCCCCCCCTCCCCAGCATGGTCACACTGAATATCCTTATAACTGGAGACCACATCATGTAAATAATAACCAGGAGGGCTGGGAAGTGGAGGGTGTTACTGGGATAGGAGGAACATAGAGTGACTTCCATTCATCAGCGTGGCTGAGCAATGGCAGAAACAAAGGTAAGCAGGGAAATCACAATATTGGCTCAGAAAACTTGGAAGGAATCTTTAAGGAGAAATGGTACATCTTTTCTTGAATCTTTCTTCTAAACCTCTAGTAGTTCTACTTTAGAATAAACTCTAGTCTGGGGTCAGTTTGAAGATGCCAGCCAACAGAAGCTCCAGAATGGTCTGTGGGTCTGATGGGCGAAGTCAAATTTGTTCTAATTGCAAACGGACAAACACAGGGATGACACAGGGTTAATGGACATTTAGACTTCCGGCCTGCATTTTAGATCCCAATCATTTTTCTTGTTGAACAAATATTGTGTTTAGTATGTAATAGGTGCTTCATGCTATGACAGATACTGACAAGACTCCTTCTAAGGGGTTTAAGGAAAGTGAGGAGATTTTTCTTTTTCCTTTGGTTCTGTAGTATAGGGAGTAGGTGAGCTAGAAGAGTCTGAGGTCAGAATAACCAGCTGGGTGGATTCATCCAGGTGAGAAATGAAGTGGCATATGAACTCAGAAGGAGAAGAGATGTCTACCAATGTCAGACATCCATTTAGTATCATCAGTCTATAAGATACTATCATAAGGGCTAGAGGAACAACCTCTTGGAGTCAGATACAAAGAGTTTAGTGGTGGACTGGCCACAGGGCGTGGGAGAAATGGAAAATCCATGAATGACGATAATGCCTACTCTGGTTTGTAAAAAAAAAAAAAAGGGCAGATGGAGAAGCCCATCATGATGATTGGGATCATAGGAAGAGGAGAACATTTGAAGGGCAATCTAATAGATTCCATTTTGGACTTGTTGAGTTGAAATCACTTGAGATGCTTCTAAATAGAGAAGTTCAAAAACTATTTCTAGCTTCCCACATTGAGGGCAGACCATTCCAAATACCAATCTCTTCCCCAAACCATTCCAGACATACCTAGAAATAAAGCTTTACTCACTATCTAGGCATCCCTTAGCTCAGGCAAGTTGATACTTAAAATTGACTATGACAGTAGCCAACTGAGCATTGGGATGATTTTATCCAGAAATCTCAACATCCTAGAACTTGGCATAAGTGAATGCAGATTATAAAGTGAACTCAGTTTGGGATTTCCTAGGAACATAGGATGTAAGGACTCCAGGTGAAGGGGACAGTCGAGGATAGTGGAGGGGGAAGATAGAATATTAAGGATGATGTGATATATGAGGTCAAATCTGATTAGGCAAGAAAAGGAATGTATAAGGCAGGGTCAGCAGGAAGGGAGGGAGGAAGTGAAGGGTCCAAAAAGGGAAGGTTTCAATGAGGTCAAAGGATAGACATATTCTGAGAAATAGCCAAGCACCTGGGCCTAGGACAAAATGTTTGAATGGATCCTTTCCAAGCAAAAGTCTTCCAAAATCCCTGAGCACCAGTGGTATTTCTTCATAGGAAGATCTTTTTGTCTGGAATACCAAAGTCAGATCAGAGGAATCCAATCCCGCAAATTTCATTAGAATTACAGCATAGAGAAATGCTTGTCTCTACCTTTGTCCATCATTGCAATGATCTGGTGCCATGATTACATTTTGGGGAATTTATCTTTGTCTAACTAGTAGAACTCTGAGGATCTACAGATTCATCTTGTATGAAAAAAGGAGAGGGGGCATTTTATAGGTGGAGTCAGCTGATGTGGAGCCAATGAGCCAGCAAGGCCATAAAGTTCAGTGGTCAGAAATGAGTTTGGGAGTTCAAGTCCTAACCTTGTCATTGACTGGTTCACTTTCAGAAAACGATTTAATCTCTCAAAGCTTTCACCAATGCAAGAGGCAGAATGATAAGTGCTTCATGGGATTGATATGAAGATTAAATGACATAATTAAATGATAAAATTAAATGATATCATTATAAACACATTTAGCATCATGCCAGGCATGTGGCAATTGCTCAATAAATGACACTCAGATTAGTGGTAGTTAGTAGTATTGTTATGCTTTCGTTGGAAGAGTAAGTCATGGTACCTCATATATCACTATGGAGCCTGTGTTTCTTATTGCCAGCCTAAGCCAGTGCTGACACGTATTCTGCACCCCCTTAAGCCAGCTCCAGCAGCAAATCTTGTCTCTTTTTTGTTACACTGAAATGCTTCTGCATCTAATCTGAAAGCCATTCACACCTCTGCAGCCCTGCACCACAGCACATATCAGGGAAAGGGTTTCTGCTCTAGATCACAAGGACTTCAACTGGCTGCAAGTTCAAAAGGCACAATTGGTATCTCTAAAAGAGTGTGTGTCCTTGGCCACTGCGGCTCATACAACAAACAGAAGAGCCCAATTCCAGTCCTGTGATCTACACTAGCCTGAGAAGCAGGCTCACGTGGCTGTGTGGCAGGCCTTGGCTGGCTACTAGACATCAAGGCCCTGGTTATCAATTATTCTAATTGTTATTCCTCACCATGGCCAGAACTGCCAAGCTTTAAAGTAGTTTCCATCCTCCAAATCCATAAACTTGCCCTTGGCTTATTGAGCCAACCACGCTCATTTAACAGGAGTGATTTTAATTACTCAACAGGAACTACAGAAAAGTAGGAGTGTGGAGAGTATTTCGCTTGGATCAGCATGCAGCCAAGGGGCTGAGTATTCTCCTGTCCTAGGATCCAAGCCTTACCCACCCCCAACACAGGAGCATCCACCCTGAGACACCAGACTTATTGATCCCAGGAAACATCTGTGCCTTCATGCAACAAATGACCTGTATATTTGTTGCTTAGAAGATGCAAGTTGGTGATACAAAATTATATTTCCTGTGACTCCTTTGCCCCTCTCAATCTGGTGTCAAAGGATTATCTTTAAAATGTGCAGTGTAGGGAAGACCTTAAACACCCCTGCAATCAATTGATAGTACCCAGCTGGTACCCAAAGCAGAAAGAGACTCTACAAAATGACACAGTACTTGATTAGTAATGTCTGCCATGACACAGAGATGAAGGATGGACTACTTTGTACATTTATTTGAAATCCTTATCTTAGATTATAAACTTACAGGAGGCATAGAATGTATCATTTTTGTTCTCAGGGTAAATGTACCTAATATATGTCATGAGTTGCTGTTTCTGGTGAAGACTACTTATGCAGAAATAGAATAATTTCATCGGTTAACTAAAATCTGATGATCATCGTGTGTCCTGGGGCGATAAGCTTGTTTATCACCTTGTCAGAGAATAAGCACTTCGGTTTACAAAGACTTCTTTACACTAAAGCTCCTTGGATAGTCTAAAGCACTGCTGTAAATATTAGGCTCTAAATTGTCAAAATAAATGAAGGGGGAAGTTTTGTGGTGTGGCAAAATTCTCCTCTTCTACCATTAAATCATGTTTATTTGCTTGTTCGCAATTCCTTCTGGGGGGGCACCCCACCTCGTCCCCAGCATCCGGGGATGTCATTGAAGACCAAGTGGACACATGCAAGGATGAGGGAGCAGCATTGTGAGCAAGCGAGTGATAAATGTTCCTCCTGCCCCTCAGCCTGCATCTCACTCACTCAATTCGCATGTCCTTCAACGGCTGCACCGAGAGTCCCGGTCTTCTCTCTGAGAGGCTTGTATATCATTATGTGCTAGCCTCATAATTCTGAGAATGCACAAAACCAGTTTCCCAAGTTGTAATAAACATGCCAGAGACCAGTGTGGAGTCTCACGGAAGCCTAGCTTGGAGAGATGAGTCACATCATCCAATTTCTTTCCTATCATCATAAGCAATATAATCACACACAGAGTGAAATAGGAGTTCAGTGTTTACCACATACACAGCTAGGCACCCGTGCCAGGCTAACATGGGCAGAGGAAAACCTCACTCCTCTACCACCCCATTCTCCAGAAACTTCACTTGAACTCTGATGCCCATCTGTAAGATTAGGAAATAAGTGTAAGGTCAGGAAAGTATGAGTACCTGCCGTTACCAGAAATTATGGCAGCCACCCCAAATCTCATACTAGAAACCAGATTGGCCCAAGTCTTTCTGTATGTACTACCCATAAAGCACACAAATGGGCAATGCTGAGCAAGAGGTAGAATATGCTAAGCTTTTGGGAAAGTTTACTTCTTATTTGTAGGTTTTTGATATTTTCTTCCTTATTTTTCTTAGTTTTATTGGGGATACACACACACACACATAACATTTTACATTCTAATCTTTATAAGTGCTCAGTTCAATGGCATTAATTATATCCACACTGTTATACAACCTTTACTACTACTTATTTCTGGAATATCTCCATTTCTCCAAATAGAAACTCTGTTCCCACTAAGCATGAACATTCTAATGGCACTTTTGTTTTCTGTTTCTTGTTTTCAATTTCTATGAATTCAACTCTTCTAGACGGTATATGTAAGTGAAATATTAAAGTCATGGGTCCTTTTGTGTCTACCTTCTTTGATTTAGTTTAATAGTTCCAAGATTCATTTGGGGTGTGTGTTTGTGTGTGGCGGGGGTACTAGGGATTGAACTCAGACATTACACATGGTAGGCAGGCACTCTACCTTAGAGCTATCTTCTGAGTCCCTCAAGGTTTATTCTTACTATAGTATATATCAGAAATCCATTCCTTCTGATGGTTGAATAATATTCCTTGGTGTGGATGATTTTGCTTATACAGCCATCTTGTAGACACGTGGGTTATTGCCACCTTTTGCTTATTGTGAGTAATGGTGCCATGAACATGGACATGCAGTTAATATCCATCAGTGACCCTTTGTCCCTTCAGAATGCTACTAGAGAAGCAGGCTGAGGGAGAAGATATTTTTGCCTCCCTTTGACTATAGCCTGCAACAGGAGAAGCCAGTATAAAGGCAACCTGGGATACAGGGTCAGACATAGCACCTCTTTAAGACATATCACCTCTTTACCCCATCAATTTATTTTCTTTCTTCTTTTCTTTGCTTCTTTGTTGGTTGTGGGGCTTGAACTCAACGCCTGGTGCTGTCCCTGAGTTCTTTTGCTCTAGGTTAGCACTCTGCCATTTTGAGCCACAGGTCTACTTCCTGTTTTTAAGTGGTTAATTGGAGATAAGAGTTTCACAGGAACTTTTCTGCCCAACCTGTCTTTGAACTGTGATCCTCAGATCTCAGCCTCCTGAGTAGCTAGGGCTACAGGTGTGAGCCACCAGCGCCTGGCCCCTTTCAGTTTCTTACAGGTATAAAAAAATGAGAAGGTTGGACTAAGTTGCCTCTAATGTCCTTAATAGCTCTAAAATCTCTACTTAAATCCTAAATTTACATTCATAAAATTTACAGTTGATATTCACTCCAAGTTGGGTGTATCCCAAAGTAGAATGTTCTACTCCATAATTTGTAGCGATCATTTTCTTGTTTTACTTTTTTAAAAGAAGAGCAGTCACTCAACCTGACCCTCTGCACTGATTGATTTTAACTCTTCAATCACTGTCTCCGGGTATGTTCTAGCTCTGTTCTGTGCCTTTGTTTCACACTTGGTCAGCTATGGTCTTAATGAGAGGCCAGCAATACTAATATCACCTGAGAACTTTCTAGCATGCAGATTCTGGACCCTAAACCTGTTTGAATCAATACTCAGAAGTCTGAGTCCTGTAGGGAATCCTAATGCATGTGAAACCCACAGAAGCACCAGTCTATTTGAAAATAGAGCGTACATGCAGAATTCGGTGATTCAAAACTCTAGTCCTACCATTGATCAGCCATCAAGTCTAAAATTACACACTCATTCTCTGGGCCTCCCCTGTTTTAAAAGTCAACTAAGGATCACACTATCATTGTTACACAGTGTATCATTAGAATACTATTAATCAGTAGGTGTGGGAGTGCTGTGAAAGGCTGAATGTATTTTACACATGATTAGACTCGTACCTGTTCATTCATTCACTCAATAAAGAGAATTCCTTGTCTTCTATGTGAATGATACTGACCAGGTCTGGGAACACAGCATGAAGGGAACAGATGACGCCCCTAAGATACTGGAGCCTCTGTCTATCCCAGAACTTTCGTGAAACATGTTTTTCTTTTATATTCACAAATGGTGACATGATCCATTTCAAGATTAGGTTCAGACCTGTCAAGAAATTGTGAAAATGTGAAATGCTCTCAACACAGAGTAAGATCAGGCTGTGTCAAATATAAAAAAGAAAAGAAAAGCAAAAGAATGGGTTGACTGCAGTGTGACAAAAAATAAAAACAAAAAAAAAACAGTATCAGTTTCCAGGAGAGAGTTTATGAAGAGGTTGAAGCCAAGTTTCCTTGATGAGAACAAGTGCCATGAATGAACCCTGTTCTAAGTCCCAGCCCACTTGTAATACTACGGTTTGGCCCTCTTCATTCACGATTTCAAAACGCACTCCTACAATACTGCATTCTCCAAAGAGTCAAGGAGAACATAGCCCTTCCAAGTTAGATCTCTACTGTCTGAAATATGGGTCCAGTGAGAGTACACAAACACGTATTGTATTGATGGACATGAGGACAAATTTTTAGAAGTTAGGTTTGAAGCAGCTACATTTTCCCCTCCTTTTGAATCCAAGGCTAACATTCAATTTCCTAATGTTTATGAAAAAGAAATGAAAAATATGCTGGGGGAAAAGAGAGTGGCTCAGGAGAGTTATTGGACTTCAAAAACCCTCAAAAATCTTTTAATGATTTAAGTGTAAAGAATCAGAAACATACTGATGAAATTACCCCCTTGGCATCCACATGGTGCTTACAGATTCTGGAGGGAAGATTCCAGCAATGAAATCTGCTGAGTTTTTTTTTTTTTAAGTTTGAGATGCCTGATGAAACTCCAATATGGTGTGATCATGTCTTTTTCATAACCAGCCTTCCTCCCCAAAGGCAGTAGAGGAAGGAAAGGATTAATTAAAGGGTGTTAGTTCTTAAGGTCAGTCTTGGGGGGATGGGGCATCATGTAATGAAATGTTGACTTGTTTGTGATGTTTACGCTGACCTGCAGATGTGCTGTGAATATACCGAATTAAAAATATTAATTTGTCTAATCTCGTGTTAACTCTTCAGAATACATTTGGCAAGACTTGTTGCGTGTGCAGTTCGAAAACAGTAAATTTCCAAGCTGTCACAATATTGAGGTCTCATATGCATTACTTGCTCTGCATAATTAATTGTAAAGTGATAATTTGTACACTAAGATATTTTCATTCAAACGTGGAAGTAAATGTCTCAGCATCTTTGCCTCTGGCAGGCAGAAGGAAGAGGGAAGCCGTGTGCCTTGTCACTCAGCCATGTGCAAGGCCCCTCCCTCCTGTCCCGAGGCCAGCTGACAGGTGAGTGGCAAATCTTTAAGATATCTTGGCCTAAAGCCAAGATATCTAACTCTTCCTGACTATTTCCAGGTATCACCTGTTTCTGAAGGTCATCTAGCTTCTGCTCTCCTACCTCTGAATTTTGGTGGCTCCACCATCTGTGTATAGACACATTCCTAGATTCTGTAGTCTCTGTGGCTCTTTTCTGTGTTTTCTGTGACTGTAAAATCTAAGAACAGAACCGATCTTACCTTTCTGTATCTTCCAGATCACTTTTTAGGGTGCTAGGAAGACAAGATGCTTGATAGGTGTTTGCTAGAATCTCAGCAGCCTACAGCAAGGACTTTTCTCTCTCATTATGTCACAAGTAGTCTGTGGGTCAGATGTGACTTCACTCTACCTTGGCCTTTCCATTTCAGAGTGCCGGGTGCAGCAGTTGCACCTGCCCAAAGTCCTTCTTTGTTCATGACAGATGGTGGGATCTGGCCTAGCCAAACAAGACACACTTGCACTCAGAGCCCTTGCTCACCAAGCCACACATCACGTTCACTGAAGTTCCATAAGCCAAAGAGAGTTGCAAAGCAGAGCAAAGCTAAACACAGCCCAACAAGTCTCTGTGAACAAAGTGTGCTCTGCTCTCATACTGTAGATCTGTGGAACTACATGTAGAGGGTTGGGCTCTCCATCAGTATAGATCATATGCTGCCATTCAAACATGGATGTGAGGCATCAATCACACAGAACACTCCTTTGCCACAAGAGCCTCATAGCCCACATGTAGACCTCAAGGCTCACATGCACCCCACTCCGCCAGTTACTGTGAATATTCCTCACTCAGCTCTTACAGGATGGTTTCTTCCCATGAAGATTTGATAAGAGCTATTTCAGCTTACAGAGAGAATTATTTGAGCTTCCAACACCAAAAAATGGATTCTAATTGACTAAAGCAATAAGGAGTGATATCAGTTAACATAACCAGAGGTCCAGATTTAAGCTTTGTTCACCAAAGGCAAGACCTTCAATTTTGGTCTTGTATGGACCTCTCCTTGCTTTGCAGATTTCCTCTTTTCCTATGTTGGCTTCTTTCATGCCATAAGATACTGGCCAACAACCTTATCAAGTCACTTCTTTGTTTGTCTAGTGAGAGGGAGGGAGAGAGAGAGAGGAGAGAGAGAGAGAGAGAAAGATGCTTTCTATCCTTGATCTTAAGAATAAAATGAGTTCCCAGTTACATTTTGGTCTTCTTTCTTGAATCTCATTGGTCTAAATAGTGTCACTGAAGGGGATCAGATAGCCTTTAAACACATTCAGTAAGCTGGCCATTTCCTTAAGATTGCTGCTATTACCCAATGGAAGAGAAGTAGACTGAGAAGAGTGAGCCATATTCTCCAGTAAGTTGCTGTCACATGCGAGTCACCAGGGGTCTTGATGATTACGTGGAGAAAGAACATCAGAAGCTGGAGGAGCTCAGCTCGTCTAGCTAGCTTGTGCATCTGAAGTTGGACTACAGTAGTGTTCCAAGCTGTGGGCAGATGAGGCCAGAGGTACTTTCTATTCTACTTACCCAGCAGGTGTTAACAACCTGTGTATGGCTGGGAGCCTCTTCAGGGGAGCCAGTGGTTCCCTAAGACACTGCCTCTATTTGCTCTTTTGAGTGACTAAGGTACTCCAACTGTCCTGAGTCAGCACCTCGCCCCATGTCATGACAATAAGATAGCATTGTTAGTTACAATAATGGATGGTGACAGTGGTCAAGAAAGCTCATCATCGGGCACTATTTTTACAACGAGTCTTTCCGGGCTACGCTTCACTTCTTTACCTTCCATGCCAGTGGGAATGGAAGGAGAGGTTGATAATTAGGTGGATACAGCAGGTTGAAAACAAAGGCTCCCCAAACATAATGAGTGTTAGAAGTAGGAACCCCATAGCTACCCAGCATGACTTCTTCAAGATAGGCTGGAGCTTTTCTCCCTTTCCCTGTTCACCAAGAGCTTATTCCAAACTAATAGACAAGATGAGTTATCTTGGTCTCAAGGCACATGGTGAGTTGCTTGGTGTGTGTGTGTGTGTGTGTGTGTGTGTGTGTGTGTGTGTGTGTGTATTCTTGGTTGATGCCCAGTGAATGCCTATGAGAGGTGCTCAGGGCTGGGGCCATTAGACATATTAAAACATTTAACTGAATCTTCTGGATGAGTGTGGAGAGTACAAGGTTGGTGTAGGGAGGTGAAGAGGATGGAGGGAGTGGGAAGTGAAGGCCAGCGTGGGCACATGGAGACAGCCCCTGTGGGGACCCAGAGCTAGTCTAAGTCTAGTCAGCTTTCCCAGGAATACGGATCACCTACACATCTCTAGGTGACTGAGCTGCCTACGACTTGTGTGTTCATCAAGGTATGATCTTTGCACCTGCCTTGCCAGAGAGGCGGGATCTACTTCATCAGATGTTTGTACTTATCCTCACTCTTGCCAGAGACCTGAGTGATCATTTGGGCTTCTCTGAGAGCATGTGGGTCTGGCAGCAAGCTCTGTAGCCTTCTCTCCTAGACTCTGCTGAGCCATCCCAGATGGCCTGTTAACACATCCCAACACTCATCGAAGTCCAGAAGGGGCACAATCTTCCCAAACATTCCTCCATGTCCCTTTCACCATTTCCTTTCCTTCGTGGGGGAGTGGGCAAGGGATGTCATATTTAGAACAGTTTTCCTCAGGTGAGGAAGAAGGGGGCAAGTCAGAAATCTGGGCCAAGCCTCTTCTTCTCTGGCCAGCGACCAAGACGACCATGGAGATAATTTAATGGCTGGGCAGTTTTAACACTGGAGTCCCTCCTTGCTCGATCTCTGCAGCAGAGCACACATTGGATTGGGCCATATGGAGACTCTACCAGCAGATGCACTGGCGGCTTCCCTCTGTCTGAAAAATCTCTATTAGTTGTGTGTGTGTTTTTTTTTAATTAGACAAATGTCAGTGTTTTATTCAGGGTTAGAAACTGTTCTCCAAGTTTGACAACAATGCCATTTTCAAAAGCGTCTCAGCCTGGTGAGTACGTTTCTGTGCAAGTCTCCTTCCCACCTTGTGTCTTCTGCTTGGAAGAGGCCATGTCTGGAACACGGAATCAACCCCGTCAGAAGCAGCACCGCCCTCTCTCCTTCTGTCATTGCTTCAAGCATCATGCTTCTTCTTGCTCCCTATCTTCCACTTCCTCCTGCCCCATCTCTGTCTGTTCAGGGTGACTGATTTCCCACAGAAGATAGAATGCAGGAACAGTTGTGGCTCAGGGAAGCTGCAGAGGGTGTTAAAAAGCTCACCCTTTGTTCCTTCCACCTAGCAATTAGAATGTGCATCTTTCTGTCTGACTTACTACTAAGCCTAAAGGCCTAGTCCAGAATCACCACTGGGCCTTCCTGCCTTTGACATCATCTACTAACAAGAACACTGAGAGTTGCTGCCTTTTCCAGCTGTATAGGATCTGGGTGCTGAGAATTCACTGCATTCCATCAGAATCAATATACTAACTACTGGGAAGAGGAACATGCTAAACACATTAGAAGCTATTGGTTGGTTTGGGTTCAGACCCTAGTCTGACTGTTTTCTTAACTATGTGATTTTGAGCATCTGTACGTGTGTGTGTGTGTGTGTGTGTGTGTGTGTGTGTGTGTGTGTGTGTGTGTGTGTGCGTGCCAATACTGGGGCTTGAACTCAAGGCCAGGATTCTCTCCGTTAAGATTTTCACTTAAGGCTGCCACTCTACCAATTGAGCCACACTCCACTTCTGTTTCTTTCTTCATTGGTTAAAATTGAAGAATCTCATAGACTTTTCTGCCCAGGCTGGTATTGAACCTTGATCCTCTGAGGATGTCAACCTCCTAAGTAGCTAGGATTACAGGCATGAGTCACCTATGCGCCGCATGATTTTGAGCCTTGGAGTGGCTGAGAAACTTACCCAATTTCCTTATCCATCAAATGGGGATACTATGAACTTACCTCATGGGATTATTGTAAGTGTTAATGAGTTTGTTTATGAAAAATTCTCCAACACAAAGTCTGGGCTTTATAAGCCCAGAAGCACTTTATAAATAGCAGCTAGACTTTTCAGGAAAACAATCTATTGACTTTAAAAGTCTGACCATTAACCTCCCAGATCCTTACTATGCCCTTTGCCCACACAGGCAAACTACAGACTACTGACTGGCCAGGGATCTAAAGACCTTTTCTACTTGCCAGTTCTCAACACCAAAAAAGGTCAGGGAGTGTGTTCTTGTATGCAATCGGCCAAGGGGCTCCTTGATGGAACCTTATCTACTGTAGATGAGAGTCTTCCTTTATATGAAGAGCCATGCATCTGTCACGTAGCCAAGGTCTTTCCCTCTTCAGCATCCAAACTCACTCTCCTGACCCCCAGGAAGCCTGGAATTGTTCCTTTCAAACCCCTGGCCCCTGAGAGCAGGAGTTGGAGCTATATGTCACGTCTGGAATAGTCAAACACTGTAAGGAAGAAACTGTTTGGTGACAGACTCAGGGGTGAGCTAGGTTTGTTGCTTTCAGTTCAGATCGACAATGTAGGCGGATTTTAATGACTCTGAAATGTTTTATCTTTTACAACCCCTGGAACCACAGCTCCGCAATCTTAACAAATTGCTGGCTTTCCATCCCTCGCTCCTTGTCAACTTCAGTTAATACAGGGTCCATTAGGAGTTGAGAAACTTATTATTGCAATAAAAAATATATCCTATCCATATCACAGACCATATATCTGAATCTCGCATAACACTCTCCCAGGGATTAATCCATATTTTAACCAAGTGTTTTATAATGGCGACGCTCCGGGCCCGTGCACAGCCATTTCCATGAATATTGCAAGGATAATGGCAAAAGGTCATCACTGAGGTCAGGATTCTGACTCTCTCCTGGGGTGGTGGAGGACTAAGGACATTTCCTTGCCCTTTACCAGGCTTCCCAGGAAACTTCAGGCCAGCTGAAAGCGTCACAGACTCCAGAGACTGGCACTGCTGTGACTCCTTTCAGGGAGCAGATTTCCTATTGCAGATTACATATAGGGTGTATGATGGGGTGGAGTGCAGATCTGGAGATTGGAGAGCTGGTGCTCACCATATACAGAGCAGCAGATGGCTGCCTTTCCTATTGAGTACCCTGACTACCAGGCACTATGAGAGATGAAGGGACAAAAGATTGGCTTTGACAAGTCTTACTCTCTTGACTTGAGGAATCACTAGGCTAGTGAAGAGGTTCACACTTGAGTCACACTTGTGTAGTCAGCACACACCTAGGATATATGCCATTTCTTTAGGGACACCTTCCCATTTCCCTCACCCCACTGAGACTACAGCACACACACACACACACACACACACTCACATACACACACAAAAACACACACACACACACACACCAGCAGAAGGAAAAGCCAGCTGGCTTTGTGGGTTCCTCTGTCATCCCCCTCTCATAGTCTCCTCCCCCAGTCCATCCACATTCTCACTAGACCAAGATGATGTGTTCCCCTCTGTAGTGTCTGGTCTTAGCTCTGGACCTTGCTATGGTTTGTACTGTAGAAGCGCTCTGCTATGTTTATTTTTCCCTTTAATTTTGTGGCTAAAGTTTTCCTATGATTTGAGTCTGTCCTTCCAGCCAGAGACTCAATCTTGCCTGGCCTTGAGAATGCAAGACACCTTTGTCGGAGAGTTCGCTGTGTTATGTGTGCTGTTGGGAATGACCTGGTCCTTTCAATTTCCTTCTTATCACAGCCATCACAAAGTGTTGAGGAAACTATGATTTTCTTTGACAAAAATAATCATCACTATACTTGACACAGATAATGATTTGATAAAGGACGGACACTCCTCCGCATCCCACCCAATAGCCTGAATGATGTTCAGAGCATCTCAACCTTGGACTCGAGAGGCACGTGGACTTCAAGTGTCTTCACAGTGCTCCACCAGTGTGTGTTGGGAAACAGATAGAGGATATTTCCAATTGGGGATGGGGGAAGGTGAATCTACACTCTGATCAAGTCTCATCTCCGGATTCTAAATGCTTTAACAACAACCACAATACTGATATGGTTCGTTGATTGACTCATTATCGTGTCTTATCCTCAAGATCAATAGGTTAATGTGTGTGAAGGAGGGGTCCTCATAAAAGGAAGCTAAAGATTCCTTCCCCAGTCTGCTTCCCTCTTCTCTTTGGATATTTTAACAGTGAATACTTTTCTTCTATCACATAGCATTACTCAGAAGCAGCAAATCTTGGGTTCAGCCAGACCCCTGATTTCCCTTCATAGTCCTCAGAAGGCAGACTGATCCCCACTGAGGCAAAATAGACATCCAACATGAAGACAAGGGCAGCCTGGCTCTTTGGGCAAGAGAAGAACACTTTAGGGACCTTTCAGGCTCTAATTGTTTCATAATGTGTGCCATTTACATCTTCTGCTTTTAATACTATTTCCAATTCCCAGTGAATGCAGTATTCCCACACATGCTTAAAAAACATGAAGGGAAACGAGGTCTGAAGCACAAAGCCTGTTCTCTGTGACAGGAGAATCTCCACCCACTCACGGGGTCGGGAATTGCAATGAAATCGTTTTCACCACCTTGACCTCTGGTAAGGGCTGCAACATAGCTTTCTGGGACTCATCTTCAAAAAGTCCTCAACGTACGGTGTGGTTTGACTTAATTTTCGACTTTCTGGTGCTACGAAAGTGATACAAATCCAGTAGAAAATCTACTCTGAAATCTGAATTTGGGGTCTTTCCCTAAGCCAGCATTACACAGTGTGAGTGTCATCATCTCTGGGAGCCAGGGGCAGTAGTAGCAAGGGGTGGCATAGTTCCCAGCTGGCCCCACATTCAGGAGGGGAAGTGACAGACACGGAAGCGTGCTATGTTGGCTCAGTAAGGATGCCTGGGTGACACTTCCAATTTACAATGGATTCATCAGGACCTGAATCCTCTTGTCAGCCAAGGAACATCTGCACTTCCGATTCCTAAACCTCATTTTCCTCCACTTAATAAAATGACCAGAGATCTCACTTCTTCCTCCATGCCTGCCTCCCTTCTAAATGCTTCCCGTTAAGCAAAGAAGCAGCAGCAGAAAGCATCTTTGCAGCCAGGCACGACAGGGTGATTTTGATTTCAGTGACTAGAAGCCGCGTCTTTGAACATCCCGCCTCTTGAGTGGTCAACAGGCAAAAAGACAGCCTTTCAGAAAGTCTTCAAAGGCAGTGGGGTGCGTGGGGAGAAAAGAGTCTGGGTTTAAGCGAGGGATTCAGAGAAGAGCGGGCTCAGGCCGGAGCCTGCTGCCTCGTGAGCAGCCCGGGGCTCTGCACACCGCCCAGTCTTGAAGTCGGCCTGGCATTTTGTTCTACAAAGCATCTGCTTCTGCAGATAAAATGATTTTGGACCCGAAGACCTGAACTGATAACTTTGAAGACAAACCCCAAACAGAACAGCTCCCCGCTTACCTTCTAGGCCTTTTTTTAACCCCCGCAAAAGCCCCCAACTTGCCCGAAAAGCAAAAAAAATTTGCAACGCCGGGGAAGGCCGGGGGAAAAAAAAGGAAACCCCTGGAGCACCTTAGGGGCCACAACATCTTTACTACAGTCCCCGTGCGCCCATATGCACACTGTCCTGTCTCCCTTCCGCTGTGCTCCTTAGCGGTCAGCACTGATTGACAGCTGACAGTTAGGGCTGTGTTGTCAGGCTGTGGAGGTGGGCGATAACTCCAGCTAACAGATGCCTCTGGTCTCCTGCGGCCGGGCAGATGAGACAATGGTGAGCAGCCTTTCAGCACACTGATCACACGGCACTACAGGTGCCGGCTGAGACCCACGATGTGCTCCCACATCGCAAGTGACACTGATCTGATAAGGTCTGCAGAGAAAAAGCCCCTCTCCTGCTCTCTGATACCAGGTCCATGAGCAGTAAATGTCAAGCATCATCTCATAAGCATGCCATCTCAATGAGAAGGTCATTGAGGTCAATGAAAGAGGCTGCTTCCTAGAGGACTAGGTAGATGTATGATTTGGAAATGCGTACACTAACCACACCATTTTGCAAATGGGAAAACAGCAGCTGAAATTTAGGGGGGGTTCTTACCTTCTCCCAGTGGGCGATGGCTCTGCAGTTGCTCAGCTTGAAGCTCCTGTGGGAACAGCTCCTTCCCTGAAGAACATTACCTCACCCCTTGTCTGTGCCTTTGTGCTGAGATCAAGCGAAGCCTAGCCCTCGAGGGTGAATCAAACTGATGCCCATCTCCAAGTGTGCCATGTGGTATCTGAGTATTAGGGACAACAAACAGTTGTCCTTTCTTTCTGTGTGTTAGTTCATATTAGTTATACAAAGGGTTTTCATTTTGCTATATCTAAACGTGAAGATGTTGATGTCATTCTTTTTTTTCTTCCTTTCTTTTTTGAAGTCTAGATTCTGCATACCAGACAGAATGTGCAGTTTTCGTATTTGTCAGTCTGGCTTATTTCACTTAACATGGTGATTTTCAGTTCCTTCTACTTTCCGGAAAATGACATTAATTTCATTCTTCTTTGTGGCCAAATCATACTCCATCATATATATCCATAAAAAAATTATTTTACCTTTAATCAGTTGATGGTCACTTAGACTGTCTTCATAGTTTGGTTATTGGGAATATTGCTATTACAAATGTGGGTATGCAGATATCTCTATTGTATGTTGACTTACAATCTTCCAGGTATATGCCTAGAAATGGTATAGTAGGATCACATGCTAATTCTACTTTTAGTTTTTTTTTTAGAAATCTCCATATTGATGTCCGTAGTGGCTCTGCTAATTTATATTCCCAACCAACAGTTCATAAGCTTCTTCCCTGTCCCCAGTTCTCATCAGAATTTGTTCTTGTTGACATACAGTTATCTTCATCATAAACACCAAACATAGTATTTCCCTTTGTATCAAACCACAGGACCACCTAGACTCCCTATAACTACCTTTTGTTCTGAAATATGGCCACAAATACCCACCTGGAGATAAATTTTTATATTACCCACTATTTCTCTATCATTAATGCCACCACCATCATCACCTGTATCAATTATTTATTATCTACTTAGCTATTCTTGGAGTTGTCCTACATACATTCAAAGAACATGTTCACTTTCTGTCCTCTGAAGTCTTAGTGTCTCAGAGGAATACCACTGATGCTTGTAGATACAAAGAGAATGCTACAAATATTTAGTGAACACAGGATAAAAATAGATAAGACAAGATTAAATATGTACATTTTGCATATCTCCTCCCTTGACCCCCTTGCCCCAAGCTATAGCTGTGCTAAGTAAGAAGTAGCATGAGACAGATTTTTTTCTTGATACAGGGAAGAACAGACTTATAAGACAGATTATTTCTTTGCTTGCTGTCAAAAACATATATTTAAAGTCATCCCATAGGAAGCCATCAGTGGCTGAGCTAAGAAGTATGGCTAAGAAGCTTCAAGAAAATGCTATTAGTGACAAGCTCTTATTCAGAAAAGATGTTGTGACTGAATGTCTGCTATGTTCACATTGCTACTGAGTCCCTTTTTATTAGTTGCAGTATCCCTACGAATGATCAATCTGACTATCTGACTAGAGTTGGACATATAGTAAATATCAAGACATAATTTAACCAGCAATAACAAAATAACAAACAATCATGAGGGCTTTTCTTTGGGGGGGTGGCCCTTTGGCCATAAAAACACAGACACATTTACCTTGAATGTCAATTTAAACCATCTAGATTTTGTGCCAAATGAAGCTCAAATGGATTATCTGAAGTACAGCATCCAAATGATAAAAAATAGCTCTAGAAAGTACCCTTGTGTCAGAAAGAGACTTCAAAAGAGAATTGTCCTCTTAGAACAAGGCAGTTTGCTCTATGACATCCTTATGAAATCATAGCCCTTTTTGATTTGCAGAGACCTTCAGAGTCTTGTAATGGCACTTCCTCCCAGTGCAGAAATTCTGCTTGAGAATCACCTCCAGCCTGAGTTTGAAATGTACCATCTACCAAAGGAGTATCTGTTAGAGGGTCACCTTATAGAGAATCTGTCCCAGGATAAGTCAAGAGACTCTATTCATGGTTGGGCATCAGAAGTTAATCAGAGTCTACCACGCAAGGTATTCAAATAACCGATTCCTAGATGAAGTAGCAGAGCTTTTAATTATATTTTCTTTGATTTAGGAGCATCTTATTTTTCCAGCCAGCAACATGTATTGTTATGTTGACCTATTAAGGTGATTACAGAGAGTGTTGGTGTTCATCCTGGCCAGCCTCCTGCAATTGCAAGGTTTTGAACATGCCATAAATCCAATAGACTAAACGTCTTGGGGAAGCTCAGCAAAGAGGCTACAGCTTTCTTTCTTTCTTTCTTTCTTTTGTTTCCACTCAGGCCAGGGTTATGGGTAGTAATAAACTCAGCAGTCAAGGCCAAAAATGTGATAATAGTAGGAAATGAGAAAAGGGGTAGGGAAATAACAGCAAAGTCAGAAAAACCCTCAGCTCTCTCCGTGCTTTGCTGAGTTCTCAAATTCATTAGCAACCTCAATTACTCAATTCCTCAATTTTAATCTCTAATTAAACACTGCCACAGACACTGTATCTACGGAGGGTTGAAGTTAAGTGGCCTCTTTTTAATAATTGTGCAACTCTGATCCCTGCATTGTTAACCCGGAGGGTGGAAAAAAAAAGTGGAAAAAAGAATTATTTAAAGAAATGAAAGGAGAGAAAAATGCAAGTGCCTAAACTTCATACCAAATGGCAATTGCAGAGGGATGTTATTTTCCCTCTAAATATAGCAAAGATGACTACACAGCTTCCAGCATTTTTCTGTAATAATTTCTTAAATCAAAAGCATATTTGCTGACGAGAGTGCCTTACCACAGCTATTCTTTTTGGAATAATTAGACAAGCAAGGAAACAACAGGCAGGTACAATATGTTGCCCAGTGAAGGAGATTATTTTTTTAAACCTATTTCACAAGGTCATAAGACCCTGGGCTACTTTAAAAAAATATTGTTTGGGTTGAAGTAATACAATAAATACAGACAAATACATTGGATGGTAGCATTTTGCTAGCCGGATTTCTGTTTACTTAAAGAAAGGCCTTCCTGAAGGATGAGGACACATTGCCAAACCTCAGAAGGAAATTTGATTAAGACACAGGTAGAAAGAGAATAATACACAAGACTGTATATCTTTCACAGTCATAGCCATGGGGAAGGCAGGCTTTCCTACCTCGAATATTGGAAGGTGTTTACCCAGCATCCTGTCCCCTTTGGGATAAACTGCTTTGCAGTTGTTGATTTTGTCACTCAGAAGCCTCCATAAATTGTGGACTCGAGGGCCACAGGATTTAGGACCTGCTACTTATTCATGAACTAATGTTTTTGAAGCAGATTTGCTACATTGCTATGGTACAGTGATGAACACAGGTCCTCAGATTCCTTATGTGAGTTTCATAAGAAGCATGTGTTTCCAAGTCATGATCAAATATATATATAACATATATATATTGCATAAACATATGTATATATGGGTGCACATACATGAATTTCAAATAGATTGATTCAACCCAAAGTATTGCAACTGAACGTAAGCCAGGTTTTTTTTTTATTAGCAATGAGAACCTCTTTCTCTATAGCAGACACAAAACTACATTCCATCTGGCCAGGAACTGGGTTTCTTTTATCTAGCCTGATCCTTATAATGAGTGTTTTCCCTCCAGTGTCGAAGACAGTACCACTAAGTGAGCGGCACAATTGTTCAAGTGGCTCCAAAGCCCTGTGTATGTCTACTCCAGGTTAGTGATACCACTAGAGAAAGACTGGCTGAAGGATGACACTTAGGAGCCAAGGTGTGTGTTTTGCAGACCTGAGAGCACTAGGCAAATAGCTTGCTCTATGGGAGAAAATAGCATATGGCAGTAAAGCCTGTCCCAGTATCCCTGAGAATGTTTCTACTCCTGAGATGTTCCCCATGGCAGTAGAATTGGGAGTGTCCTCAAAGCCACCTGGTGACCAAATGGCAACTTCTATCAGACAATCTCAATTCCAGGCAAGCTCATTGATGATTTCTTGTGACAAGGAGGAAATGAACTCTTAAAGAAATTGGCACTGAGTATGCAACCCAGAGCCTGATCTGATTGAGACTATTAAGTGATAAGAAGAACTCTTCAATCTCCACCCTCAAGATAGACGCAGTTGTGCAGAAGAGATGAGTTCGGATTTACGAAGACATGTTTGAGGTTAATCATCAGCGTGTTAGGCCCATAACTGATGGCTTTGGGCTCTGAGCTATGACTAAGATAGAGTAATGCTATAGTAGCCCTAACTCCTAGAAGTTGAAGGCCTGATCTCTAGTCCAAGGTGCTACTGGGAGGTTGTAGAACCCTTAGGAGATGAGACTCTACCTGAATTTCCCTTGAAAATACTGGGATCCAGGGCCCCCCCCCCATTTTGCTTCCCAGTCACAATTAAGTGAGCATCTTTGCTCTAAGAGGTGTTTCCTATCACAAGGTGACGCCTTATCACAGAAACTAAGTGATGGGGCCAAGCGAGCAATGGATTGAAACTTCTGAAATCATATGCCCAAAGACACCTTCCTTCTTCTTAGGTTGATAAGTTGTTATGGGTATTTTTGTTATAGTAGCAGAAAGTCAACTAACATAGAAAATGGTTCTGATGACTGTACAGATGTCAAGAACTTGCAGCAACTCCAAAAGGCTCCCAGAAGAACCACATAGTGCAAAACCATTACCTACCCATGCCTTCTCCAGTCAATATTCTCCTTCCTTGCTGATCGAATCGTCCGTGTGTTCCCTCCGGCACTTGACATCACTCTCCCGAGAGAGTGGAGATGGATTTGCTGAGACTGAGCAGATTTTTTAGACTAGCAAGCAGCTGTCTCTTCTTCAAGGAGCTCTCTAACCACCCCACCCCCACCCCAAGGAAAAGGGCACAAATGCTGGCCACAAGGGTGAAGATGACCTCTTTGCCAGTGCTTCCCATAGAAAAGCAAAAGGTTGAGAGCGGAATGCTCAAAAAGAATTTTTAGCTTGAAACAGGTATCATGAGATGATCAGAGCCCAAACCCTAGAACCTGGCTGCTGGTCCCATGTTTTGATCCTTGTCATTGATTTCTACCTTGAATATCTTCCAAGTTCCTAACTTCTTCCCCTCCTCTTCCAGTATTAAAAACATGAAATTCAGTTACTTGAGCAACTGTTTCAAAAGTGTCTTTAAATAAGAAGTGCTTTCTCTCAAACGAAGGACTCTGAAAGGACCCAACAGCCCTGAAGATACACAATCAATACTTTGCCTGAACCATTGATACCCTTGCCCATCACTTAAATATCATTACAGGAAAGATTTCAACAAGATCAGGGCACATTATACTTGAAAGTTTGACTTTAAAGGATGCCTGGGCTTTGCTGAAAGGCATTAGTAATGGAATTCTTTATCTCTGAGCTTAATTTATTCTGAAGAGAATAGAGCCATTATCTTAAATCTATTTTTTTTCCAACAGAGAAAACAGCCCTCTGAAGTCCAGCACTTATAAAGAAATCACTGTTTAATTACCTTTTTGTTTAACCCTTTGAAGAAAGGAAGGGAATGAAAACGTATTATTGGAAAACAGATACTTATGCCTACAAGCAGGTCACCATCGATAAACGTGCAGTCTTTTCTTTTTGATTTTCTTCTTCCTTAATTTTTTTTCTTCCTTGTTTTGGTCATTGCTCTGCTATTCTTCTTAGATTTCTGACATGCAATCAAAGAAACATTTGAGTCATTCTGAAGCCCTAATTGAATCTACTTTCCCCTTGATCATTGGTGATGAATGGCTTTGGGGTTTGAAGAATACAGGGGATCTGTAGCTGAAGAAGTAATGTTCTAATCGCAGACTTCTTGCTGTAAAAACAGATAAGAGCTGTATATTGACATACATGGGAAGAGACAGTCACCCATTTACTTCCTGACCCACTAGTATGCCTCCTCTGTGCAAAAAAAGCAGTTGACTTGAGGAAAAGAGAAAGTGACTCATCCACTACTATTTCTTTAGAAAATAAAACAACTCCCACCAAGAAATTAGTGGGACTAATTGTTCTTTTCCTTTATTGGCAAATTTACCTAACTGAAGACTGATGTTAGTTTGTAGGAGATTCAGGTATTGAATGGGTTGCTAAATAGATGCCACAGGCCTGGGACCTTAACCAAAGCCTTCTCTTATCTCTTTCTTCTACTCTAATATGTAATACTCACTCTTAGGCTTCTAAGATGTGGTTTTGGCCAGGCCTCTTATGAATTAAGTGGTATAATCAATTGTTACAGGAAGCTGCTTTCCAAGCCCTAAGTTGAATCAACCTCCCTTACTCAGTCCAATAAATGTTCCCTGGTCCAACAAATGGCCTGGCTTCTAAAGGTTGAAGGGTATTCTAACGTTGAGGAAGTTTCATAGTCCACTGCATTAGTTGAGGCTGAGATAGAAAGAGAAATGTAGGCTTCCTTATCATTCCAGGAACAAGAAGCAATCAGTGTTCCACATCTAACTTTCAGCTCCTTCCTTTCTTTTGTTAGGTAGGACAAGTGACACTTTTTTTTTTAAGTGCTATCATCAGAGATTTTGTGTTTAATAGTTACTGGGTCACATTTAACAAGTGCCAATGACTTCGATGACCTCCATTTACTTCTTCTGAGCAAACTTCCTGCCTAGAAAAAGTGAACAGCTGTAAAGAAACTAGACAGAATCCTGTTTTGCTCAGCCTCTCTGGATGACCGTTATCCCTACAGCTAAAAGTCAACCTTTTGTCTGAATTAGTCACACCTACACACTTACACCAAAGAGATCCATCCTATGCAGGAGCCTGAGATCTGAGGGTAATGGTTCCAAAGCCAACCCAGGCAGAAGGTCTATGAGATACTGCAAGTACTAACCAAAAAGGCAAAGTGGAGATGTTGTTCAAGTGATAGGGCATAAGTCTTGAGTAGAAAAGCTAAGGGGAGAGTGGTCAGTCCTTAGTTCAGGCCCCAGTACTGGCATAAAACAAAATCCATTCTATAAGATTGGAATGTATCTCCTATTTTGGTTTTGGTTTCTGACTCCTTGATTCAGTTAGATTGTTACTGACAACTTTGACATTCTACCCTCTGTTAACCTTTATTATCCACAGTCACAGGGACTTCTGGAATGGGAGAGATTTTTCCCTTTGCCTGTACATCCCTTAATCTTACATAATTTTCACTGATTGTGCAACAGGTTTAGAAGGCAGTAGAAAGAGAGTCTATATTGTAACCATCAAAATCACCATGTATCCTGACATTCTCTGTTACTTTTCTCTCATAAGACTTGAATAAGTCATATTTTTCAGCTTATGGCATGTCACCACCCATCTAAAAACTCATCTTTAGATAAGTCCTTCTTTTTATCTCTGGTGATTACTCTTACAGGGTCCCTTGGGTTTACCCATAGGTAACTATTTGAATGTGTTTGATATCTGTCTTTGTATATATGTAGGCATTCTCTATGTGAGTTATTTTAATGTATCTAAGTGACATTATGTATGTATATATGTGTGTGTGTATATATATATGTATATATACATATATATATATATATATATATATATATATATATATATATGCTGCTCTGTTTTTTCTTCTACCTAACACTGATTTGAATAATTATCCATGTTGTTAGGTATCTGGCTAGTTCATTGTTTCCAATTGTTGCACCCACAAAGTTTTATTTATCTATTCCCTTTCAATGGATCTCTAGTTGCTTTTAATTTCCCACTCCTGTGGGTACTTTCTGAGAGTCCTAATAGTCTAACCATGTGACAATATTTCTGCTTTGAGAGATTTGCACATGATTTCATTAAGCATTGTTCAATACGCTCTAAAATAATTGACCAGTTTACATTCTCTGCACTGTCCCCCAGAATGCTCTCCAGTGCTTAGTATTCCCTACTTTTCTCATTCAGTTGTCACAAAACAATATCTCTCTGATATTTTCATTTCCTACATTACTAAAACTTTAATCCTGAAATTGCTCTTAATGGTACACAAGCTAGGGAGCAGTAGCACCAGAGATTGGAACCAGAGAAAATAAGACCTGTGAATGCCTGAAATAAAATACTTGGTTGTACGAGACAGTTGTCCCAAGTTCTCAACCCATGTGAGCTACAGCCATAAAAAGACTGTTAAGATTCTGCAGGAATTCCGTGACTCAATAGTGTTGGATCAATGGCTACAACCTAAGTGCCTAGCCCTAGTGAAATGCAGGTGTGGCCCTACCCTTCTTCCCAGTGCCAGCTGCAACTGGAGGTGTCGTGTATCTGTGGGTCTCTGTGGACTCACTTGGCTGAGTGTTTCTGTCAAAGTCACCCACAAGTGCCATCTTATCAGAGGATCAATTTTATAACAGAGGGTCATTAAATTCTTTTTCAAGAGAATAAAATGGGCTTTTGCTGCTGCATGTTGTACACTGCTGGTCCGAAACTGGAGATGAAATCAAAGTGGAAGAAATTTAACCAAATTATCCATCTTCAGAAAATAAGCTCTACTGCAAATGCATTTTTGATGTGGTATTGTGCAACACAGAGAGAGGAGAAATAAAAATACTGTAATGGCCTTGTTTGGTACAGATAGGAGCAGGCTAAATTTAACCCTCTGTGAGAGCAGGTTTCTCCCTTTCCGTTTGAGAAGGCAGAGGGTTGGGAGCTAGAGAGTAGAATGACAGCTGAATTGCACATTTCTTCATTACATTTTATTTTCCAAAGTAAGAGAACAATTGGAGATGGTGTTTCATTTTCTAGGAAGATTTGAACACCTTCCTGGGAGCCTTGTCATAAACTGTCACGTCCTCTTACTTTCTAAGACTAGTCTTCTCATGATGAGACACCCACCCACCTGAAAAGAGCTCATTGGTGATTCTACTGCCATTACCATGGAATTCAGTTGCCAGCTCAAGGCTGTTGTCAATGGGGCTATTCATGGTCCATCAACCAAATGTGAACAGAGGGTCTACTTCAGTTGTAGAGTTATTTGCAGTCCACACCTGTGAGGTTTTGTTTCTTGTTGTGGTCACTTGGAAAGTAGAAAGAGCAACGGAGAAAGAGGCCTAGGAGATCTTGCTGGAGGTTATTCAGCACTGTCCAAGTACCGACAGAGCATCATCCACTCTGCCATGTACCTGGCCTCTTCTTAGGTTCCTTTGACTATGTGAAATCTGTAGAAAGATCTTCAAACAAATTCTTCAAAAGAAAGGAATCAGAAACATTGAGGAAAAAAATATGGCAATACCTATTAAAGTGTGCCCCCAAGTGCACAGCACATGATTAAATGAGATTGGAGATAGGGTGGTAAACAATACATAAGGAGGAGAAAATGCACTGAAATAACACCTACATAGGTATTGTAGAGACAAAACACATGTGCTTCATATATGGTGCCAGGGATTTCCAGAGTATCTTTATGGCCATGCTACCCTTCCCATGGAATAGCAGAATTAAAGCCCCAACTCTGCCCTGGATGGCAGGCACTGAGCCCCATGGACAAACAGGACATTCTGCAGGTAGCTTTTCAGGACATCCATGACACCATTCCATTCTCTAGAATTGCTTCTCAGATTTAGATGCTTTTCTCATTCTCAGTAAGAATCAGAACTCTTTAAAAAGCAGGTTTGGCGGAGCACCTGTGGTTTATGACGCTCGCAGTAGCTTCTGTAGCTATTCAGGAGACAGATCTGAGGATTGTGGTTCAAAGCCGGCCCTGGCAGGAAAATGCATGACACTTTTATTTTCAATTAACCCCCAAAAAGCCAGAAGTGGAAATATGGTTCAAGTTATAGAGTGCCTGCCTGAGCCAAAAAGTCTAAGGGACAGTGTCCAGGTTCTAAGTTCAAGCCCCAATAGCAGCGTTAAAAAAAAATTGCAGTTGGGTGCCAGTGGCTCATGCCTATAATCCTAGCTACCCAGGAAGCTAAGATCTGAGGGATCATGGTGCAAAGCCAGCCTGGGCAGAAAAGTCTCCATGAGACCCTTATCTACAATTAACAACTCAAAAACTGGAAGTAACACTGTGGTTCAAGTGCTAAAATACTAGCCTTGAGCACAAAGAGACTCAGGGACAGCACCCAAACCCTGGGTTCCAAACAAAAATAAAGTTTGCCAGTGGTTGTATGATGGACACAGATGCTTCAGTGGGCTTTTTGAAGCATCTCCAAATCCAAAGTATAATGTTGGGCAAATTCACAGAGTCCCTTTTACTAGTTTAGGTTTTTACTCTTCAATGCTGCTTTTTCTTGGGATAATTTTCTTCCTTGTAGACCACAAAGAGGCTGGCTGCCCTGGATAGTGTAAGGTTAGTTTCTTAGGTGTTCATCTGCCTAACAGTGGATTTAGAAGACTCACGCCGTCCTGGAGGATGACTTCTCTCTGATTAACAGAGGCTTTACCTCTCAGAGGTCCAGCTACATTTTCTATTTGCCATAAGCCATGCATGTGCTCCTCGGGGAAAGCAGGAATTAAAAAGAGAAAAAAAAACTATTTGCAAGATAAGTAAAGAGAAATGTAATCCCTGAGTGGGATGAAGGGTGCTTTGAAATGAATGGAGGATAATCCTTTTGTTGTCTATTACAAATGTACTTTATTTCTGCATTATCTGGCTATGAGGATGTGCCATTTGCTCCACTGACAAAGCCACTGCAATTTCTTCTCTTTGTGTCACCTCAAGTAGTGTGTATAACCTGGGGGTCTGAAGCAGCCCACTCAATGCGGGCAACTGGGGTGCATGGACCCAGTGGCTCCAGAAAGACAGTTCTGTGTCAGGCTCAGACCAGCAGTCAAATGGAAGTTAGGGAAGTGACTGTCACTAGACAATCCCTACCAGTTCCAGATACAAGAGAACCCAGTTCTCTATTCACAGGGGCCTTCTATAACCAGAAGGCTTGTAACTGCCTGCTATCTGCCTTGGGCCTGCACAAATGCCTCTCTTTTATCTTCTGGAATGCAATTCCTTTACAAAGATGGCAGGAAAATTTCCAAGGACTTGTCAGAGAGTATTGCTTTGGAAGTTCCTTGGGTGGAGCGTGTGACTATGTGTGATGACAAGTAGGGATATAAACAGTAAGTAAGAAGGAGGATGTATGCTTGAATAAGGTGGAATAGATCATCTTAGAGAGGAAGCAGGTGGTGAGAATGAGTGCCCTCAAGTCCTCTCTGCTCTCTTTCCTCTCTTTCTTCCTTTCACAAGAAATAAGCTTCTTGGGAGAAGTTAGGCAGCTTAGGAACACTCCGAAAAGTCACATGCTGTGGCCTATGGGAACAGAGAATCTCTGCTGCTGGGAGGTTCTTGTTTTGAAGCATAGTCTTTGAATAGAGAGTAGAGGTCAGTGGTGGAGCTTATGATTACCATGCATGAGGCCCCAGCACCAAAAACAAAAATAGAGGGGAATAAAAAAAAAACTTATCTTCAAACAGTTATACAACGGGGCTTCAAGTCAGTTTATGAGTGCAATGCTTTGAATAATGTCACCTCTTTCATCATTCACTGTTGCATGTGTGTGTCTGTGTGTGTCTGTGTGTCTGTGTGTCTGTGTGTGTGTGTACGTAAGTGTGCATGTGCACAACAGTGCTGGGGCTTGAACTCAGGGCCTCGGTACGGTCCTTGAGCTTTTTGGCTCCAGGCTAGAATTCTACCACTTGAGCCACAGCTCCACCTCTGGCTTTTTGGTGGTTAATCAGAGATAAAAGCCTCAGAAACTTTCCTGCTCAGGCTGGTTTTGAACCACAGTCCTCAGATCTCAGCCTCCTGAGTGGCTAGGATGACAAATGTGAGCCTATGATGCCCAGTTCTTTGTTGATTTTTTAAAGAGGATTTTGGAGTCCCACACCCAGTGGGTTATCAAGGAAGATGAGTACATCGTGAAACATCTTGACATCTACCACTCTCAGTGCTAAAATAACTCCCAGATTAATACCTGGAAAGTTCAAGAGCTCTTCTCTAACCACTGGTCTAGATAATGGGACAGGTAGAATGTAAATGATCATGTCACTGTCTGCTTAAAAGCCTCTAGTGGCTTCCCATGACCCAGGATACAGATGACACTGTGTGGAACGGCATGCGGAGTTCTTCATGCTTCATCCCCAGCCTTGCTGGCCAGCTGCATCCAGCACCATCCTCTCTCAGGCTGTTGGGTCTTTGTTCTTCCTGCCTTGAGACCCTCACACATGCTACTCTTTGCCTAGACAGCTCTTCTCTCCTCTGGATTATCTTAGCAACACCCCCACACTACAATATGAGTTCAAGGGGCAGGAGCAATATTTGTCTTGTTCATTGCCCACTACTGTATTTCCACCTCATTCGGTGCTCACTTCACAGGTTAGAGCAGATAGGTATGTACACGGCCGATAAATGAAATTAAACCAACTCTTGCATTCTCTCGGCACATGCATCATTTGTTGTTCTCCTTCACTCATTTAGAAGGAAGGAAGGAAGGAAGCATGATTCTCCACTGTGCTCCTCAAAACCACATTATCCTGTGAGACCATGGGCCAGAGTGACATAGACATCCTAGCAACAGAAATACATTTGCTTTGTTTTCCAACCACCCAGCTGCTTACATCTTATCATTGTCATGCCCATCCTTGAATTATCAACAATCCATCTGAAAGTCACATGGACACCTGGGTAGATATTTTACAGATTTCATCTTATGGGTTTGCTCTCTGTCCCCTGACAGCTTACAGTCTAAGAAATGGAAATCTGCTTCCAGCAAAACACGTAACCAGAATATGCTGTCAGTGGGATGGAAATGTGGAACTCTCAGCGTGCTAATATATGTATAATATAGTTAAACAATGAAATACAGTTTAACAACTGTCTTAGTCCATTTTCTATCGCTATAATTGAGTACTTACTACTTATGGGGTAATTCATAAAGTATGTGGTTTTATTTAGCTTATTTTTTTAAGGTTCTGGTTAGCAGTATGATACCAGCATCTGGTGATGTTTATTTTCTTCTGCTATGCTGGAGATGGATAGTGCCTTTATAAGAAGAGGAAGAGAGACGAGAGCTGGCATCTCCATCTCTCACCATATAATGCCCTCTGCCATGTAATTAATGATGTAAGAAGGTTCTCACTGTGCTGAGGAGTGGCAGAGGCACTAATCCTACCAGGAGGGCCACACCCTCATGGCTTCAGTGAATCTTTAGGACCACGCAAAGGCCCCAACCTCTGAGTACAATTCACACATGATTATCTTTCTAACACATAAATATTGGGGCAATTCATTCAAGCCATAACAATAGCGTAACAATTGTTTTTAAGTGGAAAGAAGTATGTTTAAGTGCAGTTGGAAGTGGAAAATGCAGGTTGTCCAGCTAAGGACATATCCCAAAGATGATATGGAGCTTCTGAGACTTGAGAAAACAAATGATTATTTCTGAGTAATCCAGACAGCCAGGACTTAGGTAGGATTGATTGCACTAGGGTCTAAAACTTTGAGGCTTTCAGGTAGCTGGTTGACTATTGCTGTTAGGGCACGAGCTCAGCAACAAATTAAGTAAAAGTGTCCCCAATAAATGCTAATAAGGCCCAAGAGGAAACAGGGGCATCCCTGTGCATACCAAATGCACTCATTAACATCCTGGCTATTATTAAGAATAACAAAATGACCTTGCTGTCATTCGAAGCTTAGAATACTATGACTTAAGTTTAGAGGGACACACATTACATTGTAAAACCTAATTAGTGTTACCTTTGCTAATTGCTGCCTCACACTGAGTTGGATAAAATAAACGCATGATGGACGGGCGGAGACATCAGACATAACCCCACCGCTATTTTTTTTTAAGGAAGTGAAATTATAGGATTGGAACCATTTGAAAAGGTGTTTATCTGGGTTGTTGTAAGTAGTCTGAGGGAAGTGGGATGGAGCCTGGGCAGTCAGTGTTTATTCATATGCATCCTAAATGCAGAGAATTTTCTCCTGAGAACACTGTTCTAACCTTCCTGAATGTGAATGCAGTGGTACCAGACAATGAAGGAGAATTGGCTGTAGCGCCAACATCCAACCCCAGCATGCAAACATCTGCAACGCGGGGACCTGTCCCACAGCCAGTTAGCATCCCCAGCATCATCCCAGCACAAGCAGCAGTGGGGATGTCAGACAGACCCGTGTGCCTCAGGGAAGGCCAGTTTGTCCACTAGACAAGGCTCTACTCATGTCTGTCTTCTGTTCACACTTGAGAGGGCCCAGTAAGCTACATGTACTTCTTTGGCAATGGAGCCCCTTTTTCCATCTCCTGGTCTGGGTGTCAGGAGAAATGGACTTAGGCTCCCATGCAGCTTTTCTTTACTTTGCTACTGAAGATAAAACCAACAATAGAAAAAGAAAAAAAAAGCCCATTCATCAGCAACATCCCCCTCCTCTACTCTCTACCTCCCTCACCTCCCCCATATAGGTACAAGCACAGAGCTGTGCCACTCAGCTGTACTCAGCATTTGTGAGAAGGTTGTAAAAGGGAAATCATTTTCTCAGCGTTGTCATTGTTTTTCCTCCTTAAGGATAAATGATAGCTGATTTTTCAAGGGAAAAAAAGATCCTGTTATGGGCACTCCTGAATAGATCTTAAATGGAACAGATTAAAATCAAGCCATAAAACTGTAGCAAGTCAGGAGCAGTTTGTCCTAGAGATTAGTTTGGACTTTCGTTTTCAGGTTAGGTCCTGAGAGGTAAATGGGTACTGCTGGAAGGAATAGGAAAGCAATGGATGCAGAGCTGACCTTGGGTCAAGGTAGCAGCTCTTAACTTTTAAATATTCAAGTGCCTTAAAGAATTCCATTTGGAAAATGAAGCAGCCTCCATAATAATAATTGAACAAAGATCACTGGGGTGGGGGCAGGGAGGCTGTGTGACTTTCCTTTAGCTGCACCTGGACTCTGAGAGCCAGAAGCAGGATTCAGACCTCTTAGATCCAGGCTTATCAAGGAAGAAAGGGGAAATAAGCCAGCCACTCTCAAAGTGACTTAGAATTCAAAATGGCGGACACCAGGCTATTATCTTATTTTGGCAGTCATTCTTAGGTATTCATAGAAAAAATTGATTTCTTGCACTAGGTTCCCAAAGTGCCATGCTCCTTGGAACCATTCAAGAGTAACAGGGACCTCACTATAAGATTAGATGGTTCCTGGGCCCAACATAACCTCCACTTCCCACAATGTACACAGTGCAGCTATTCTTGACTCTGTCAGCCAAAAAGAGCTAGATTCCAGAAGGCAAGTTGCTTCAGTGAGATTCCTGGAGTCTGTGCATTGGTCTAGAAGGTAAGTAATGAGCAGTCTAGACCAACGGGCAGACTCCAGAAGTTACAGAAGTTACTTTGGTTTTTCTGGGGAAGGCTTCTACCATGTCATACCTGAGTCTACAGCAGTTGCTCCAGCAAGACAAACCTACAGCTAGAGGATCCCACACATCTCCAGCCAAGACCATCTACATTTATAGATGATGCAACTCTAGCATAATCAACTACTGCACAAGACTTCAGTAGAACTACAAGCGTGTCCTCTCCTCTTCCTTCTCCTCTTCTACTCTTTTGCCAAGTTCCTCTGTCCTTTACAATACTAATTGCTTTTCTCAACCAAAGGCATTGCCAATAATTAAAATTAAATTTGGTTGCCCCAATGTCCCAAACTCTGGGAAGTCATTATCAGAGTCAGACAGTAATATTTTGATATCCAGACTCTTTCTGATATAAGGAATAAAGTTCTAAGACATGAGAAGACAGGGACTCATGCTATTTTCTAATCACCCTTTATAATTTGCAGTATCTTGGGACATTTCTCAGATGTTTCCACGGTGGTTTATGTACACTTCAAACCCATGTGCTGTTAAATGCAGAAGCTAGGTACTGAATTAATGACAGGAGCTTCAAAAGCCTACCTCTCTGGCAGGCTGCAGATCTAAGGGTGAACTCAAAGAGCGTGATGGGCTTTTGAAAATTACTAAGCACAAACAATAAACCTCATTAAATAAAATCAGCAGAGTGGGCTCAGAAATTCAATGAGATACATAGGGACAGAAGGGGCTCGAATCATCCTGAGAATTGACTCTCATTAGGGAGCTGGGGTGAGGGCTGAAAGAGAGGATGGTACTTGAGAAAATTATGTGGCCCAAACAGAAGCCACGATGGGACAGCGGTCATAAGGATGCTGTGGGGACAGGGCTATCCTCCTACTATGACAGAGTATCTGGGCTGATAGTCATTCAGTTTAACCATCGGGATCTTTGGCCACTTTCACCTCACCAGAATATCTTCAGCAGAGTCCAAAGATAGTGCAGCTTTTGAACAGGGCTTGCAAAGGAAGCGAGAAACAGAAACAATACAACCCTAACAATGAACCATAAAAACAGGCAGTCATTGTCCCACAGAGGCTGAGCAGGGGTCCCATTGTGATTCTGAGGTACCCATGTCCACCATCAGGGAAGGGAGAGTCTGAGGGGGGAGGTGAGTGTTCTTGAATGGCACATTTCTGGATGAGATAAGTTGAAGGAGACAGCCATTGTGCCAGAACAGCACATAGAGTTTCCAGTAGGTTAGACTTGCTGGTTAGTGGATGGCAAGGTAACATTAGGTCATGGCAGGGGTATGGGATGGACAGCCCAGCATGAGTCTTGTGCCTTCCCTCTGGACTCTGGAACGGCAGTGAAGTTCTTGCTTGGCTATAGTGTTGGTCAGGGCTCTCTGAGTTACATGTTCAGCTCTCTCTGAAGGCTGCTCAATGAGGAGGCCAGCTCTGTTTTGTGAATTGTCCAAGCACCCCTTCCCTTCTTATTCCCACTTTAGCTCAAATCTCTCTTCTCCAGCCTCCCACCCCCGCCCTTCATTATTAGATCTTTATTTTAATTCAAGAATTTAACTACAGAGATGACACCGACCCTTTCTTCTAGAATGAAAAGGATATAGGATACTCCAATAGAGAGTGGTTGTATCTGGGGGTTTATTTAAGCTAATTTTATTATTCATGACACCGGCAATTTATGCAGGGAATGCAATTAGAGGCTATGATTGGCTGCCACAGCTAAGGGCAAAAGTGCCACTTCCTTGGATATGCAAGGAAGAGAGGTGAGGAGTATTAGAAAAACAATCAGTCACCAGGATTATTCTTTATAAAATGATCCCTACAAACCTTTATTTAGAAAAAAAAGATCTAATTTAATTTTCTAAACACCTTGCAAAAGCTATCTAATTATCCACTTCTAATTGCTCTCATAATTTTCTGCAAGTCTTCTATTGCTCATGCCTTTGTAAGTTGTCCTTGTGTACAAGCAGAGAAGTTACAGCCTCCATGCTCAGGTCCCCCTTAAAACTACTTGAGAGATTCCTTCTCATTGTGCTGCTCAATGCAGCCTCTAATATGTTTATCCCTCGTTTAATCAAGAAATATTTGAGAAACAAGATTTCAGTTGTAATCATTTATGGTTGTGAAGGTAGCAAACAGAAGAAGAAATTGACCTTTTCCTTTTTTTTTTCTATGAGCGTCAGGTTTTTTTTTAATCTTTGGACATCAAATCAAAACAAATTACAATGCATCTATACAATAAGGTCCTCATCAGCAATAGAATAGAATGAGTTACTGCTACACACTATAATGTGGCTGAATCTCAAGAGAATTGTGCTGAGTGAAAGATGCTGAGCAAAAATGTTACTATAAAAGCCGGATGCCAGTGACTCACACCTGTAATCCTAGCTACTCAGGAGGCTGAGATCTAAGGATCGCGGTTCAAAGCCAGCCCAGGCAGGAAATTCCGTGAAACTCTTATCTCCAATAAACCACCAGAAAACCGGAAGTGGCGCTGTAGCTCAAGTGGTAGAGTGCTAGCCTTGAGCTGAAGAGCTGAGGGACAGCGTTCAGGCCCAGAGTTCAAGCCCCATGACCCACACACAAAAAAAATGTTGCTATAAGAGTACTAGAAATAAAAGCAAACTAGGGCTGGGAAGGTGGCTCAGTGGTAGAATACTTGCCTAGCATGCATGAAGTCCAGGTTCAATTCCTCAGTACCACATACATAGAAAAAGCCAGAAGTAGTGCTGTGGCTCAATGGATAGAGTGCCAGTCTTAAGCAAAAGGAGCTCAGGGACAGCACCCAGGCCCCAAGTTCAAGCCCCAGGACTGGCAAAAAACAAAAAGCAAACTAGTCTAAATGGAGGAAACAGATCACTGGATACTGCAGGGGCAGGTAGGGGAATTTAGGTAGGAAAGGCAAAAAAGGGGAATAATTAAAGTGCATGAGAGTATTTTGAGGGGTGTTGGACATTTGGTTTTCTCATTGTGGTACTGGTTTCCAGACTATACATATCAAAACTGGTCAAATTGCATACCAGGGTAAATATGTGCAGTTCAGTGTGTGTGCCACACCAAAATTGTTAAAACAGATGCGTGCATGCTTGTGGCCCCCCCCCCACACACACCACTCAGTTGACTCTACCCTTTATCTCTTAACCTCTCTGCACTGTACATCATTCACTTGTAAAATGAGAATAACTAGGCCCTCTCTGCCTACCCTTAAACAGAAAGTACAACAATTCATACATGTATGTATTTGTGTGTCCACACGTATGCAAGTGAGTACTAATATTCACAAATAGACTCCATCCACTCTAATTGCTGCAGGCATGAAAGCAATGGATTCCATTGTTCTAAGGGCTTGTCTGCCTTTACAGGAAGCCAGTGCTCAATATCTGTGGACTTGAACTGAAGGAAGATATTTACTGAGCCTTGATGGGCACCAGAGTGTAATTATTATCTCTTTATTGAACTTCTGATCAGAAACCATAAAATCCTGAAATGGAACGCCTCAGGATGGGAGAACTTTTTTTTTTAATTTTTATTTTATTTGTGAACATACTGTACAGAGGAGTTACAATTACATGGGCAGGATAATGCATACATTTCTTACCAAGCATTGCAGCCTCCTCCTTTGTTTACCCTTAGGATGGGAGGACTTTGAGATAGCTTTGACACCATGTCCTGTCTTCAGATAGAGGAGGTCAATGGAGTCAGGTACCAGAATAGGGGGCTTGTGGCCTAGCTAATATGGATAATCAGTGAAATGAGAGAAACGAATGGGATGATGAAGACAGGAGGTACAGAACTTCAGGCATGTTCTCCTTTTGTCTTCTCTGCTGCAGGACGAATCTGTGAAGGGCCCTTTAAATCCATGTCACTGCACAGCAACTCTGAGATGGAAGAGCCAACTGAGCTTCCTCATTTCAAAGACCCTTCTGGGCCCCCTAAGAGCTCTGAATTGTAAATGGTCTGATGTTAGTCTCCCAGACTCTCAGGATTTTCTCCCTAGCTTCCTGGCAATCAATGCAGCCCACTTGATCACACACCTGACTCACTCCAGAATGTGCTGTATGTTTATTTGCATCACCCTCACAGATTCCAAGTACTTTCACAAAGTTTACCAGGGTCATTCTCACTGTGGCACAAATTGGATGCATGAGGTAGAGTCTATTACAACTCCAGTTTATGGTAGGAAGAATTGATGTCCACATGGACACAAAAGTTTTCTCAAGTCCTCTTACTGGACCAAAAAGCAGAGCTAGGAATTGAACCTCTTCCTTCTCACCTCTGTTCCCATCTGATGACTCCTCCTCCAGGGTGCCCTCCCATCCCATCCCCAGGTTGATGGGTGGCCGTACTTCTGGTTAACTGAGAGGAAGGTGATTTATGTAAAGTCATACCTTACTTAAGTAGAGATCAGATCTTGCAAATCCAGCCTTCTTTCCATTATAAGGGTCCCATCTTCCATATTTAGCTAATTTCAAACAGCTTTTCAGTATTATGTGCTGTAGGATGAAGGAAGAGGAGGAGGAGGGGCTAGGAAATGAAAATCCACCCTTTGGACTCACCTCTGTCCCAGTCCCTCCCAGTTGTGATGGATGGGTTACCGGATGACATGCTTCACAGCTTCCCAAGGAAAGAGCAGTGACCCTTCCCACTTCATGAATTTGGAAAAAGAATGGCACCGAAGCTAAACGTGGGCAGAGACGAGAATCCTCCTTGGAAAGCACACTGACCGTGACCACAATCAGTAATGCTTCTTGCTCCTTAGTCTCCAATCCCCAAAGCATCTCCTCACTGATCCGCTGACAAGCTACGCTTGTCTTTTAGTCTTAGGGTGATGAGCGTGTGGGTACCTGCATCCTCATGAGCTATATTCGGAATAGAACCCAGGTGATTACCAGGAATTTTGGACTGTGTTCCAGATGACATGACACCTCAGTTATGCAGAAACTATCATTTCCAAATCACCCAATACAGTTTTGTATACAGTTTGCCTTGTGTCCTATCTTACTTCCCTCTGCCTTTCCCATGGTTTTCTGGAGAAAGTGAAGCAGTGGGGCAGGGAGCCTCGTCTCTAACTCATGTGTTAACCTTAGATTTGGACTTCCCTCAGCCCACTCAGAAGTATTGCCTGTCCCTTTCTTGAATGTCAAAGGTTTCTTTCTCCCCCTCAAGGAGACATTTTTGTAAGTGATCACCAGTTAGAATGTGAATTTCCCTGTCAAGGGTGGGACAGAATAAAGAATGTGACCATAAAAGAGGCCTCCCTTCAGCTATTATTCAAAAGACAATCTAACCCCTCCTGGCACTGGGTCGTCCTGTACATTGGTATTTCGCGGTCAAGGACCAGCTACGATGCTTAGATCATAAGACCAGGCTGTCGACTGATTGTGGAACTTGGCTCTCCAGCCCAACTGTTCAATAATGCTCTAATTAACTATTGCAAACTTCAGAGGACCCAGCTAACTATAATTGAGAGATCAACAGAGCCTGTATGGAGTTAGATGTGCATACTAATTACTGAATTATCCAACACCTGTTTTGAAATGTAGCACTGAAACATAGCTGTGTTTTCACACAATAGACCTTCAATATAAGAAGAAAAAAGAAGAGGCTATCTTTGGTGAGCAAAGGGACCCAGTTTTTGTCTGAGGAACCATGCTTTTCAATTGGCCTGGGTCGGAACTGTGGTAATGTGGCTGGTGGGGGTGAGGGCAAGGCTGGACAAATGAAGCCAGGAAATGAAACATCCATACGCTTAGATCTCAAGACCAATTCTGAAGGGGCAGTACGGAGGCTGCTGAAAATAGACGTTAATGAGTACATTTTTCATCACGCAGGAAGCAGTAGTGCTCAGGATTGGCACATGTCTGTCTATATCTGAACACTGGTGCATGTCTGTTTTGATTGCATCTGGCTGCCTCCCTTGAAACTTGGTTGGCACCACTATTCAAAAGCTGTTAATGGGTTAAAACCCCTTAGCACCTGCACAGAGACTAGCCTGAGTGTGAAACACGTGGAGAGTATTAAGGGAGAGTGAGAAGGAGAGTGTAAAAGACTTGGAGCTAGTGCAGGGCAAGAGAGCAAAATTAAAGTGAGAAGCACATTGAATGCAGGAAGAAAAGAAACTCTTCTTTCGTCTCATTCCTCATTTTTGCTGATTAGGTTCAATAACCTGTAATCAGCAAGTTCACACCAGGATAAAAATCATGCTTGCCGGTGAGCCTCAGTTTTTTCTTTTTCTTTTCTTTTTTTTTTTAGATGAAGCATTTGTCACCAAATAGAAAAATGAAACCTCTTTTCAAAGCCCCAAATACTCTAGAATTAGACAACACAATAGGGCAGGCCTAAGACATCCAAGCTGAGATAGCTTGGGAGTCTGCCCGTTGCCCTCTGCTCTGTCTACCAGCGGACTAATATTGTCTTATTCAGAAAAGAAAGGATTCCCTAATTTTCCACAAAGAGCCGCCTGCAAGAAAATAACAAGGCAGATTCAGCTGCACTGGCCTTTTCTCATTTAGAAGAATTTTGATGACAATAATGATAATGAGGTTGGCAATGATAGTGACCCTGATTAATGTGATCATTGCTACTCCAAAACAACATAAACAAAAGTTAAATAGATGACAAGGATGCTGAGACTCCAGTGGTCTTTTCTAGAAATTCAGTACATTTGACAACAATATGCCTGAAAAGAATTTCACAGATATCCATTTCGAGAACACATTTTATGTGTTCATATTGCTGCCCTTCTCTCTCCGTTCATGTAACCAACACACACATGATAGAAGATGCCACCACATATAAATAGGGATAAAGGTGGACCCATTGCAATAATGATATGTACAAGTCGTTATGTTGAAAACGAACTTTACAACTTTGGTGGGGGGGGCGGGGAGGGTTGGGTGGGGGGGGCAGGGGGAGGATGGGAAGGGATGGGAAGGGGAACCAAAGGAGGAGGCTACAATGCTTGATAAGAAATGTACTCATTATCTTGCCCATGTAATTGTAACCCCTCTGTACAGTATTTTCACAATAAAAACAATTAAAAAAAAAAAAGAAGATGCTACCATATTGAGCGCCGTTATGCACCCCTTCAGATCCCTGCTCTGGGATCTAGTTACATGTGAAAATGATTTTTCTAGATTTAGCACACCTCTGCCTTTGGAATCTTTCTCACTGCTGAAATGTAAAAATGAAAAAGCAAGTGATTGTCCCAAGGAGGAGGAGGAGGAGGAGGAGGAGGAGGAGGAGGAGGAGGTGGTGGTGGTAGTAGTGGAGGAGTGGAAGGGGAAGGTGAGGGGAGAGGAGAGGAAGAGAAGGAGAAGAAGAGAAAGAGGAAGAAGAAGAGGAAGAGGGATGAGGAAGAGAGATGAGAAGGAGGAGGAAGAGGAGGAGGAGGGGGAAGAGAAAGAAGACTATAATAAGCATGGCCATCTACCTGTTCCAGATTCCTCTTAGCAGTCTTTCAAATAACATACATTTATTTATTTACTTACTTACTTATATCAATGTGTAGGCTGAATTTGTAGGCATTCTCTTCTAACTCTGAATTTGAGGGAAGCATTTGTATATGGAAAAACCGTAAGCACTCTCCTAACAAGCCTTTTTCACCCAACATTAATTCACAGAGAGTAAAGTCACATCATTTTTAACTCCAAATGACATGGGACTTTGCAAACATCACCATCAATTGACTGTCTAATGTGAAGATTTCCCATTGCCACGCAATCATTGGGTATATTTCACAGATATCTGCTACCATTTCTCCTCTGTGCTGAAATATGGCTGCTGTGTATTTCCAGATGGTTTGACCTTTTCCACTTCATTAGCCTCTCCTGAGAGGTGACATCATTGTTTCTGAGCTCTCCCACAATCTTGGCAAATCTCCTTGTCTTGTTTCTCTAGGAAGAGGTCTCAAAACCTGTCATCTAGTGGGTCGATTAATTAGTTTCCTGGGTCATGCTTCCTGCTTGCTGGCACATTTCTTATTTAACTCCTTGGAATACTGCATTGTCTTTGACTTCAGAGATGTGAGACTTAGCATCACTTTTGTGCATGTGTCTGTCATGATCCTCTCCAACCTTTCTCAGAACTTTCCTGGTGCCTCTGTCTTAGGATAACTTTCTAGCAGTCAATTAAGCTTTGTTGACTTGCAAATTTCCCTGTGTTTACATTCTGGGAGTGAATTATAAACTTACAGACTTGTTCATATACATACATTGGTGCATACGTACTTGTTGAGTTGACTTAACATCAAGGTAAAGGAATATGTGTGGCCAGGCACCAATGGCTCCCTCCAGTAATCCTAAGTACTCAGCAGGTTGAGATCTGAACATCTCAGTTCCAAAGCCCAGGCAGGAAAGTCCATGAGACTATGATCTCCAGTTAACTACCAAAAAAGAAAATGAATTGGAAGTGGATCTGTCACTCAAGTGGTACAGTGCTAGCTTTGAATGGAAAAGCTCAGGGACACACCTAGGCCTTAAGTTCAAACCCTAGAACTGGCAACAAAAAAAAAATAGGAAGAAAGAAAGAAATAGATGTTGAATAGCAAAGGGTTAAAGTCTATTGGTTGTAAAGTTGTAAAGTTTCTACATCAGTGTTTTCAACAGTAGTACTAGAATTATATCCAACACCAACATCTTGAGGAATTATTGAAGAATGCAGATTCTCAGGAACTGCCTCCACAATAGTGAACAGAATTTCTGGAGGAGGAGCTGAGGATGTTTAGAAACTCTTCAGTGAATTGTGTTCACTTGAGAAGCATGTTACTAAAGGGTTTCTTTTCCTAACTAGTAGAGTTAAACAAGTTTATTCATCCACAATCCAAATGACTCATAGAGTTTTAAAAAAAAATTAAAAAGTATCCTAAGAGGGGCTGCAAGGTGACTTAGTGGTAGAGTACTTGCCTCACGTGCATGAAGCTCTGGGTTCGATTCCTCAGCACCACATACACAGAAAAAGCTGGAAGTGGCACTGTGGCTCAAGAGGTAGAGTGCTAGCCTTGAGCTGAAGGGCTCAGGGACAGCGCCCAGGCCTAGAGTTCAAGACCCGTGAGTGACCAAAAAAAAAAATATCCTAGGAGCCAGGCACTGGTGGCTCATACCTTTAATCTAGCTACTCAGGAGGCTGAGATCTGAAGATCACAGTTCTAATCCAGTCTAGGCAGGAAAGTCCATGAGACTCGTATTTCCAATTCACCACCAGGAAACTGAAAGTAGTACTGTGGTTCAAAGTGTTCAAAGTGGTAGAGTGTTAACCTTGAGCAAAAGAGTTCAGGAACAGCACTCAGGCCTGCGTTCAAGCTCCACAAACAACAATAACAAAAAAAGTATTGCAAAGAGCACTGGGGTCACATGTGTGCTAATTTCCCTAGGTGGCCAGACATCTTCTACTTCCATTATGACAGCAATAGAGAGCTCATGGCTTCCAGACACTTCCACTATCCAGTGATCCTTAAGTTCTTTGGGTTGGCCCAATGTCTACATCTTCCCCCTCCCTCTATCTTCCAATTTTTGACTCTGAGTAAACATATCATGGCCCTTCTTTTACACAATATACTTTCTTTCTTTCTTTCTTTTTTGGTCAGTCGTGGGGCCTGAACTCTGTCCTGGGCGCTGTCCCTCAGCTCTTCAGCTCAAGGCTAGCACTCTACGACTTGAGCCACAGCGGCACTTCTGGCTTTTTCTGCTTATGTGGTGCTGAGGAATCGAACCCAGGGCCTCATGCATGCAAGGCAAGCGCTCTACCACTGAGCCACCTTCCCAGTCCACAACATGCTTTCTAATATGGTATCTTTAATCCCTCATATGAATCTATCATGCAATTTATCTTAGGCCTAGAAATTCTGAACCAAAGTTTTGGGCCCACTGCTTCTTCAAAGATTCTCATGTGATGCGGAGAATAGTAAAGTGTATGTGTTGGGAAGCTAAAGCTAGAATAGAGGTGTGATGGAAGTGGCAAAGTGAGTGATGTTTTCTTTCCAGCATTGTGCAAAATGTTCAAGGACATTCAAAGGACCTTTGCAAAACTTAAGGAATATCTGATTTTCTTCTGGGTGAGGACCTGAGAAGAGGATATTCCAAACAGATGACGACATGAGTAGACCTAGGTGCTTTGAAACCAAAGTCTTGTGTGTATAGAACATAGGTAGCTAAGGATGCAGGACAGAAGAGCCAGGAAGTGAGTTGAGTAAGTGGAATGGTGGGAACAGGCCATAAATGGTTTTACTTAACTGGGCCGTTTGAAGAGCTGTCTCTTCCCCCTCTGGTTAACTGATTGCCTTCCCAGGTAGCCTCAATTTCCTCTTAGCTACAGTACCTCATTACTACACAGGACTTAGCATTAATTCCAAAGTGTAGGTCCATGATCATTTCTACAACTGTGCTTATACTGGAAAGTCTGTTAAGAAAGTCCTCTTAGTTCTCTACTCACAAAAAAGCAACTATCTATAGTATGGGATGGGTCTCCTATTTCTTGTTCCATTACTATGGAATTAGGCCCCAGATTCAGTCAGAAGGAAAGAACAAAGTGAATGAAAGCAACAGATCCTGCCCGTTTTGGTGGAAACACTAGAAGGCTACTACTTTTTACTGCAGTGATATGTGGAGTATCATGTATGTCCACTGAAGTTAGAAAAGTAGAAGATAAGCTCAGCCATCAGACCTGGTGCTGTCCATACACAATTCATCTCTACTGTCACTGACTGTCCAACAGGTGATACTCAGGAAGGTGAGGGTCAATGAGTCCATGATCTCTGAAACTAGAAATGTCAGAATGTCCTGTGTTTCCATGAGCTAGGAAATTTCTATTGAACTGCAAGGATGCCACTCAACATGGTCCCCGTCCATCAGTCCATGCACAAGGCAGAGAATTTGTTTCCCCTCCCCTGATGGCAGGCCCCCAAAAGAGGTGACATCAGCTCTTTGTTATCCTTAGGTAGCCAGGAATGTCAAAGAAAAGCTATTGCCTTTGTTACATCTTTTTGGCATCATCAGAAAGTATGAAAAATATTGGGAATAAGATTACAGAAGAATAGTAGATTTAGGGACATAATTTATTTTTGCCTTCTGCTTTGTATTAGGGGTACTGCCCTAGTCTCTTTTGACTAAGAACCTGAGTCTTTCCCCTGCTCATACATTCATACTTATATAATGGACAGGGTGGACAAACCATCTAGACATTTCTTAAGAGCAAAATGCAATCTGTGTAGGACAGTGTGCATTATGAGTTAAGTTAACCAGGGAAATGAATTATACAAAGAGAGGGTTCAAGAGTGGCCTTAATCCTATACCATAGGCCCAGTTTAAACAAACAAGGTAAAATTCCAAAATGGGCCACATGCTGAAAAGAAAGTCTGCAATTACAATCTAAAGGAGGGTGATGTGTGCACCTGCTTGCACTTTAACCAGTGGTTGGCAATTTTTAGATGCATCTAAAAGGATCCTTCATTGAAGAGTGTGCTCAGAGAAAGTCAAGAGGGCATGAGTCAGGGTGAACACAAAGTTTCCAGACCAAAGTGCTCATTTCCTAGATGTTCTAGCATACAAGCAAATGATCACAGAAAATGGCCTTATCTGGGCATCTATTTGGAGCCTGACCCCATCTCAAGTGCCAGGAAGGCTTCTGAATGGGGCCTTGCATTCTCCAAGAATGAATTAGCTCATCTCAGTTCTCACTGTAGTTTTTTGTTTGTTTGTTTGTTTTTAAAATGAAAACCAGGCACCCGTTTTGGCATTTTCTTCTTTGGTTGGTATTTTGTTGTTGCGTATTTATTATTTTATTGCATTATTTTGCTTTTGCGTTTCAAATTCTACGATAAACTAGAAACAAAACTCTGATCATTTCTGCAACTGTGCTACTACCCCAGGATTTACCTCCACGTCTGTGACCAAGGAAAACACAGCAGGATTGCTACTAACTGAATGAACCAGGCCAGCTGGCTGAAAATCCTGGTCTGAATCGAGTTTTCATAATGCCAGCCCATCTGTGGACTCTGTGGCTTTTTGCAAGGGTGCTGCTCTGAAGGAACAATGGAAAAGAGAATTGGGATGGGGTTCACTAGCCCCTGAGAGCAGAACATGAGGACAGGGAGGGAACATACCAAGATCAGCCCATTTATGCCACCCGGTTCCATTCCAGATAATAAAAAATATACTCCTTCTATTAGGTACATTACAGAGACACTGTGATTGGTGGAGGGGAGCAAAGCACTTGTCAGCTGAGTGAGTATTGGCTGTCACTCCTGTTATCAAACTGCCTGCTTATTTGCGATTTTATTTTCAGATGTGATTGACAACTGGATGGCTCTGACATTCTCGGCGCAAACATACAGCCTGTTATTATGCTTACATTAACATTTTGATAAACACACGGTGCAGCATTGGAAAAGTAATTACATGTCATCACTTCAATGCTTCATCAAAGAAAAGTTTACTGTGTAATTGCTCTGTGATTTACCTAGGTGGAATGTGTTACATTCTACAAAGGCTCTGTCTATTTAATAGTTTACATTTACTCTTTAAAATACACAATATCCCTTCCCAGGGGCTTCTTTGGTCTAAAATAAACTTGGCAATATAATTTAGCTTTCCATAAATATACTTAGATATGACTGTGAAGTACTTTTGCATAATAGTTATTTAATGCTAAGTGTAAATATGCTGTGCATTATATTGGCTGAGCTAACAAAAAAAAATAACTTTTTGACGACAAGAAAAATAAATAGAATATTGTTACCTTGGTTTCCACATTAAGAAAGGGGCCTTTTGCTCTTATATTTATATCCATGCTTTTCACAATGACATCTAATTTTACAATAAAGTGACTTGAGCTGAAGCGCCTAGCAGTAGAATCTAAAATATTGGTTCTTGTTAACGTTTAAAGAGCTCTTCTGATGTGGCACTGAAAGAGGTTTCTGGAGAAAAGCACAAATGATTGCAGGGTACTTGGGGAGCGGAGACAAAGGGACGATTTGACTGATGTTTGCTCAGTGGGATAAGTCTGAGCAGCTGGAATATCTAGGAAGTGAAAAGTGGAGGTGGGGGGTGGGGGCAGCAAAAAGTAGTTGAAGAACCCCCAGCAGAATCTCCAACGATAAATTGCTTTTAAGGGCTGATTTGGGGAGAGCACTTTGAATCTCCATGTGCTGTGTAATACTGATGAACAAACCCTCAGAGCAGCATCCAAGGTGAAAGAGGTAAGCCTTTTTGGGATGGTTAATGTACATCTAGGTCAACCTCCATCCAGGAGGGAAGAGACAAAGAGGAGAAGCAAAGAGGGGTAGGGTGGCCAGATGACTCTCCCAATAGCTCATAACTTTAGCTTTTCTAAGGATTGTTGGCCCAGCCTTCCCCAATGAATAGAACTTTGACTCCCTCTGGAATGGAGCGGGGCGGGGGGGGGGGGACAAAGAGGAAGAGGGAAGCAATGGTCTCTTATACAAGCCAGCTGGTCACCTGGTAAAACTGTGATGCTCTAAATTTTTGGAGATAGAAGCTTGTGGGTCATGAGATCACTTAAGTCCTTGAGATGACCTTTAGCATTTTCCTATGCGAGCTCTTTGCCAAAAGGGGGTTATTTTCTCAGATGACCTGCTCTTTGGGGCTACACAAAGGTGAAATCACTGAACTAGAAAAGTGAAGGTGAAATGCAGGAGGCTTTTCATTCTCAGGTTATTTCTCCATTCTTACGGGAGCCCTTGTGGCTGCACAGAAAATGGCTTGATGGCGTGAGCAAGGGGATATATGGAAATGATAGTGGGAAACTCACCTGGGAAGGAAGATAAAGGAGAAGAGTGAAAGTACGGATAGGGGGTGAGGCGCCTGGCCTTGATCAGAGGGCCTATGGTTACCCTAACAGCAGGACATCTATTCAGCCAGTTCCAAAGAGCGAGGGCAACCTCATCAGCTGTTTCTGTGGTGCAGCTGGCAGCCACAAAAAAAATAAGGAAAGAAAGAAAGAAAAGTATATAGTAAAAACATGCATTTCCAGATGTGTATAATGGTTCAATAATTCTATGTTAGTGTATATTAATCCTCTCTGGAAATTGGCATTAACTCAGCTTTAGCACTAGTCTAAATAAACACATCAGCACTGAGAACAGGAGCTTCTTTGCATAACAGCTGCATGGAGCATCTGCATCCCAGTTACAGGTTCTCTGTACTTTACCTCTGAAAGAACTCCGGTTTCCTTCTTTTACCCTGTGGCCGGACCGTGAATATCTCCTCCTTTCCCTGTGAGTGATGGGAAGAAAGATGCCATTGTAATTGCCAGCTGGCCTGCAGAGTAATGCTCTGTAATTGACAAAGATCGCTTAGCTGCAAGGAAGAAAGGTACACTGATTAGGAGAGATCGTCTTCAATATTGCATTTAACCTGTGCTATGCGCCCCCCCCCCCCACTGCCCCTCCTGCTTTTCACCTGAGCCCTGTGAAGAATGTCTCACTGTTGGGTTTTTTTTTTCCAGGCCATTTCTCTTGCTGGAAGAAAAAAAAAAGGCCAGTGAGGTCCACATAGGGACACTTGGCAGTAATTTCACTGAGTTGGGAGGCTTAAAAGCTTTCATACGAATAGATGCTGAACTATCCAAAAACAAAATTTCTTCCCCATCACATTTAATGTGCCCCTTGACCTGCCAGTCCCAGAGGTAACCAAGGCTGATACCATTTTTCTCCTGTGCTTCAAATTACTAGGTCAGATCTTTAGATCTTCATTATTCTTGGTTTTTGCCTTTGCCCCTAAATTCAGGGCTGTGTTACTTTCTTTTTTTTTTCCCCGAGAATCACATTGACTCTTTTTTTATTTGAAAAAGAGAGAGAGAGAGAGAGAGAGAGAGAGAGAACTTTAAAAATTGCACTGTTAGAAAAAATATATATGGGTTAAAATGCATTTTTCATGTCCTTTCATGCTCTATTGATTTTTTTTCCCTCTCGTTTTTCTTACAAAAAGAAAGTTTCAATGCAGTTTAGGAGAAAAATAGTCAGCAGTTGTACCCTCCCCCAGGAGTGAAAATACTAGACATCTTGCTTGGAAAGGCAACGCTATCTATCTCTGTGTGTGTGTGTGTGTGTGTGTGTGTGTGTCTGTGTCTGTGTCTGTGTCTGTGTGTATATTGTACATATCTGTATAAATGGGGGTAGGAGGAGGCCAAACCCCATTATCATTTATAACACAACTCTTTCCACTACATATTAGTTTGGTAGCTACAAAGGACTTTTAACTCTCCACTGTTTTTAGCTCTGCAGTATCACTTAAATGTCCTATAGGGAGTTTTGATGTACATCTGGGACATTCACTCTGAAGAAAGTCTAATCATGACTAAATGCCACATAAAGGATATGTATTTTTCTGTCTGTCCCCCATCAGCATACCTGTCTCTGTACATACGAAAGGTCATACAGAGAATGCCCAGGTTTAATTTTCATTCTAAGACCCTGGACAGGTCACAGGCCTCTTGGAGTGTAGATATCTCATGACCTGAGAAATGAGAGGCTTGGATAATCTCTCTGTAGGAGAAATCTAGGAATGACAAGTGGTACTGTTATGCAGTTTCCATCTATTAATATGCTTTTTCAAAAAGAAAATATGCAAGTGATAGATTCCAGATCTCTGTTATTGCACACTACTCTCTGTCACTTCTGCATTCTATTGTTTTCCTCACTCCTGTATTTTGGGACATCGTCCTGTTGAACCCAGAAACATTTTAGAGGAAATTCCACCCATGTTATCTCTCTAGTCAAGATTTTCCCTTGAACATAGGTAAGTTATGCTAGCCAAATAAGGTTGATTAATTGGGATAATTTTTAAAATAAGTAAAAAATGCTTGCATCTAAATCAAGCATTGATACAGGAATCATTTTTAGCTCTAAATATAATATGCCTTATTTTAGAGAAAAACCCTGTGTTTGTGTATTTCTGGGATAAAAGAGAGGGAGGTGAAGGAAGGAGAGATAGGCAGTCATCACTACAAACCAGATTTAGTCTCTTTCCATTCATGGAAAATTCTAGGTTCATGCATGTTTAGCAAAGCATCTTCAGCCTTGCTTTGGCCCAGGGCCATAACTAACTTTCATATTTAGGCAGACTTGAGCAACTGCAAACTTCCCTTCCTCTTTATGGTTACCTTTTCTTGGTTCTAACAGATACAACTCTTTTCATCCATCTTAAAGGTATCTGTGATCTCCTATTATTAATTGTAAAATATTCGGGCTTCATAAAGAATGCACTCTTTCCTTAAAATTGATTTTAAAATGTACTTAATGAGCCGGTGATGGTGGCTCATGCCTGTAATCCTAGCTACTCAGAAGGCTGAGATCTGAAGATCATGGTTCAAAGCCAGTGCAGGCAGGAAACTCCGTGAGACTCTTATCTCCAATAAACCACCAGCAAACCAGAAATGGTGCTGTGGCTCAAGTGGTAGAGCGCTTGCCTTGAGCTGAAGAGCTGTGGCACAGTGCCCAGGCCCAGAGTTCAAGGCCCACAACCGACCAAAAAAAATGTACTTAATGCTAGGCACTGGTGGCTCAAGCCTATAATCCTAGCTACTCGGGAAGCTAAGATCTGAGGATCATGGTTCAAAGTCAGCCTGAGCAAGAAAGTCCATGAGACTCTAATCTTCAGTTAATTACTAAAAAGCCAGAAGTAAAAGTGTGTTTCAAGTGTTAGAGCTCCAGACTTGAGCATGTAAGGGTCCAGCCCCTGAGTTCAGTCTCACACGTGTGTGTGTGTGTGTGTGTGTGTGTGTGTGTTTTCTTTCTTTTTTTGGGGGGGGGGAATCCAGTCGTGGGGCCTGAACTCTGGGCCTGGGCACTGTCCCTCAGCTCTTTAGCTCAAGGCTAGTGCTCTACCACTTGAGCCACAGTGCCACTTCCAGCTTTTTTTTTTCTACTTTTGTGGTGCTGAGGAATCGAACCCAGCGCCGCATGCATGCAAGGCAAGCGCTCTACCACTGAGCCACCTTCCCAGCCCCTGTGTGTGTGTTTTCCGATGTGTACTGTGAACAAAGAACTAGGATAGGTGCTGTAGACATGGTGGTGGACAGGACAACGTAATGTGTCTAAACTGGTCTGCTACCAGTGGGAAAGGACTAAATTAATGACTGTCAAACTTCTTTTCACATTGATGCATGCCCCTTCCCCATAGTTTCATTTTCTCTAGTCAGAGTCTTTAGTTTGAGTAACTTAAGTCTAGCCATCATTGTGTCCTGCAAGTAATTCCCTACAGGGTGGTACCCTGGTGGTGCACTTACAACACATTGTGCTTATTCTCAAGGAGAAAACACTAAGCTTTATATCCGTTGTCTGTCAGACTGGTAGTATTGGGGCCACTGTGTTCTGAAGGGTATCTAGAAGAACAGATGCACTTTGAAGCGATTATTTGCAACAGGAGGTCACCTCTCACACCCCTCCCTTCACCGAAGTCAGGCAGGGCCATGCTGCGCTTACTCCCAGTAGGGAATCCAGGATTTAATTTGTTTCACCTCCAAGTCTTTGCCTGTTTCTAACATCTCATGGTACAGGGACAAGTTTTCTCCTGGGATGTCATGTTTCCTCTCCAAGTATTCATTTCATTAATGATCACACTGTGATATTATGTTTTCCTTACACTGTTCTATAGATCATTTTTTATTATGTAGAAATAAACTCTTTGATATTGTGATTGTGAAGTATATATTATGAAGACAAATGCATTGGGCATAATGAGAATGGATTGCCGATGAAAGTTGAAAAACAATGAACCCTCTTTAAAAGCTCACCCTTATCCAGAGCACTGTCACTTTGAATGCTCTATAGAAAGGCCCTTGGATACGAAGTAGCTTATTTTTAGTCTAATGTTGATAAAGGTTTGACTTTGGTAGCATCTTAATTATCTGATAAAAGCCAAGCTCCTCTGGCTTGCTCACCTCTAATGTCGAAAGCCTTCTGCTGGCATTAAAATTATCACCATGATTCCAGAGAGAGAATCAAGAGATAGCAGCATTGTATTTCTGAGATGTGAATTAGAGTTTAAAGAGTCACTTGGTTGTGTTTAAACAAATTACAAAAATAATGGGTTGCCCTTAAAAGGTCTGTTTCATATATTGTTATCCTTCACTAGTGACACGTCTGACGGTCATGCTCAACATTATGGGTTGTGTTAGTTGCTAGTGGAGAAGAAGAGTGATCACTGGGAAATCCAATGGCACTTGCCCCTTTGCCTCTGATGGAAGAATAGAGAAGGGAAAGTGAGCCCATGTCCTATGTCCTGGTCAAGGATCGCATGTAGAAGGGGCCCTGAAAAAACAAATGAACGGACCAATTGGTGGTCTAAAATAAATTGGCCATGTTTGAACTTATATGTGGTTAAGAGAATGTGAAAAGAGGCTAGAAATTGGGGACAGGGATTTCCTAGAGGACAGATGTATTCATAGATACAGGAGAAGTAGACAAGGGTCTCTTCTTGTTTAGAGTCTGAGAGACACAGGGAAGTCTGGCATAGATTTATGCATTCATAGATTCAGTGGTTGGCTGTGTGAACTTGTGCTGATCACTTCACCTCTCTGGACATTATTTCTGTCCCAGCTGGGAGAAGAGGAGGCCGTCTGTGGTGATCTCTGAGCTTGCTTCATCTTTAGCATTTCCTTAGTTTATGGAGGCTGAGAGCTCTGCAGCTCTGATTCCAATCACAGACAACTGGGATGCTGAATTCTGTAAACCTCCCCCCCCCGTGAAAAAAAAGAAAAGAAAATGTGCCAGTTTAAGTATTTGAGGAAACATTTTATAGGGTTGACCCAGTTCCCACATTAAGAAAATAATGCCCAAGCCCATATGGCTAATTCCTTCCCAAACTGTTTGTTTGCCATCATGAAGACTTACCCTGAAAATAAAGCATCTAGTTGTGATTCCAAATCCAAATGGACAGAATGCAAATGAGCAAGATAATGGAGAAAAGTCCATTTGCTCGGAAAATTCTGCTGCTGCTTTCACCAGCAACCGAGCCACGGGCTGAGTTTTAAACTATGCTGTTTTATAACTCAAGCTCAGAAGCTTTGCTCTGAGTGAGAGGTCCCTTTGGTTGCGAGTTTTTCCACTCCGTTCTCCCATTTTCTTGCTTTACCCACACGTGTCTTTGCCCACAAGCAAGGGGTTTCCATTGCATCTCAAGGAAAAGAACATTTGACCTCACTCAGCGCCATGACCTCTAAACTGTGACCAAGCACCAGAGGGTTAGGAAGATTTGGGAAATATCTAATCTGAGACTTATATAAATGAGAATGAGCAGGATGTGGTGGCGTACACCTGTAATTCCAGCTACTGGAGAGATGGAAATCAAAGTTCAAGACCAGCCCAGGCCAAAACACTTCAGCCAAATTCTCTATTGAAGAACAAGCTGGGTTTGGTGGGGCATGTGTGAGAATGGCCTTGGGGAAAAAAGCATGAGGCTTTCCATATGAAAAATCATGAAAACCAAAGGGGATGGGACATGTCTGAAGTAGTAGAGTACATGCCTAGAAAAGAACAAGACCTTGAGTTTAAAACCTTGGTATGGCCAACAAATACAACGTAAGAATGAAATCAAGATCGAGCAAATACTATCCAGCCATGTGGATTTAAATAATGGTTAAAGGTAGACATCTGAGTTTCTCCTTTGGTACATGTAGACTACACAGGAAGGGAAATGTGGATGGACATTATTGGGCTAATCTGATATTAAAGTTTGAACTCAGGAATTGCTCAGCTGACACTCTTCCACTTAGCCATGACTCCAGACTGGCTTTTAGGGGTTATTTTGGAGATGGAGTCACATGTACTTTTCTGATTGGGGTATCTGGGAACTGCCATCAGCTAGATCTTGGTCTCTTGTATAGCTAGTATTAGAGGCATGAGCCACTGGCACCTAGCTATTGGGTTAATTCTAATGGTACAAATCACCATGCTCTGAGATTCCTTAGAGAATGCTTTTTAGCTGGTAAGGTGGAGGTCAGAGGTGTTCTGGGTCTTCCAATTTGTAACCTGGCTGGTTGGATTCCTCTTATTGTTTCTTTTATATTGTCCTTTTGCCATAAATAAAGAGCAAGTGCTTCTCTTCTGGAATAGATATTTGTCTAAGCATCTAGGTAGTCAAGTTGAAGATGCTATCAGTCAGTGTACGAATGAGAACAGATAGATAACTACATGGTCTCTGTCTCATTCAGAGCCAGCTCCGTTTTGAACATGTAGAGATGTCTGAAGCATCTCTTTTTGGCTTTTGAAAAAATAAATTTCCTATCAATTGATAATCATCAATCATCAAAGTAAAAATTACTTTTACTTTAAACAAGAATTATGCTTGACTCTTTTGAGCATGAAGAAAAATGTACAGGGGGGAATCATTAATTCTGAATAAAAACAGGTATTCCCTATACCCAGCAAGGGAGGGAAAAGTGAAATTGGTGTTTTCTACAAACAGCTCAGCGTCACTCCCTAATCTGTTTGCTTGATCTATTATATGGTTACCTGCAAAGTTGAATGTCTTGTTTGGCCTGAATCTGACTTTTATTCTTTTCCTTCTACCTATTTTTTAAGGACTGTGTTATATGCATACCTCAGCCTTCATTTGCATCACATTAAAGTAAAACATTTTAAATTTCTTCACAGTAGAAGTAAATCTGACAGACTTTATGAAGCTATTATACCTGCAGGTATTTTATACTTTAAAAATATATTCTTGTCAAGCTATCTTAATTATATTATTATATGTACTTTTGAACTTGTATCCACTATTCTGTGATATATTACTCTTTTGACAGAGACGTCCTAAAAAGCTACAATTTATACCCAAGTTCTGGGGCTGAACAAAGACGTATCCATTATAAATTCTGGGAGAATTGGTTAATTTACATGCGGAAATGCACAAATGTGTACCCTTTGATGGAACAGGCTGCTCTCATTTTCTGTTCAGGTGATTAAGGGAAGGAGGAAATGACCATAGCACTACTTAAGAACCCAGCCTGAGTCCTGAGCACCAGCCCTCACTGCCAGGGTGGCTGATTGACCAGCTGGGGAATCAGGCTGTCCAAGAGCTTAAGTTGTTTGAGTATTAAACAGATTGTAGACCAGTATCAAACTGACTCTGCCATTTGTATTCAGCACCATTCTGGTAGCACCAAAGAAGAAAGGGCCAAAACTCATAGAAATGCAAGCCAGGTGGGGCAAAGGCAGGATGGGAGAAGGGAGACAGAGAAAGAAGAGCTGGTTGCTGTAGAACTTTCTCAAAGCTAACAAGGCCTGAGGTTTGCTGGAAGGGATATTTGATGGAGCTTCTGCCTACATGAAGTGCAAAGAAGACACTAAAGTGTGGTCTGGCAGCCAAGTCAGATTGGGGGACACCGTGCATGATAGGAGACTATGACTTGTCCTCCTCTGGTCTTCAATGGCAAACATGCAGAGCATACACTCTATGATGCTTCTCTCCAGTGTCCAGGCCCTTGAGGGGATAAAGTGACTTCCATTTCAGATACCCAAGGCTCTCTGGCTCTGCTGGGCTCATTTATAAATGATAGGAGCGACTGCTTGTTTTCGTTCATGCCTCCTTGCTAGGAACTCACAACCCAGACTCAGGCATCAGAGCAGACGGTGTAATGCTCTGCTCGGCCTACCCAGAGTGGCAGCACACAGCTGTTTGTGGGATGGATTGCTTCTGAAGAGGCCATTTGGACTGTTTGAGTTATCATCTGCTTCTTCTATCAAATGGGGCTCCATAGATGCTTATGAAGTCTGCCCCTGGCTCTAGAGCACATACCAGGCTGGTTTCCAGGGCCTGGGCAGGCCTGCCTGTCTGGAGAAATGAGCTGTATGTTGCTTGTGGCCAAGTACACTGGCCAAGTTTGCTCCAATCTCTCTCTAAGGTAGGGGAAAACTGGGAAGCCCGGTGCAGAGGACGCACTTTCCAGCTCCCACCACACGTGCGCACGGAGTGACCTGTGCATTGTTTGTCTTCAGACCTTCCTTGGTTGACTGCATTACTTCACGTTTGGTGGGCAGCAATCCAAGGTCTCCACTGAACATCTACTTTGCAGGTAGATGCTCAGAGGGCAGACATCGGCATGTGCTCTGGGTGGCTCTCCTCCAGGACGGTGGGAGGTGGGCAGGCCTCAAGGCCTCCCAGAGTTCCTGTGCACAGTATCACTGCTGCTTTCCTGGATGATCTGTGCCAATAGATAGGTGGCTCCGTGGAAGCATCCAATCTACAGTCTGCCAAGCCTAGCACAGTGTAGGGCATTGAGAAGCCAGAAGGCCCACCGTGGGGAGGGAAGCATGGGCCAGCCAGGAGCTTACACTCTACTGAGTGATTTGCCTCTTGCAATGTGGCCTCTGCTGACCCACCTTCCAGGAGTCTGCCATCTCTAAGGATCAAGGATGGAAACTTCAGAGAGCTTTCCAGCTCTGGTTAGCACTTTGGTTCTGACCCAGGCATCTGCGAGTAGCAATCCATTTGACTGGAAGGGGGCTCTGTCTGGCCTGGGCATCAAAAACCAGCCTGGCTCAGGTGCTGCTTTTGGTAATTATATCCTTGGCAGTAGCCAGCTGTTTTATGGACCAGTGATTGCATGTGTGGTGCAAGCAGATCTGGCATCTCAAGGAAGGTGGGCCAAGTTACTACACAGTAGAGAAGAGAGGGAGAATAGGAGACTGGAGAATATGTAGGCTGTGGCCTTGGACCTTGGACAGAAGCCCTGTCCTAGAACAAAGCCACCTGTGCCACATGCTGACCACACATATTCTTGCTTATTAATCACATGCCTTTAGCCTAGATTTTAAAGGACAGCCAAACTACACATAAACCCAGTGAGCTTTACTTAAGACTAGAAAGGGCTGTTTAGGGGCATTTTAAATGGATTTCAGAAGGAATGCTCATGAGACCATTTGGAAAGGTCACCCGGGACAGGCACAGCAGAATAAATAAAACAATGAACCTATTACAAGGCCCCAGTGAACAACTGTGGCTTTGGGAACTGATCTGAATCACTCTAGAAGCCAGTGAAAGGCATATGGATTAGCTAGCTTTTGGACAGAGGAGTGGTCTTTGAGTGCAGCAACTCAATTTAAAGATGATTCACTGAGCACCATTCTGTACAAGAGACTTAGTAAAGACACAGTGTGACACAGCCTTGATTTTTAAGGACTTTACTGTCATGGTTTAGAGTGCATCGAGGCAGAGAGTGAATAAGGCAAGCATCATGATGCTTATACCACAAGGGAAATACCATCCCCTCTTCCCCTACCCCCAGGAATACACTTAATGCTTCAGTGCTGAGTCTAGATGAAAGAATGGAATCAAACAGGTTTACTGTATTTGAGCAGGACCCATCTGAACAATTTGGAGACTCTATTAGCAAATATGCCAATGTCTATTTCTATCAGACTACAATGTAACCTCCTACCCCCGCTCCCCACAATAGACTTTGTGATGTCATTGGCAGCAGTCATGGGAGGGATGATCCTTGGAGACACAGAAGAAGAACGAGAAGGAAGACAAAGAAAAGAAGGCAGCCAACCAAGAATTAGTTATCATCAAGCTCCCATTGTGGCATCCAGGCTTAGTACCATGTAGAACAGAGCTCAGATAATCCCAAATAAGAGGCAAGGAAGCAGGGTGTTCATCTATCGACCTCTCTTTGTTGCTTCTGAGGTACTAACTCCTTAGAACTTCTGCCTTAACCTGATAGGGACAAAACAAAGCTTCAGGCAAAGAGGGTCCTACTTCCTGTGCTTTCTCCAAGCAATTGCAATAGACTGTACATTTATGTCATTCTCTCATGCTAGGAGTTGGGGTATCCAGGAAGTAATTCATTCATGAAGGTAGAGCCTCATGCAGCAGTTTATCACGGCGGCAATGGTGGTTCCTTGATCTTGGACTTCTGAATCTCTGAAATGGCAACACCTAAGTTTCAGTGGCTAATAAACTTCTTAGTCTGTGGTCTAAGCAGCTCCTATAGAATGAGATCATAGAGTTGAGCCTGCTCAGAGGATAAGGTAGGGCACTAGTAGTGTCAAACTAAGATGATTGCTGGCAGGCTCTACATGTGTTCAGAACCTCTACTACATGTCATACTCCTATTCTCTGTCAGACTTTTTCACTCCTGACCAATCCTAAGAAAGACTGAGTGGACAGGGCAGCTAAGGCACCATCATGAATGGTGGCAAAGACCAGAGCCTAGTTCTACTAAGACACAGTTTAGGTCCTTCTCTTCCTCCTGACTGTGTGCCTTCTTTCTAGCCTAGACCATTGTCACTCACCTCAAAGTCTGACCTTCTCATAAAACCCTCTGTGGCCACACTCATGATCCGCGTCAACCTACAGGACCTTTGGTCACTGCTTCATGCTTTACCAGCACCCAGAGCTTCCTTGTTTCACTCCCTGTCACATCTTCCTCCAATGGGAGCTTTGCTACTTTTGCTACCTTTGTTACCTTGGCACTCTGGCATAAAAGAGCACATGTTTAACATTCCAATGATTGGTTTACTTGAAATAGTCTAGTATGAGACTGTCCTAACAAGGAATTGGGTATGCCTGCCCATCTCCATCTTGTCTTCCTCCTGAGCTGTATTAACTTAGGTCTTTCCATAATGAAAGGAAAGAGTGCAAGTCTGGGAGCTGTCTGACCAGTCAATGGATGATCAAGTTTATATTGAATGCCTATTGCCTGGTGAGCTCTGAGGTTCGGTGCCATAGGGGATACAGATATATAAGACATGCGTGGTCTCCTTAGGGAGTCCACAGTTTTATTGCAGAACTAAACTAAAACCTAAAAATCAATTACCTCAGAAGTAATACTGGACTGAGAGGCAGTAAAAACAGTGGTTAAAGGCTCATAAAGGAAAAAAAAAGAGGCAGAAAGTCTGAGTCTGGATTATAGACATCCTAGCTAAATGTAGCTTCAAACAATTACCTAAGATGGGCTGAGTGGTCATCTCCCTCACCCGGAAATACTGACAGCATATCCTGACGTGGTTATCATGAGAGTAGAAAGAGGGTTATGTGCATAAACCACATGGCACTCAGCAGTCATGGAGTGAAATTTGTTAGTATCATTATCTAATACTACTATTATCTATTATCTAACCCAAGTCATTGCTGGTTCAGGGTGCTGTTAAGGGATATGGAGAAGCAGGAGAGGCTGTCTTAATCACAGAGGGAATGACAGGTGTAGTGGGTGTTAGATTGGCCTTGAGAGAGTTTTCAGAATGAGAGAGAGGGGAAGCAGCATCCCAGGCTGGAGAACAGCTTGATGGCTAATGCTTATAGAATGCGACACTTGGAGTCACCTTGGACCCACAGGAGGACAGGGACATGGGAAGAGAGTCAGAAACACAAGGCTTGACACCCAGGCCTCCAAAGCAAGGAGCCACTGGGTTTGCCTTGGGGAAGGGTTTTCTTGTATTCCTTTGAAGAAGAGAATGATAATGATGAGGATTTGAGAAGATAAGTCTGCTTTGGGTCCAAAATGGAACCAGGTACAAAGACTTTGGAAGAAGGAGAGCCCCACAGGATCTGGAGTAGCCTCACCTTACCAGAAGGAGGAGAAGGAGGAGAAGGCATCTCTCTGTCAGACACAAACCACTTGCCCCTCAATATTCCCCCACTCCTTACTACTCTGGTAGGGATCCTGATACACAATGAAAGCATGCACATTCTTCTTTCCCTTCCCCCGCTTCTCCTCTTTCTCTCTTTTGGGCTCCAAATACAGGCTGACATTGAGAAACCACTGCAGCAGGCTTTAAATGATGTATGAAATGAAAAATCCCATCTTTATTGGTATCTTGGAGCTTCCTCCCTTGCGGTACTTTGTCTCTGTTGGGCTGGCTACTCTGGGAACTCAGTGGAGGTGAGAAGCTTGGGATCACAAAGAAACACAAAGTGAAAAATATTTTTTAAAGGAAAGGAAAAACACCTATTGAAACATAGACAAGTTTCCCCCCCACCCCACCCACACTTAGCTCTTACATACAAGAAAAAAAAATTCTGTTCAAGTGTTTTGAAGAGGAAAAAATGTTTTCTGAACTTCTCAGAGCATTTTTCTCCAGCCCAACACCATGCTCTTCTTTAATTTCATCACTAGCAACGCAAATGTTACCAAACCTTGAGGGTTAGGTTTATTTGGAGGTATTTCTGGATCTTTCTCATGGATCATCCTTAGTTTGAGCTCCTCTCCATGAGCAGTTTAAAATGTTCACCCTGGTCATGATGTGATGGTCACCCAGAATGTGTCATCACACACACATCAGCTCCCACGCAGGGAATCCTGCCCTGAGAGTCCTGCAGGGGATGTGAACATTGAGGGCAGGGGGTGGGTATTGGCAAGAACCCGAGTCGCCCACCTGACCCACTGCAGGACCTGCCGATCACAGACAAAACACATCAATGGATCCACTCTGTGGAGGCCAGCAGTACAAAAGCAGCAGGCAGTCTCAACTCTGAGCAGCCCTCTCTTGCACATCAGACTGAGCTACAAATAGACTCAGCACCTCCTTCGCCTGCAGGGAGGGCCAGCTTGATCAATTTGCTTTTAGCCGATGAAATAATCATTGACGTTTAGAGGGGCTTCTAATCTTGGCTCCGAGCAGTCAAGAAGCATTTTAGCTACAGATGGCAAATGGGTTCATACAGGGATATATTTAGCAATGTGGCCTGGGGGGCAGCAGAAAAAAATAAGAGGCCTTGAATCCAGGAAAGTGGTGGGAGCTGGAGCCGCTTTGTTGGCTGGAAGGAGAGTCACATGGTTCACAAGCCTTATCCCTACTGCCCCTTAGGTGTGGTCCTTGGGTTTGTGCTCCATGCACATGCAGGCAGGGGAGAGCCACGTTCTATGCTGGGCTCTGGATGTGGAATCTGGAATACAGTGAGTGTTCTCTTTCTGTTCAACAGGCAGGTGAATAAAAAATAGTAAGTAGAAAACACATGTGGTTGGAATGGAGGGATGGAAAGGTCCAGGGTGGTTGGCACTGCTTGGATATGAACCCTGGCTCTTCCTGGCAGTCATGGCATGCATTCAAAGTAGTTTATTTCTTCATATGTCCCACATCTTCCTCATTTGGCTCTACACCTATCCCCTAGCCTTACGGGAAGGGGTACATACAGGTAAAGCACCTACTTCAGTTCAGTCTTGGTTATCATTCTGTAGAAGTCCATACAAGTCTAGCACAGTACAGTGATACCTAATTCAAAGTATTGAAGACCAGTTTATACGTATATTTGTTCTCATTCATGTACCTTCCCAAGCACTAAGAATTCTAGAACTCTGCCACTGCCCTGCCCTGTACCCTGTGACCATCGCCTCACACCTGCCTTTCTCTGGATTTCAGAGGAGGGAGCAGAGAAAGCTATTCAAGTATTGTCATTCTTATGATCATATTGGAAAGCACTAGTCCCAGAGACAAGAGACCCTGGGGTGGTGTGTGGGTTTCAACAAATTCTTTATCCATTAGATGAGAATAATAACTTCACTTTCTGGACTTTGCTTCACTTGAAAAAGTTGATAGAGAAAAGGCTTTTTATAAACTGTAACCTACTCCAAGTTTGTGAAACGTGATGAGTGGACTGAGCTTCTCTTCAGCTAAGACGGCTTTAATCAGGAAGCCCACCCAGAGAGGAAAGAAAGGGGTTGGGGGGACAGCATCCACTTTCCACCTACCTCATCAGCCAAGACGGCCATCAGTGGGTTGACACATGTGCAGAAAAATAATGGGCCCTCGTGGAACTTGCTCTTGGTCCCCTGGCTCCAGGAAATCTTGGGCAACCAATGAACCCATGAACTTCCTTTGTCACATGACCTTTGCCATGGGAAGGAGGAAAGAAGTCACGTCTTCTACTACTTCTAATACTTGGGGGTCTTACAAAGCGATCAAGTGATCTCAGGGATATGAACTTCGTGGAAACTATTCCTTTCCCTCTGTCCTTATCACACTATAAAACAACATACACACACATGTATGCATGCATGCAGCACACACACACACATGCATGCGTGCATGCAGCGCGCATGCACACACACACACACACACACACACACACACACACACACACACACACACACACACGTTTGGCATCCTCAGTTGGCCTGTACTGAATTTTTCTGGACAACATGAAGAAGGTGCTGGATCCCAGAACAGAATGGCAATTGAGCAGTCCTCCAGTCTTCTCCAGGTAGCAGCTTCCAAAGCAGCACAGCCCAGGAGCTACAATAACACTTCCATTCTTTGCTCCACACCTCTACATGAGAGAGAGAAGGTGGTGGCAGCCAGCCATCAGCAGGAGTTGCTGACAGCCTTTCAGAGGGTTGATGCGAAAGGAAAAGGGTGAGTTCGTCCCTAACCATCACACTTCCTAAGCTTTGAATTAATACCTTGTCACCCATGGCTCCAGTCTCCCAGTGCTGGCTGTCATGGCCATGGAGGAGGTGTAATGCTCAGGCTCTCTGTGGTCAGAGAGAGACATAGTGAGCAAAACCCACACTCTGTTTCTTGGGTACCAGGCCATACAGCTGGAGCTCAGGGATCTGTACTGTCAAATATATCACTCTCTGACTGCTTTGTTTCCCTATACCTGTTCTGTCTCTCACAATCATAGAATCCTAAAACTAGAAGGGAACTTCAGAGGTATCACTTAGACTAATAAAATCTGATAGAGTTGGTAGATACTGGGTAGTAGTAGTAGCTTAAGATAACTTGGAATTCAGATGGCCTGATTCCTTGTACAGTGCTTGCTCTGATACTTGGCAGAAAAAGCATTGAAGTTCTTCCTTGGGCTGTTCACTGCCAAGAAGAGATGAGGTACTGCCAATGTGCCCAGGCATGGTAAACCAGCACAGCAGGTATCTGCCCAGATGGGTTCCGATTTACCCAACAGAAGAAAAAAGCAACTCCCAGGAGGGGAGAAGGTTTTGTCAATACCCACAGCAGAGGGCTGGCTTGACTTCCAGTAAGAGTCAGTGAAGCTGGGAAAATTACTCATTACAATTTTATTGATATTCACTTCACTCTACAAATGACGTGGGATGGTACTGACAGGATGTCTTAATGGGACCGGCTGAGAATCCATTTGGGTGGATGTGGGTTAATGGGGCTGAAGAGAGGAAAGGATTCGACTGCATCACCCCATCACCCCAGCCTCTCCTGTTGTCAGAAATCCACAACATGTGTAGAGTGCCCAGAATGATGCCAAGGATAGAGCCGTGACTCAGGACCTATGTTTGAGCAGGTGTCTTTTCCATCCCCTGCCACTAATCACTGGGATAATGTGGAACTTCTTCACTTAGCTGTGTCATCATTCCAATGGGGGCTTCCAAAGAGGCTGGACAGCCCCCTTTCCAAGCTGACATACATATGAAGTGTGCTCATGTGAATGAAGCGAGGCTGATACCCGAAATTTAGAAACAAATGGCTAAAGTTCACCTTCGACATATAAGAAGATGTGGTCCATGTGCTCCCAGACCTTGGTATTAGCCTCTTAGATGGGCAATGCCCAGGGCCTGGTGCCAAGTAAACTGTCCACACTCAACTCTAAACCCAAACAGGGAGACGTTGCACAACTGAAGAGTTAAGTGTGCATTTTCTTTCTGGCCAGACCAGACTTTACTATTACAGCATGTATCTGAGTGGCTCTTTGCAGTTTCCATAGGGTTTTCTCATATACAATTCCATTTCAGTCTCACCAAAAACCTGTGAAGTAAATAAGGAGGGACAGATTTTTGTGAATGTGAATTTGTTACGCTGGCTGCTTGCCTGTTTGTGCACTCAGATCCCTTCCTTCCCCATGCTTCCTTGGCAAACTACATCTCCCAGAATTATTTGCCAACTGACTGCTATAGGTTCAGTAGCAGTAGGTACCCTCAAGAGTTAGAAGTAGAGGAAGGGAGATGCAGAGGTACCTGTGTTTGCTCTAGGTTTGCTCCAGGCAGCCTCTAAAATAGAAATTGTGCCTCCTGGGTGGGCTGGGTGGGCTGTGTGGTTTCAGTTCCAGGGTGGTGGCTTTGGCTCTCAGGAAATGCCCCTTCTTTTCTTTGCTTCTAGCTCCAGACAGGCGATTCTCTCTATTGCCAATATTTGAGTTGTCTATTCTTCCCTATCAGAGCATCCTCATGGCACTATATACCCGACTGCAGCCCCTATGTTACAATCCCAGAAAGAAGTGCCCAAGCCTTCAACAAAGTAAATTAATTTGGTCATATTAACACTACTATGGAGTACTATATCCTTAGTACTGTATCCTTAGATTTCAGACTCCCAGAACTACCTCCAATGAATATAAATCCAAGAAACCCGGAGAGAACAAAAGCACAGAGGAGAAGAGTACATAAGTGGAAAAACTGGTTTGCGTTTGGGAGCAAGACTGAAGCCTTCACCGAAGAGGTGGCCTTTAAGACAAGGACAGGGGTAGTGTGAAAACATCAGCAATGAAGGAGGTAGCTTTTCTCAAGCTACTGTGAAGGATCTTATGCAAAGTCATACAAACTCAGATACTATCCTGAATTTGCAGCTCTGCGCCTCCCTCTTCTTTTATAAGATTCTCAAGCTCTCTTCCCTAGACCAAACCAATAGCCTCTTTATTGTCCTACCTGTCCATTCTCCACCTTCTCTGCTAGGAAACATCTCTCAACCAGATATCCCACCAAGCCAGTCTTTTGTCTAGAATCTGTGACAACCATTTGTGACCTATAGTACAATCCTAACTCCTGAACCCTGTGTCCAAGGGTCTTGGCCTCTTCTTCCACAGATCTGACTGCCCTCTGGACACAACCAGAGCAACTGCTAAGTCTTAAGTAGGTCATATACTTTCCTTTCTTCACTCAACTCTTTCCCTTGCTTGGATTACTTTTCCTTCCTTCCTTGGTCAATCCCTGCTTATCATTTACGACTCATAAAGTCACTTCTGTAACTTTCTTTTGAACCTCCACCTGAAGCATCAATATCGGCACCTTTAACTATGCTCTCAGACTCATGATCCACATTTCTATAGGCAGTATGCATTCACATGTCAGGTCCTTCACCCTGGGACCTCCTGGCTTGATGATCACCAAGCCACTGGCAAATCATAGGTAGCCATTAAAGACTTGTATTGACCTGGAGATGTGGCTCAGTGATAGGGCACTTGCCTACCACTTATAAAACCCAACAATGCTTGGTAAGAAATGTACTTATTACCTTGCTCATGTAACTGTAACCCCTCTATACAGTATTTTCACAATAAAAAGCTTATTAATTAAAAATCCCTGGGTTCTATCCCCCGCCCAGGGGAAAAAAGAGTTACTGTATTGAAATGAATTTTCAGTGCCTTTCCCTTCCTCATCTTCTTGCTCTTTTTACTCCCTGTCCTGAATTCTCTACTTAAATATCAATCAGAACTGTGTGTGCCCTTTGAGGCTGTACTGAGCTTGCTCAGAAGTGTCTGTGGAGCTGGGTGATAAGAATGTCCAAATGCAAAGTAAAAGAGACACAAGCATAACTTTATTTTGAGTTATGCCCCTAACATGAAAGTACATTGACAAGAATTTGTATGGCTCTCGAGGTGAAAAAAATAGCAGGGGGGAGGGAAACTTAATTAGCAGAAAATTCTAAGAGGAAAAGATCTGATTTAAAATGAGATAGGTACAGAGAGTGGGACTTAGCAAGGTCATGTGTTCTGGGAATGCGAAATAGCAAGACTCAGGTTGAGGTTGGTGCTACAACAAATGATCCTGGCAATCTGAGGCCTTAGTCTCTTTCCTCTCTTCCAACATGGGCCATTTAGATGTTGCATTCTCTTCCAAGGAGCTGGACTATGCCTCAGGGAATAACTTCTTCTTTCTAGAGTCATTTTTCTTCCCTTCATTGAATTATACATTTACCCTTAATGGCAATTAGAGTTTATGTCCTTTATGTCCTATTTATGTCCTTTCCATGTGCTTAAGTGTATGTGCTTGTGTGTGTGTGTGTGTGTGTGTGTGTGTGTGTGTGGTTTCTTTCATTGGATTACTCATAAGCTCAAGCTCAGCTGCTCTGTGCGGCCGTCTGTTTCTTCTCTCTTGGTGTGGCCCTCTCTCCTCATTTAGAACTGCTTTTCACTCTCTAGTCCCATCATTTCTGTCTACAGGGAGGATTACTCAGCATTGTGTTAAGTGTACCTCCTGGTACACTAGAACCAGGTTGCGTAGGCCCCAATCCAGTCTCTACCAAAGGTTGCCTTATGAGTTGGAGTAAGCAGTCACATCTCAGTCTCCTCATCAGTGACAATGGGAATAATGATTGAAGCTCCCTCATGGGCTTATTGTGAAGATTACATGAGCTAATGCACTAAAGTGCTGAGAGCAATGCTTAGCACACAGTAGGTACCATTAAGCCTTCCTTGTGACTCTCATGATTATCTTTACCTATAGACAGTCCCTGTTCCTCTCCTCTTCCCATTCTAAGGACCAGGCGCTCCTTAGTCTCCATTGTACAGCACTGCCTATGAAAGACACTTAGTAAGATCTCTCCTAATCCTTTCAGGAATGTTTAAATTCCCTTAAGAGGAAGTTTGTACTTCTGTATCCCATCAGGTGAATTTGAGGGAACAGTCTTTGTTCCTCCCATGACTGTCCCCTTCAGTGACTGGATCTCAGCCAGGAGCAGTGTAGCAGTCTGCATTCCCTCCTGTTTTCCCAGGAAAAGTCACAGTCCCTTCCAGTAGGCAGACATCTAGCTAAACAATGTCCTGCCACTCCAACCATAAATAGAACCATGACTGAGATGGTTTGGAGGAGAGTCTTTCTTCCCCTCTCTGTGTCATTTTTTTGCAGCCGATGCTGTCTGTTAGCTGTCTGTTAGCTCTACATATGCCTGTTTACTTGTCTTCCAACATAACAAAGCATGCTTCTCTCCCTTCTCAGATCTCCAAGTGGAAATACACACACATGCACACACACACACACACACACACACACACACACACACACACATAATCTTTGCTGCTGACCTCCTGGGAGATCAATGTCAGAATCCGAATTTGTCCTGTAGATGACAGATGAGGGCTCATACTGTGAGTGTGTGTGTGTGTGTGTGTATAGATGAGAAAAAGTGCTAGCCTCTTAGGAGGTAGGACTGGGCGATGAATCTCCTTTGCTGATGACAAACGCCACCAATAGTAAGCAATATGTGCCTTGCTACATCATCCCATCCATTCTCCCTTCAACATTATGATGGATCTATAGTGTATTAAGAGGGAGAGTGCATTTGGCAGTGCTAATGTTTGCTGTTTAAGTCCTATTGCTTCATCGAACCTGGCCGCTCATGATTACAGTCTGTAGGACAGTCATAGATGGGATGGATGTGCATTGTCCTTCAAGGTTAATGAGAGCAAAGCTTCTCTGGATGAACCTGTGTTGGTGCATTTCACTGCCATGACACAAGAGCTGAAATGGACCCAATGGCTTCCCATCATGAGCCCACAGTCATATTTCTCTGGCTTTGGAGCTTGAAGCTTCCGGCTTCTTTGTGGGTGTGGTTTGCATGGAAGTGGAGGCCTGGCTAGGAGCCAGCATGTTAGAGTTGGATGGCTATTGCCTTTTTTTTAAATCTCCAGATGAGCTCTGCACACTTTGGCTGTCTGGGGCACCAGTGCAGGTTAATTCCTCTGAGGTGTGTGTATTGGCTGGGGTAGCCAGGGCATCCTTTAAGACACTTGAAGTCTTCCATTGCGAATGGTTTCTTCCTGTCATATCTCTGGCAGCCAGAGGGCCCCGGGCTCCACCTTGCCTCCCCAAGGCTCTCCTCCCATGAGCCTTTGCTGTCTGCCTTAGCATTAATGGAGGGGTTGTGATGGAAACTTGTAAACTTATAGACTCTGGAGATCTTGGGTCATGTCCTGGAACACCTGCTTCTGCTTCTAAGAAACATAGTCAACAAGGAAATGCCGATCTCAGGCCAAATTCCCAGCAACTGATCTTGAGCAAGAATTCCTAGGCAGATGACCTTAGGAGACGCAGAAAGGAGAAAGGGAAGCAGAAAAGACACCTAGAGGATGCCAAGCAAAAAGTGTTGTTGTAAATCAAGCTCCAATCTCAGCTTGATTCTGAAGGGCAACCCTGGAATGTAAATTACCTTCTTGAGTTTATCTGACTCTCAGGAAACACCCATTCTTCCTTGCCAGGCACTGGCTAAATAAACTCTCAAGTATTTTTCATTCTCTGCAGGTCGGAAAAAGCAGGCAACAACCCAGAATGCCAGGTGTAGGCCAGGTGTGGGCCATTGGAAACAAAGCCCAAGAGCAAAATGCTACCAGGACCAGGAGAACACTAACCCTGTCTTCTCCAATCACTAGTCCCATGGAGCTTCACATGCCTCCGTGTAATTGCAGGGTACCAATATGGATATCCGAAAGCTGCTATGAGAATAAAAGGCAGTCACCATGCAAATGACACCACCACACCTTGTAGGTGCACAAAAACATTACTTCTTCTTTATGTTTTTTTATTGTAAAAATAGAATGCAGAGGGGTTACCGTTACATGAGTAAGGTAATGAATACATTTCCTCTCGAGCATTGTTACTTATTTTTCATATGCCCAGCACCTACCTTTCTTGCTTGCTTGCTTTCTGTCAGTTGTGGGGCTTGAACTCAGGTCCTGGGCATTGTCCCTGAGCCTCTTTGCTCTACCATTCGTGCCACAGCACCACTTCAGGTTTTTGACTGGTTGATTAGAGATGAGTCTCATGGGGACTGTTCTGCCTAGTCTGGCTTTGAACTGCAATGCTCAGATCTTAGCCTCCTGAATAGCTAGGATTATAGGCATGAGTCACCAACGTCCAGGCAAGAACCTTTCTTTTTCCCTGTAGACAGTTCACTCAGTTCTGAAGCTAAGTTCCCTTCTCAGGTGCCCATGTTAACTGGGAAAATATAAAATTATAACCCTGGCATGCTTATAATTTTATAATATGTAATATATTATAACATATAATATATAGCATATTACAGTATATACTATGTAAATATGTCTACATACTTAGAAAATTATTATCAGGAAATAATCTACATGGTAGTGGTGATTATGTTTGGATGTTAGGATTATGGGTGATTTTTCATTTTATCTTTTCTGATTTTTTTTCTATCCTGAGTGTTATTTTTCTACTTTTTTTTTTAAAAAAGAAGATACTTTAAAATGCCAAGGCTAAGAGAGAGCAAGTATTTTAATTAAGTACTATCAGGGGAAAATAATATTAAGGCCAGCTTGTCTTCACTTGTTCACAATTTCTCCATTAGGTTCAGAGGCAGACTGGTGAGGCAGATAGATCTTATCTTTGGTTAATAATTCCTGTCCCAGTTAGTTTGGGTTCTCTCTGGATAGCCTGGCTTAAATAAAATGAAACAGGTATCATTGCTGTGGAATTTCCATTTCCTATATTATTTCCTATGTTTCCCAGAGCCTTTCCTGAGATAAATGTTCCTCAGTGTTTCCCATACTCACCTAACATGGAAACCCTTTTTTTCCCCACAAAGCAACTGAGAAATATTTATCCTAAGAGGCAGCTTTGAGGAATACCAGCTAATGACAAAGAGAAAAGAGATCCTGGTGCCTTTTGAGCAGATATTTGGGGACAGGGGCATTCTTTAACACTAGGGCACCTGCTGGATGTATGAGCCTTGATTCCCCCATAATCCAGATCAGGTTGGGGAGAGCCTAGCCATCTGAGAAGCCCTGCTAGATGAGCCCAGAGGACACAGCAATAGGGCTGGGGGTGGGGAGGGAAAAACATGGTCATCACCTAGAGGTGAGGATGGGTGATAGCATGTCCAGGGCTAGCTCTCACTCTATGGTGGCAAGAAAAGCTTTGGACATTGAGCCTACAATACTGGAAAGTCTTGGGGAGAAAGGTAGTAGGACTAATGGAGGAATCTGAGTGACCCAGCTGTCAGATCCTGACCCTTACCAAGGTCTACCATAAATGATAGTACATAATGCTACTTGTCACAAAGCAGTTCTGAATTGTGAAACAACAAATTGAGAAAATAAGGTTACAGATAGGTTGTCTTGAGGATAGTTACCATGAGCTCTGCTACAGCACTGTGATGATTATGACCTGTCTACACTCCTAACCACACTTCTAGAAGATAAAGCCTGCCTCACTCTACTCCAGGCCATTGGACCCAAATGGTATGTCACAGTGCCTCAGTTTGTAATCTGACGTTACTTTGAGGCCAAGATGAAGCATATCTATAGAGAATTGTTCCAATGAAGGCTATGGCTAGTTATTCTTAAGTGGAAAGAAAGATGGAAATGGCTGCAGAGGAGAAATCAGAACCTTTGTGCAGTCAGTAGAAATGTAAAATGATGCAGTCACTGTGAAAAACAATAATGCAGATCCTTCAAAACTTATACATCTGATCTGCTAATTCTGCTTCAACATATTTACCCAAAAGAATTACAAGCAAGGACTCGAAGAGATATTTGTTCAGCCATGTTCAGAACAACATTATTATTAGGTGCTAAAAGGTGGGAAAAAACCCAGGTGTCTATGAATGGATGAACAGATACACAAATGTTCCATTCATTCACAGGTATTTTTTGGTATTAAAGTAGAAGAAACTTCTGTTGCATGCTAGAACATGGGTGGACCTAGAGGACATCACACAGACACAAAAGAACAAATACTGTGTGTTCCACCATGTATGTGAGGAACCCAACATAATCAAATTCATAGAGACCCAAAGTAGAAGCGTGGTTGCTAAGGGCTAGGGATAGGGAAGATGGAGAGTTGTTTATTGAGTACAGTTTCAGTCGGGAAAGGCAGATGGTGCTTATGTTTGCATCATGTACATGTTTGTAGATGTCCAACTAGAACAGCAATGAGCTGTACAACTAACAAAAGAATAAATTTAAAAGAATAAATTTAAGTCAATGTATTTTAACACAAAAAAGAGCTGGGCACCATGACTCATGTCTATAATCCTAGCCACTTAGGAGACTGAGATGCGGTTTAAAGCTAAGCCAGGCAGAAAAGTCTGTGAGACTATCTCCAATTAACCAGCAACAAGTCCAAAGTGGATGTGTATCTCAAGTAGTAGTAGAGTGCCACTCTTGTACAAAATAGCTAAGGGACAGCACCCAGGGCCTGAATTCAAGCCCCAATACTAGCAAAAAGAAAAGGCATGATCAAGTATTAAAGACAAAGACAAAAAATATTCCAAAGGAAGAAAGGGAAGGAGGGGAGGGGATGGAAGCAAAGGGGAAGAGAAGGGAGGACAAGACACAAGACTGGAGAAGTTGAGGCCATATGTTAGGAAGAATATTTCCTAATAGGAAAAAGACCTTCGCCCTGGATGTTTAAAGAAGAGGGTTCCCTGAGGTGATGCTCATGCATTTTGCACTGATGTAAAGGGCTGGATAACTAACCCATTGTGAGGTGACCCTCATAAAACCCTGAGAAACACATTCTTGATCTCTGAAATATTAACTTCCTGTTTGCTAGCTAGAATGAAATAGAGAGAAGAGGTTCCTTCAAAGTAAACCCACACATTTTGAAAGGCAGTCAAGACAATTTTGTTTAGTTTTAAGTTGGGGTAAAGCTTTGAATTTCTCTTTCTTTTTTTCCCTCTCTTTTTTACAGAAGCGTGGCAGCTCTGTGAAAGCATATGCATAGTGACAGAAACTTGGCGGGAGGGATGGGTGGATATGAAGAGCTGTCTTAGACTGTGGAGGCTGTGGGTGGATGTTTATCATGTTTTCATTTCTTTTGTAGCATCCAATATTGTATTAATAATAAATAAAAATTGACAAAATGGTAAAAAAAAAAAGTAACATTTGAGAAGCTAAACCCATGAAAAGCATATTAAGACTGACATCACTTCTTCTACCCATTCAAAGACTCGGAAATGAGAGGTGGGTGTTTATAAAAGCCAATGTGATTCCTTATAAAGGGAAGCATTCTCCTTCTATTAAGAGACTCAAATTAAGGCCACTAGATAACTCCATGAGAAGGCAGTTCACAAAATCAATAGCACTCCCGTTTGTTTGGAAAACCAAGTTGCCTATGAGCCAAAATACATATTTTATAAATTGCTTCATTTACATTTGAAAGGACCAAACCTTAATTCTTGAGGAAAGATGGAGAAAAACTGAAGGAAAAGACATGCATACATGTGCATGCATGCATGCACACACGCACGCACACGCACACACATAAAGCAAATAAACCACCCTCTTTTGGGTTCCTCAGTATTCATAATTGGATTGAATCAGATAGCATTTGGAAAAGGGAAATATTTTTCCCATTAACAAAGAATAAAAGATAGCAACAACACAAAATACGTGCACAGCACTAAAATCTGAGCGACATCAAGTCCTCATTGCCAGTAACCTTTTACTGATTCTGAAGAAACATCACTCCCGCTGTGTAGACTGGAGGACTAACCTGACTCTGTTCACAGGTGCACTCGGGAGCTTCTGCCTCTGGACTTGCTCTGAGAGCATCCTGGTTCCAGAAGCAGCCTTGAAGAACTGGACAAGGAGGGAAGGGCCAGGATCCCAGGCCCAATGTGTAGTTGGAGATTAGCAAAATGATCTGAAACTGAGTGCTGGTGTCTCATGTTTATAATCTATAGCTACTGAGGAGGCTGAGGTCTAAGGATTTGGGGTTGAAGCCATCCTGGGAAGGAAAGTCCAAAACACTCTGATCTCCACCCAAAAGACTCTGATCTTCACCCAAAAAGCTAGAAGTGGAGTTGTAGCTCAAATATAGAGCACCAGTCTTGAGTATAAAAGGCTAAGGGAAAGCACCCAGGCCTTGAGTTCAAGTCCCAGTACAGAACCTTTCTCCTGTCCAACTTTTGTAACTCCTCTGGAAGGCAGCCTGAGACATTCCATCACTGCCAGAGCATGGCTTGTTGATTTATATGAGCTGACATACCTCTAGTAGTCTCCACTGCTCTGCATTCTCTGTGTGGCTCAGGATCTGATTTCTCTGTTCATCTTCCAGTGGTCCAGTCCCTTTGGCCTCTCTTTGGAATGTCCTAATGAGCCAGACAAAGGCTTTTCCCTGTCGGAATCTTCTGGGGTCCCAGTCTGTGGTCTTTAACTCCTCTGTATATCAGGGACCCCTGGTAGGCTAGATTGCCAGATCTGCTTTTTCTCCTGATCAAGTCCTTCCTATGATTTTGGTTATGAATGTTGGCTGAGACCACAACTTCCGAAGTTCCTTATTGAAGCATCCCTTTGTTGGCAGCTGACATGGCCATGAAAGACAATTGAGAAAAGTCTATTCACTCTCACCCCTTAGCCCTTGATTTTTATGATTGGTTCATGGTCAGTATATAAGGTAAGGTGTAAGGACAATGGACTCAGTGCAATGAGTTACAAGAAGAATGGTGCCAAAAGCATCTGGGAGGATAGGCCTAGGTTAGCTTTACCTCCAAAGCCTTCCCCAGGCCCAGATCTGCCAGTCAATGTGAGGGTAGGAAAAGAGCATGGCTGGGCAATCATACGGAACCACAGAGGCTTTGTGTCCTTCACCATGTCCTTGAGCAGCCCCACATACAGGCCCCCACACCTCATACTACCGTTTCATTAGGTAGTTGTGCATGTCAGCTCCTGGCCAGCACATTGTGTTCCTGGCCCATTGTCCCAGGAAGACTTGCATGTGAACAATGGATTGATTGGCCCCCAGAGGTGTGTGCCAGATGGGCATCCAGTCAGAGAGCTCTTGCAGGACACGTGGAGCCTCTAATTGGTTCTGAGGACTGGTGTGATCCCTCCCCCCGCCCACTCCTCCCCAGCTGTCCAGTGGTCTTGAAATTCACCTAGGTGTTTCCTTATTGGCCCCTTTGTAATACACTTCAGTGGCACCTTCACCTGAGACCCCTCTCATCTAGCAGAGGCTCTGGTTATCTTTCTCTCCCATAAATCTTTGCCATAGTACTTCTTCTTCTGTGTCCATGGACTGACTCATCCTTCTGAGAGCCCACAGACAGAAAGACATGATCCCAGTGTTGCCGGTTTTCCAGAAGCAAAAGGACCTATCCTAGGAGGTTCACTCCCATCCATCATCCATCAGGAGGGCAGACTGCTGGGGATACAGCTTTTCTGCTACACAGTGCTCTCTGTGAGAGGCAGAGGGGCCACCGGTGTGAATGACTAGCTACATCCTCTCCACCTCCACTTCCTCTTTGGACAAGTGGAGATGATAAAAACCCACCTAGTAGTTTTGTACAGCTCAAATGAGAGGATGTGGGAGAGCCCTTTTCAGTGATTTCTAGGGTCCTGCAGATGGGAGCTGTTGTAACCGTTTGACTCCAACCACATCTGGCCCAGGCTGTGCTGTATTCTAAGAGCTTCCTCTTTGTCTGGTGGCTAAAGAAAGATGTACCACCACTACCTGACAAAAATGGATTGTTTGTCATTGCTATTCACCTCCTATTTTAGAAAGCAAAAATGAATAAAGCGTATGCAGGTCATGGACACTAAAGAGCCTTTTCATATCAATTTGGGAGGAGTTGTCAGCTTTGATTTATTAAGTAAGGTTCTGAAGCAGGCTGCAGGTGTGTTGTCAGTCTCCTTATAATGGATGGACCTCACAGATGGTTGTGCCATGATGATTGTACATCCCGGCCCTCGTCTTCAATCCAGACATCCATTGGAAAAGGCGCACACTCCTGAAGATGACCCCTCTTCCAGGGTGGCCCATTTCCCACCCAGCAGAAGGCTAAGAATGGGGAGAATTGCTCCATTCTATGAAAGCACTTGGGGACTGACGCTTCTTTGATCCATGATGAACACTTCTTCTACCATTTTTTATGCCAGTCCCAGGGCTTGAACTCAGGGCCTAGGTACTGTCCCAGATCCTGTTTATGGTCAAGGCTAGCACTGTACCACTTGAGCCACAGTGCCACTTATGCCTTTTTCTGAGTAGTTTATTTGGAGTCTCATGGACTTTTCTGCCTGGGCTGGCTTCAAACTGCAATCCTCAGATCTCAGCCTCCTGAGTATCTAAGACTACAGGCATGACCTCCTGGCTCTCCTTCTACCCTTGGCCTCTCCCAGTAGGGCTCCCTCTTCTATCATCACCATCATTTACCGGTTTTTCCTCATACACTTCCTTTGGGCTAGGGCCCAGGTAGTATGTGGGCTTTCCCTGTCTTCACTGCTCCCTGTCAGGGAGTATGGAGGAAGACAAGATGCAATCTGAGAATGCTGCCCAGTTGCCACCATTTTTGTTCTTGCTCACTAACTGTCACACTCCAATGATTGACTTGGTGCATTTTGGGAGTGCTTGCACAGCTGTTTGGGCTGAAAAGTCTAGTCTATAGGATGATTTTGGGTGGATCAGACCCAAATCCAGGTCTTTGGAACTGGCATTGCTCACTGTTAGGACAAATGGGCAGCTGAGTAAGCTCGCGCGTGCTGACTCTTACCATGAAATCTCTCTCGGTATAAGCATTTCACAAGCACCTTTACACTTGGATATCTTCCAAATTCTGTTTCACTTGGAGGCGAGATCAAAGCCTATCTCTAGGCCTGCACACTTGCCTTTCATACTGATGCGGACCGAGTTTGAACTGCACCACTGGGTTTTCCATTAGTGCTTTTTCTTTTTTTGTCTTGCTCAGAGACCATATCTTCCTCTCAGAGAGCTATTCTGTATCGTCTTTTGCTGCTCTGATCGTGAGGATATTGTCCTAAAGGGCAAGAGAGAACTAGGACACTGCTGTACAGAAATGTAGGCTGGACCCTCCGCCTGGCTCTGGATTGTGTACAGTTAGGCAGGGAGTCCAGGGATCAGATGAACCCAGAACTCTCAAGGTCTTCACAGCCCCAAGAAAAAGCCTTACGTTCACAGAAAGCAAGAAAGCAAGAATCTGTGAGGTTTAGTCCTTCTGAACTTGACACATATTCTCTGCAGATTGGGAGGTCAACTCTCATTCTGACTGAGAGGATGATATAATGAGCCAAACTTGCAGCCAGCCCAGTGTTCTGTCTATGGTGAGGCCAAGGGGACATTTCCCTTTGGCAGGTGTATCTAGTCACTGAGAATAACTGTGTCTTCATCACCAATAACAATAACTCGCCCATCACAGCCCCTAACTGTGGCTCAGTCATCTCTGCAGCTTGAAAGCAAAGGAGCTCTTTAGCCTTGTTGAATAAACCATCACAGGAAGGCCAAAGTCAGGTCTGACCATGGAACTCTGTAGGTCGCCTACATGAAGAAGCGAGATCATTTGTTCCGCACTGCTGCTGTATTATTTCAGGGTTAGGTCCCAAAATGGAGGATATTAGCGATGTAGTCTGAGAAGGAAGAGAATGGATCCTGATACACTCCTGGCCTTTGAAACGATAAGTGCTTTTTACAACAAGGAAGGGACCAGATGCTCCAAAAGTAGTCCATTTAAATCACCGTAGACAGAATTTATATTAAGAGATCCTAAGGATTTGCACTTGATCCAAGGAGCAATCTTTTTTCATGGCTAGGATAGTTACATCATAAAGCAAGTTCATAGATGTTCTTTAGAAGTTCATACTGAGCCAGCTGAGCAGAAGGGTCTACACTGCAGGAACTGGATCCACATCACAGGATGGCCTTGTGATCTACATCCATTGTCCTGAATGCAGAACTGTGTAGCCGTTCCTGATACAGCCTACTCCTCAACCAGCAGCCCCATCTAGGCAGGCTCAGCATTTCCCCTCCTCTCACCATCACTTCCCCCAGAGAGCTCTTTCTTCTCTCCTCTGTTCTTCTCTTCCCTGCTATAAAAATCAGTGGGATGCAGACATACTAATCCTCACCTTGCTCCATTCTCACCTGGTCTAGACTCTACCTTGGGGAAGCAGACAAGGAGGAAGATAGTTCTCTATAAGTGCTTCTATGCCTACTCTAACCCAAAGGTATAACTTGAATATACATGTAGCCTTTGTTTTGTGGTGCAAGTCCCACATAGAAAGAACAGGAACTACCAAATAGGTGAACGTAAGAGTAAGCTGGTTAAGGTTAACTGAGAGAGACACAGGAAGATGGCTGATCATGAGTATGAAGGATACTTGGACACTGGGAGGGACAAAGCTGACAATGTAGGGGTGCTGGAGCTAATGCGTCTCAGCTTAGCTGCTACAAGTAATTGCAATGTGATGAATATAACTTCTGTTCTTTCCATAAACTAGTATGTGGCACTGGGTCCTATGAATGCAAGGACAATAATATAAGATCTCTACTGTTGAAAAGCCAGCAAGCCATTATTATGCAAATGACAACAACAGAAAGTCCTTCTTATCTGTGAGGAATACACTGTGAGATGTTCCACAGTGGCCTAAAACTGTGAACAGAACTAAACTTGATAGATATATTTTTTCCTGTGAATAAAAGTTTAATTTGTATATTAGGCACAGTAAGATATTAACAATAACTAATCATAAAACAGTATAATTATAACAATTTGCTATGAAATTATTCTTAAAATATGAATTGTTCATTTCCAGGATTTATTATTTATTATTTTGGACTGTGGTTCAGCATAGTTAACTGAAACTTTGGACCAGGGGCCAACTGTAGAGCAGTCTTGCAAGTGCAATAGAGAGACTTGCTTAATTAACTATAGATGCAGAAGAGAGGAGTGTGTGTGTACATACATGTGTGTGTGCGTGCACACACACACACACACACTTTGGTACTAGGGCTTGAATTCAGGGCCTGGGAGCTGTCTGTTGGCCTTTTCACTCAAGATTGACTCTCTACCACTTAAGAGTTACTTTCACTTCAAGATTATTGATAATTAATTGTAATTAAGAGTCATAAGGGGTTTCTGTCCAGGTTGATTTTGAACTGAGTCCTCCCATCTAGGCCCCCTGAGTAGCTAGGTTTAAAGGTATGAGTTACCGGTGTTGTCCTTCTTGCTTCTAGCTCATAACCCTAGATGTTTGTTATAATGATAGACAAGTACCTGACACACCATAAACAAACTGCTAGAAAGCAAGCAGAGTTGCAGTTTGTATGAGTTACCTCTTTTCCACTCAAAGAGAGATAAAAATGGCAAGGTGCTCCTTAAAATCAGTTCCTCCAAAACAGAGTAGAAAGGCAGCGATTACCAATGTCAGGAGATACCCATGTACTTTAATCTCCATAACGGAATATTTTTAGTTTATCACTTTTCCCAGCCAGATTCTTCAATATTCAGGTCCCTGGTAAAGAGTTGATTTGGTTTTTCTACTCTTCTGAATTTTCTTCCTGAAATCCAGAATATGGCACACACCTGTAAGAAGCATAGTGGGAAGAAGGTTCATCCATGTCCACTTAAATATTCATGGCAGCGTGCATTTTGGTTCAAAAAGACACTTGTTTATTTAGATAAGATTTAATTTATTCATAATTTACCTAAATTTGCAGGAGCGTGCATGTACATTTTAGCGTATAAGTAGCATAATACATAAAACATTACCGAAGCATGCAAATTGTACAGCAACAGCAGTGAAGTCCGCCTGGATGTTTTCAGGAGATAAAACATTTCCACCAGAGCAAAGACTTGAATGCAATGGTTTGGGATTGTTTGCCTAGGATGTGCTGACTCATCACTATCTCTTTACTCAATACAAAATTCTCATTTAAAACAGAATGTGTATGGCAATGTGAAGTGGTGTTGAAGACTAGCTTTTTGGAGCAAATGTTACATTTTCTCCACTGCTTCCTGGACAGGAGCGACTCCCTTCATTGTTAAACATTCAATCCTTCTCCTCTTTTAGTCTGCCAATCAAAACAAAGCAAAAACCAAGTTTTCAGTGTCTTCTGCCATCCCAGAGTTCATTGATGGCAATTTTACATTCTTATTGGTTAGCTGTTCATTTGACTGCAATTTAGTCATTGTTTACTTCCTGCATGAGGAGAAAGAGAGAGAGTTCTACACAGTTCCAGATAACCCTGGACAGCTCTGGTGTGATGCTTCATCTTCAAAAAAAAGTTGAGTTCTCTGTAGCTTCTCCCCTACTTTGCAACACCCAGCCTTGACTCTGGCATATTGCATGGAATTAATAAACATGAACAATCCTGAGCATTTTTTGGACTGTATAGGGAAATTCTTAGAAATAGAAACTTTACATGAGAGTTGTTTTCATGAAAAACTTCCATGGCTCCACTTTGACTGAATCCTGACATGTTCTTCACATTGACTCTGAGAAAAGAAGAAAAGCTAAATGGTCCTGTAAGATGGGCTGAAGGTATACCTTTTCCTTCTTGATTTATGGGGTCTCTCCAACCCAGGGGGAGCACTGTTTATAGGCTTTGGAGCAGGAATGTGAGCAACACAACGTAAAGAGAAGGTAAGATTTAAAGGAAGGGGACTTGTTTGAAGTCTTTGCTACCTAAAGGCATTAAAACTTTATAATGCCAAACAAGTCCCGTTTTTCTTTATTTATGGATCATATATTTCTCACTTTATTACCACTATACATTTTTCCAGCCTGACAACTGATAACACCGAGAACTCATGGCTAGTGAAAAGTTCCATGTACCACAATCCAAGATAATAATTTCAGAATTAAAGAGAAAAATATATATGCATCTATATGCAAAATATCTGTATTGGTTTTTATTCCCTGAACTTATACTCCACACTGAATGGGGGGGTTAGAATTGCATTTTGACCATAGGAGACACTTTAAAACATATATACACACATACATACACACATATACATTTGCATGTATATACACACATCATGCATGTATATACATGCACATGTATACCTACATGCATACACGTACAAATGTCTGCATTTATACATATACACATATGCATACACTCTCAGAAGGCTGAGACCTGAAGATTATGGTTCAAAGCCTGATCAGGCAGGAAAATCCATGAGATTTTTTTTAATCTTTCATTAACCATCAGAAAGCTAGAAGTGGAGCTGTGGCTCAAGTGGTAGAGTGCTAGCCTTGAATAAAAAAGTCAAAGACAGGCTGCAATGCTTGGTAAGAAATGTACGCATTATCCTGCCCATGTAATTGTAACCCCTCTGTACAGTATGTTCACAAATAAAAAATAAATAAGTAAATTTAAAAAAAGTCAAAGACAGTGCCCAAGTCATGATTCAAGCCCTAGACTAGTATAAAAATACATACGTGTGTGTGTGTGTGTCTGTGTGTGTACGCACACAGACACACAGACACACACACACTTCAGCATTCTCTCTTATCTAGTAACTATTAAGGGGGAGAAAATATCAAAGCCAGTCATCTTGGTTTCACCAGAGTTAGTGCAATTTAATTTCAATTTGTCAAACATGGCACAATGGCATAAATTTGGTTTTTTCCCCCTTGATTTATGAGATATATTTATATATATTTATGAGATATATTCCAAAAGGAGCAGTCAGTCATTCAGGTTATTACAGCTGGGCTTCTTTAAGTTCCTTTTCCTTTTGCTTGCCATCGAAATCCACAGGAAGAGGGGGGGAAAAAAACAACCTAAGAGATATCAACCACAAGGGGGAAAGAAAGAGAGAAATCAATGTGTTTTAAACATGATGACAAGATGGGTTGTTTAAATTGCTTCTGCACATTGATTTAAAGCATGCCCAGTAGAAACCTCTATTATATCAACAATCTTTCTCTTTGGTTTCAATCATTGTAGTTGCTGTATCTTATTACCTTTCAGACAGATGATGTCCAAATATAATGTTGAGTAAGATTTTTTGTATTATGATTATTTGTTGGAGGAATGCTGGGCAATGACTTAGAGGTCTGAGGAGAGGATTAGTAACATAAATAATGTGCATTCCAAATAACCTAAGATAATGATAAATCAAGCATGCACTTAACTGCAGATTATATCCTAACATCTCTCTATAAATGGCAGCTCTTACTGGCTTCAGGAGTACAGGGAGGCTGGATATATTCCCAGCCTTAGCCCACAAGTTGTTAGGGATGGATGGCAAGCTACTGTCCTTTATTAAATCAACAATGCTTTTAGGGTGAGAATTGCACTTTGACAAAATCCCCTTTCCTCTCCATAGTTTATCAATAAGATACCACTGCTAGATCTTGACACCTTTTGAAAATTACTTTTAGTTTGCTTGTCTGTCCTTCAGTTGAGAGGATTCAGAGCCATCATACCCTTGTTGATACTTGGACACCCGAGGGAGCCACTGGTGGTCACTAGGATTGGGAAGGTGGGGAGCAGAGTTCCTTCAAGAGTAGACCAGTACTAGTTCCCTGAAATTTTCCTGGGAACAATCTCATAATAGAGAATCTAACTAACTAACACAGAGATTTTTGTTCAGATTGAATATAGAAATACTCCTATAGTACAGGTTCAGAAATTAGTTTTGCTTTTGACAGTGCTGGAATTTGAACCTCAGGGTGTGTTCCCAGTCTTTTTGCTTTTAGTTATTTTTCTGACAGGATCTCGAGTTTTTGCCTAAGCCAGTCTCAGGCCATGATCCATCAATTTACACTTCTCACCTTGTCAGGATCATAGCTATGATGTTGCCTATCATCCTACTATGCTTGGAAGGCTGATGGATCCATCAATACCCAAAGAGATATGAATGCTAAATTAGCAAGACCACACTGGTCTTATCAATAGGCTTCTCAGGAGTGTTGTCAGTGCTCAGCAAACAGAAAAATTTGCTGTTGTGTTAGCTGCAGCAGAGGTGTGTGTAGGAAGCCATGATAGGTGGAGATAGATAGATAGATAGATAGATAGATAGATAGATAGATAGATAGATAGATAGATAGATAGATAGATAGATAGATAGATAGATAGATAGATAATACATATATATACATATACATACATAGACAGGATAGATAGAGAGATGGTAGACAGAGTCCCCATGAACACTAGCTTCAAGGAAGGCTTCATGGGAGAGAGAGTCTGGAATTGAATCTCATCATAAAACACTCCCATGTTTTGTTTCCCTGGAGTCATAACACTTTTATTGACTCATTTCACAATGAGGAGATCAGAGAAAGAAATCTCGGAATGTTTTCTCTTCTCCACAATTCAAACACACAAAGAGAGGAAGGTAGCCTCCTTGATACAATATCCTTCTATTCAGCAAAAAAAGAGAGGAGACAAAAACAACTGTATTCTCTCTAAGTCTCAGAGAGGCATCTTTAACTGGATCGTCAATAGAGTAAAGACTTTTTGAAGTGTTTGGTTTAACTGAAGTTCAGGTAGTCTATTATTGGCCTCCTATCTGCTTGACTCCAGATGCTTATCATAGACCCTTAGAATCCTGGTAGGGAAACAAAAGCTATTTATCAAGGCTCTGTCGAAGCCACATTTTATACCAGGCAAGGATCTTAAGGATATTAGACTTAATTGTTATCCTGTAGCACCTTTATTCTCTCCCTACCCATCTCCCATTCACCTTTGAGTGACTTAGACTCACTGTAGAGTGACACCCTTCCTCCAACACCACCGCATTTGACATCATCTCCAAGCTCAGGAGGGGACACTCTGACGTTCAGTCATTCTCTAAAACAGCTGACAGAACTCGCTGAAATCTATTATGTCACAGCTCAAGCTCATTACAGGGGAAGGATGAAAATCAGCCAGGGAAAGAAGAACACAGGGCAGAGTCTAGGAAGGACAGAACATGAAGCGTTGGTTATCTTCTTCACATGGAGGGGATACTTTCTTAACAGGTGTGTAACAAGATACAATGCCAGGGGAGTCTCCCCCAGCCCCCGGCTCAGTGCCCAGGGTTTTTGTTGGAGGCATGATGGATTGGCTACCTGACTTTATGGTTGTTCTCAGGCTCCATCTAGTGTGCTCATGCCCTGTGACCCTAATCTTCATCCTAAGTCATTTTCAATACAAGCATGACGCAAGGTGGCTATGCAAAAGAAGGCACATAAAAGGCCACACCTCTTCTTGTGCAATACCCAGCCCACTTTATGCAGCCATGTGGAGAATCTATGCTCCCTCTGAATCCCCACGACGTTTTGCTCTGTTCATCCTTCTGTTGGCATTGATTATACTATAACAGGAGAGAGTCTGAGGATCACTTCTGAGGTCTCATTCTGCCTCTGATACTAAGTCCCTTTAGGATCAAGCACATTGTAGCTGATTAATACGTTTTAGTTGGGTTGAAGTTTTTCCTTTGGTAAGGCAATCCATCTTTTCATTTTAATTTATAATGAGGTTAGATCTTCTTGGCTGCGTTTTCCCCCCCTTTCTGGTTGGCATTTAGTTGGTTTTTAATATAACTCTTGGCTCACGCATTTTTTAAAGTTTATTATCAACCTATAAACCACTTGAATGCATCTTCGTTGCCGCTAGTGGTCAAAGAACCTTCCTGGGTACATCTATGTATAGGAGAAAAAGAATTCTAAATCCTGGGAGGCAGAGAGCACAAGGCAGCCATCTCTCGCTGTGTATTTTTTTCCCTCCCATGTGGTGCAATTATTAAAGATAAGTCAGCAGGGGAAATCAACCCACTGAGGATTAATCACAGGACTTTGGCTAGGCAACTCTGCTGCAGTAGAAACAGAAGATTTCGAGCAAACTGATGGAAAGGATGGAAACCATTGCACAAAATGTACATACAACTGGTGGCACCTGCTTCCCCTTTCCCTTTGTTGTTGTTTGTTTGTTGTCATTGTGGGTGGAGCTGCAAGGCACAGAGCCTGATCAGTGGGAGGAACACTCACAAAAAAAGCAATGATTTGCTTGTTCTGAGCTTCTAATTACACTCCAGCTGTGGAGTGCTCCTTTTGAGTCTGGAATGGAGGCATAGACAAGGGACCACATAACCAGATGTGCATAGGAGAGCAATGTTAGCTGTTCTTGTTCATGCAGCCTGGCCTGGCCTGCATTGCATTCATGAGGAAGGTCTGCAAGGAGGTGGTGGCTGAGACTGTGTGTGTGTGTGTGTGTGTGTGTGTGTGTGTGTGTACACTCAGGCTTGAAATCAGGGCCTAGGTCATTACTACTTGAGTGGTAATGCTGCTGCTGCTGCTGTTGTTGTTATTATTACTATTATGATTGTGGTGGTGGCTAATTGAAGATCAAGGTCTCATAGACTTTTCTACTTGGGCTGTCTTTTAACTGCGAACCTCACATCTCAGCCTCCTAAGTAACTAGCATTACAAGCGTGAGCTACCAGCTCTTAGCCAAGAGACATTTGTCATGAGAGTTCTTCTCTTTGCAAAGACTCTTCATTGGCAGAATTTCAAAAACAGCACTGCAAAATAAGACTCAATAATGGGGTTCTTAATGTTTCCTAGTGACCTAATTTCTAATTTTTCCTCAGTAGTGAACAGCTGAAGTTGATCCATAGTGTTATTCTTTCTTTCTCTCTCCTGTTAAGAAGTTAGTACCTCATGGACAAAATTCTTGTAGTAACTTCCACATTTTATCTAAGACTCAGACTTTCTTATATGGTGTTAGTTATTATCCTAATTAATAGTTTTGCCTTCGCTTTAACCCATCCCAGTAGCTGTAGACATCTGAAAGATGACTCAACCCTTGAAATTAATTGCTTCAGCTGGGCACCTGTGGCTCATGCCTGTAATACAGGCTACTCAGGAGGCTGAGATCTAAGGATCTGGTTTGAAGCCAGCCTGGGCAGGAAAGTCCCTGAGACTCTCACCTCCAATAAAATATTCAGAAAAAGCCAAAAGTGGCACTGTGGCTCAAGTGGTAGAGCACTAACCTTGAGTAGAAGAATCTCAGGTACAGTGCCCAGGCCCTGGGTTCAAGCCCCATGTCCAACAAAAAAAAAAATTCAAATGCTCCCCTAAATCTGGGTCATATGACTAGCTATCATAGTTCCTAGCACACAGTTGTAGGAAGCTGTAGGAACCACAAGGCCCTACATCAAGGCTCCAGGAGCCTTGAATCGCAATGTAAAAAAAAAATTTTTTTTTTGGGTCCGGTCATGGGGCCTGAACTCTGGGCCTGGGCACTGTCCCTCAGCTCTTCAGCTCAAGGCTAGCGCTCTACCACTTGAGCCACAGGGCCACTTCTGGCTTTTTTTCTCTGCTTATGTGGTGCTGAGGAATCGAACCCAGGCTTCATGCATGCAAGGCAAGCGCTGTACCACTGAGCCACCTTCCCAGCCCCCGCAATGTAAAATTCTATGTATATTGTAGTAGGTTTAATGGTCATATGTGTACTATTGCTGGTACATAATTATAAAGTAAAATGAAATATCATCAGTAGGCTGGGGGCCAGTGGCTTATGCCTATAATCCTATCTACTCGGAAGGCTGAGAAGTGAGAATTATGGTTCAAAGCTAGCCCTGGCAGAAAAATCTATGAGACTATGTTTGTTGTTGTTGTTGCTTGTGAACTCAGGGTGCTGTCCCTGAGCTCTTTTGCTCAAGGCTGTGCTCTACCATTTGAGCCCCAGTGCCATTTCTGATTTTCTGTTGGCTAATTGGGGATAAACCACCTGCCTGGGTGGCTTTGAACTGCAATCCTCAGATCTCAAGATTCCAGGTGTGAGCCACTGGTACCTGGCTGTGAGTCTCTTAACTCTTGTTAACCATGTCAGCCTTGAGCAAAACAGCTTAGGGACAGCACCCAGGCCCTGAATTCAAGCCCCAGTACTGGTACAAAAATAATAAGCAGCAAATAAATTTTCTCCCAAGCACCTGCACATTAGAGCCATGGAAGTTTCAAGAAAAGCCTTGACCTAGGAAAGCTACAACAGAAAGTAGACTTTCAAGGGAATAAAGCCTCAAGCAGCAGCAGGGTGTTAATTCTTCCTCACAAGTCTGGAGTCAGATCGAGGCAGAACCTCATTTTCAGGCGCGCAAGACCTAATCAGACCTGTAAAAACAATGAGAAGAAAGAAATGTGAACCTGGGGAAGATAGGACTGTCTGTGTATGAACTCAAGTCAGGTTCTATTGAACAATGGCAGGGCGCCCGGATGTCAGCAACTTGTCCTTCTCCACCTGCAGACATGCTGGGCCCAGGAGAGGGGGGTGGGGAGACTAAAGGTGTGAGAACGCACATTCCTCCTGCATGTTAGCATGTCACCAGCTGTCTTCACAATGCAATTCCAATTTGCATGTTTCAGTGGGAGGAGACACACTTTTGTGACTCCCATTCTGGAACTCTCCATGTGGAATGCAGCTGATATTCAAAAGGTGCTGATTAAGTGAGCATGGGTAATGAGACATCCACATAGCTAATAGCACAAAAGCTGAACAGGTAGAAGCAATCAAGTGGACTGCACTATCAATGGAGAGGTTTAATCTGCCATGCCATGGGCAAACACTGGTCCAGGAGCCAACAGGGAATCCAATGTGCCATAAAGGACTTCACCTGGCACTTGGGTGCTGTGTTTTGTAGCATATGGGTGTGCTTATTTCAGGCTTCTAAGGGCTCATTTTCTCTGTAAATGAAGTTACTTACCCGAGGAAAGGGAAGCTGAGGCCCCCATTATAGCAAGCGGGCTGCATCCTTGTACCATTTGTAGCAGGAAGGGTGCCACCGTGTGACAAATCGCTTCTGTTTGAAATAGTTGGATCTGAGCATCGAGGAGACCAGATAAGAGAACTTGAATGATCCTATTATGAAGCTAACAGCAGTGAGAAGAGTCTACGGACAGCCGTATGCCGGCACATTCCGTTGATTTAAAGGTAGCGTGGCAGCCTGAAACTGGAATTCTCTGCTTTGGATTGCTTCACTGCAGACCTCTAACATTATTTTAACATAGCTGGATGTGTGCACCCAGTGAAGTCTACTTGAACAAATCTGTGTTAAAAGGAATACGCTGTCTGGGCACCAAACAGAAACACAGAATCAAGCTCTGCTAGGCCCTTGAAGAATAAGAGCTGGAGGAAGGAATTCAAACCAAAAAGGCATGGATTTGCTATTCTTCCCATTGCTGCCTCCTGAGCCACACGGACCCTTTCAGGATCCACATCCGCTCATTAAGACAACCCCAGCATGCAAACCCAAAGCCATTGCTGAGAGGAAAGATCTTTGAAGTTAAGATCCATTATAGGAGCGTGCATTTGAGAGAACAATATGGCAGCACCATCGGTCTACCTCTCCATCTGGCCCTTTCTGCATGAGATGTTAGGATGGTTTTGAATATTGAAATGGTATTTCGATCTCATTCTTTCGGATTATCTCAGCTACCTGGAGAGGGAGGAGTTAGCCTTTGTGAGCATGCACATCTGGAAATCTCTTTTGGGGACAAATTTATTTACAGGCAAATATAATTCTCATGGGTTTATTTATTTTGTCCAGCACATCAAGATCCCAAGCATATACTCACTGTAAGAGTTCATTTTCAAAACAAATATACATTGATCCTTGGCCTCCTGACATTAGTAGATGCTGTTGATGCACAGTTAAGATAGCCAAAGAGAGAAGCCACAGTTCACAGCTACATGCCCAGGATGATTCCCTTTACATGCAGTTGAGTGCTAATCAAAGTTGATCCTGCTCTACTATTCAGACTCTCATTCTCTATAGAACTTGGGACATGGTCAGGGTAAATACAGAAGTTAGACAGTTGACAGATAGATAGATAGTTAGGTTCATACATACATACAGAAATACACAGATACATAGATACATATATAGAGATATATTGACTGAGGTATAGATCATACATATGAAGATTACATAGATTAGATAGGTACATAAATACAAACATGATAGATACCTGGATGATAGATGGATAGAGGATAATAGGTTGGTTGATAATATATAAAAACATAGACACAAAAGATGATAGATAAAATGAAAGAGAGATGATATATAGACGTTATAGATGTTAGATAATAGACAGATGGTAGAGTGATAGAATAATAGATGACTAGGTGATAGTTTGATAGATGATAGATGCACTGACAACTTCATATTAAAGAATCATATGTCATGGAGGCAATTTCTAAATGATGTTTTGCAAATAATGGAGTCTCATATGCTCAGCCAATAGTTTGAACTTGTCACACATTTATTGGCCACCTTCTGTGTCTGACCATCATCTTCTCCACAATTGTTTCTCTAGGCCTACAACTCAGATTGATACTTTAATAGAAAGGTATTGATTTATCTTCTCAGAAAAATCTACAAGCCCAGAACATTTTTTTAAAAAACAGAAAATACATATTTCCTGTTATTATATAATTTCTTTCCAATTTACAAATTTGACATCAGAGTCATTCAGAGATCTCATTCATCCACAATGGATCACATGTATTGCATCTGAGGTATCTTGGTACCCTCAGAAATGTATGAATTTTCTTGAAGGAAATGATACAAAAAATGCTTTCAGAAGTCACATAATGGTCTAGATGGCTATTTAGAATAGGTATAGATGGAGAGAGAGAGAGAGAGAGAGAGGGAGGGAGGGAGAAAAGGGAAGGAGAGAGAGAGAGAAAGAGAGGGAGGAAGGGATGGAGGGAGGGAGGGAGAAAAAGGGAGGGAGGGAGAGAGAGAGAGAGAGAGAGAGAGAGAGAGAGAGAGAGCTCTACGTGATGAGCATGTACTCTAAAAAAAACCTGTGCCCAGTCTTAGTTTATTGAGCCCAACATTTTATGGCTATCATCTTCATCCTCATCTTAGAACATCAACCTGGGGTTGATGTTTCCCCCTTTTAGTTCAGGGGCTTGAACTAAGGGCCTGAGCACTGTCCCTGAGCCACTTTGTGCTGAAGGCTAGTGCTCTACCACTTGAGCCACAGCACCACTTCTGGTTTTTGAGTATTTAATTGGAGATGAGAGTCTCATGGGGACTTTTCTTCCCAGGATGTCCTTGAACCACAATCCTCAGATCTCAGCCTCCTGAGTAACTAAGATTACAGGCGTAAGCCACTGGCACCTGGCTAGGGGTTGATACAGTATTCTTTTAATAGTGATCTCAAAATGAAGTCTAAAATAAGAGCTGTCAGCATCATGTCACAGGTTTTACTTCCTCCCCATCAACCTGAAAGTGAAGATCCCTGTCTCTGTTTTACAGATGCAAACAGTGAGGCCCACACAGAATAAACAGTTTGCTTAAGGCCAAAGAGCTTGGCAGTGGCAGGGCCAAGATTCAATTGTAGTGTAGCATCTGCCACATCTGAGCAATGATAATACATAGGGTGGCATTACTGACAAAGACGAAGGTGTGTGTAGACATACTCCATCCATCAATCAACACTCTGGCCATGATAATGCACACCCTTTCTTCTTATTGCTCTAATGAAGAACTGGGCATGATGTATGGGGCCCAAAAGTTTATCATTAACAAGATAAAAAGAATGATGCCACTTCGTGGCACAGGACGTACGCTGTTTGAGAAGAAATCATTTCAAAAGCTCTCCCATTCCACTGCTATGCTAAGTTAGTTTTGCATCCAGACAGTTAGACAGTGAATGCTTCTGGCAGTTACACCTTTCTAAATGCCTGCCTGTCCAATCCCTGCTTAGCTGACTCTTTAACAGCTGCAGTAAAATGGAAACACTAAGAGATGCCTGTCACCAAGCCACCTGTAGCATCCAGGGATGCAAAGGATTCATCCCTCATTTAATTTTAAATGTGAACTCCTTGCAGTCCAATTCGGAGGCCTGTCACTTAAGAATGTTAATGCTATTTATTGTAGCATGCATGGGATAATGGCATTTTCCAACAGCTGTTTTCATTTACAATTTCCAAGTTGCCTTTGTGTTCCTTTTGGTAGGTGCCATTTGGTAGTGATGCGGTTCATACTTATGGAGGAAGAGAATGGAAAGTGGCAAGTGGGAACCCAAACAAAATATTATTAATGAATATTTGCAGCTGCTAGTGGGACTTGGTGAGGAGCTGCCGGCATTGGTGACAGAACTCATCTTGTAAAAATGTACCTATGATAAATATCAACTAGGAGTGATTAGCAGAGATTGTTAATTCATGAACGACTTCCAAGCAAGCAAGCAATTTGATTTCCACCCATCACAGATTGATTGTTTTTTCTTTTACAAGGAAAGTAAGGTATAGGATCATAATGTTGCTATCACTGCTACGCTAATAGCTTTCTGTTTGTTGCTTGAGAGATTTGTTTGGAATTTTAAAAAGTTGTGTCCAGGTGTCAGTGGCTCATGCCTAAAATCCTAGCTACTCAGGAGGTTAAGATCTGAAGGATACAGTTCAAAGCCAGTGTAGGCAGAAAAAAAAAAAAGACCACATGAGACTCTTATCTGCAGAAAAAAATCCTGGAGTAGAAATGTGGCTCAAGTGGTTGAGTGCCAGCTTTGAGTAAAAAAGCTTGAGGAGAACGTCCAGGCCCTGAGCTTAAGCCCCAGTACAGGAAAGGAAGGGGAAGGGAAGAAGGAAAAGAAAGGGAAGAGAAAGGAAAGGAAGGAAGGGGAAGGGAAAAGGAAGGGAATTAAGTTGTGGAGACAATGCACATCTTCACACCCTCATACCAAAAGTCATTTTTGCAGGGCACAGTGTCCTGCACATTGCTGCCCTAGTACTAAGGTGGTGGTGGCAGATGGGTCATGATCTAAGGCAAAATGGGCAAAAGCATGAGACTCTATCTGAAAAACAAACGGAAACACAAGGACTGGGGCACGGGTCAGGTGGTAAACCACTTGTTTAGCAATATGAGGCCTTGAGTTTAATTCCCACTACTGTAACAACAACAAAATACCACTTGTTTCCCTTCACCACTGCTTTTCTTGGTACCTCCAGCTTCTGGAACACCCCCTTTAAGTTCCCACTGTACTTTTCTGATGATCACCCATATTTAGTAATCATAGTTTTCTCTTTTATGATAAAGCCCATCATATGTGTATTTCCTGTCTTCCTATGTTACCGTGGGTTCTCAGAAGACATCAATTCCTACCCTTCTTCTTTTTTGTTCTGCACCTTTGCCCTATGGTCCCAGCACTTCTACTCTACTAGTTCCATTCCAAGACCTTAGCCTGTGCCTACAAACAAGTATATCTGGCCAAGTGGTTACTATTGAGGTATCTTGTATCAATGGGGAAGTGACAGACAGATAAGACATGTCACCCTCCTGTGCTCTGAGGATTAATTTAGGACATTCTGCCTACTTCTTCAAAGGCCTTGGTGCACCAAAACAGTGACTTCATTGCTGTTTTGTCTTACTGACTTTTCTTCTTTCTCCATCACTTCTACTTCCTGAAAACATCTCCATGACTCTGGTCCTAGGTCCCAGGTACGGTCCCCAGAAGAGCCAAACTCTTCCACCTGCATCTTATGAATAAATAAAATGGAACTCACCAAACACAGACGTCCAAACAGAGGTCCTTTCAAAGTTTACTCCCTTTAAGGGCTGTACACTCGGTCAGAAGCTTCCTTTGCTGGGGACAGCCTCTTTGCCAGGGCTGGGGCAAAGGGGTGCAGAGTTTAGGAGGCACCATGTACAGGAACAGATAAGGGCAGGTCATACCTGAGGGCGGATGTGTCCTTCAAGGTTTCTCCTCCAGTGCCCACCTTGTCTCCCTGTAGTTCTACCTTTGCCCCGCAAGACTCCCATGAGAAAATAACTCTCCATTTTAAAATCCTATTTCATTTTAAGCTGCTATGGCCTAGAAAGTGCAGACCCCTCTGCAGCGACCTTCAGAGTGCCTCCGTAGGAGTCGGCAAGGCCCAGCTAAGGCCAGGAGACCTGCCATGCATGACTGTTCTCCTGGCCGCTTCCTAGATTATTTCTTCCCATGCCACCCTAGGTTGCTGGAACCACCTCAGCTCACTGTCAACTCTATGCAATAGATGTTGGGATTTAGTGGAACCCTGTATGTTAATGTGCCCAGTGTATGATATTTAGTCAGCCAGAACATGTGCTGAAGTGGATGGATTGCTCCTTTTAAAAACTGCTGCCTAGGAGTGACTGTTTACCACTGTAAACCATTTAGCATTGTACAAAATTGCTTCACAGACTTGACTTCATTTAAAGTCTGCAATAATCCTTTGAGGGGAGGAATACCATTTTCCATTTTATAGAGGAGAAACTGAGACGGAGTTAGGGTTTGGAGCCTCAACCCACAGTCATGAACCACCTGAGATTAAACCCACACCCTTCTAACTCCAACACCCAATGCTCCTACTACCTTTGTGTTATCATTGGAACTTCATGCAGTGGGTGGACATGCAAGGCAGGACAGAATTCAAGTTCAAGGTCAAGTAAAAATAAGTGAAAAGTTGCTCCTCTAAGCCAGGCACCAGTGGCTCATATCTGTAATCTTTAGTTACTGAGGATGCTAAGATCTGAGGATCTTGGTTTTGAAGCTAACCCAAACAAGAAAGTCTATTAACCAGAAAAAAAAAAACCAGAAATGGAGCTATGGCTCAAGCAGTAGAGTTGTCAGCCTTGGGCATAAAAGTTAAAGGAGAGCATCCAGAACCTGAGTTAAGGAAGGAAGGAAGGAAGGGAGGGAGGGAGGGAGGGAGGGAGGGAGGGAGGGAAAGTTTTTTCTACTACCTGCAATTGGAGAGCGCCTTCTCACACCTGGAATTTCTTTCATTCAAATGCAAGCCAAAAAATATATATATTACTAAACTTATATACCAAACAAATGTTATTGACTTTAATTCAATCACTTTGGGATATTCCTTCCTATTTAGTGGTACAGCCGAACACTTGATGTGATTTTAGAAATCCTTTAGAATCGTTCTCAAAACTGGTTCAAATGAAGATTCTCCAAAGTGCATTACTATTTTCCTCACCTCCAAAAGAGGCAACAAGATTATCCTCTAACGTAATCCAAATTGCTCAAAGCAAGGAATTTAATTTAAAAGCCTAAGTCTGGGAAGCCTCCATTCAGTTCTTAATATTTGGAGACTTAGACAGAGGATGGAGTTTTATTCTGCATTGTTGATCTAAATGCCAAGCACTAAGACAGAAAAATACAGACTGAATTCAAGTCAGTTGGAGTGGGAAGCACCCCCAAATATAGACTAAGAGGTGCCCCCTGTTTCTGTCATAACCCCAGCAGACCAAGAAGGCTTGCTCAGTATCCTTATTTTCTGCTTAGCCCACAGGAGCTGAAATGCAAAGTTTTCTCTACACACAGGCAAAGGGTCAGAAATGAAATGTCTTCCTGAAAGCCTGGTGTATTAGGGAAAACATGACAGGTATCATTAAGAATACCTGTATGCTACCAGCCTAAGCATTTGTTTCCTCTCTCACAGCTCATTCCTAGAGTGGAATAGAAGCCCCACAGCTTCTATCTTGCAGCCCACCAGATATAAAGCTTTGGAAGAGAGCCAGCCTCCGTACTGAGCGCTGTCTCCCACCGCATCCAACAGCTATTTCCCAGAACTTTTGAGTCCTAGAAGTTCAAAGTAGAAATAACGTTTGAAAAAAGAGAATTGGAGGAGATTCAGAGGAAAGAATGATGACTCGAAGGCCAGAGAGACAACAGGACCCATTTAGTAAACAGCAATAAAAGAATCTAGCTAGTGATTAATTAGAAGGTAGCATAGGGGTAGGGGTGGGGATCAAGCATGTCAGTTATCATTATGAGGCAGTAGATTGTACCTCAAGGCTATAATGCATTCGTCCTCACTCATCCATTCTACAGTTATTGGGTGTCTACATTGCCAACACTTGTCAGACGTAAAGGTAGTGCAAAACTAGGCAGAATACTCCCAGAGACTACCTACAAAGAGGAGAATCAGGAGGACCATCCTTCCAATGTCAATGCAGGCAAACATAAAGCAGAAAACCCTATCCAAAAAGAAAAAGGACTAAAGAACAAAAAGTATTGGGGATGTGGCTCAAGTGGTAGAACTCCAGTCTAACAAGCTCAAGGCCTTGAGTTTAAAACCCAGTAATTCCAGAAAGGGGAAAAATACAATAAAACCTAAGGAGAGTTCTAAACCATGAATTTATGATCTAGCAGGAAAAAATGTTCATAATCACAAAAAAAGTAATAGCTCACTTTCCATAGTGACAAATATTCCAAGGTGAGGCCTTCAAAGCTAAGAGCAAATGTAACAGGCAGGGAATGGACTCAGGGAACATGTCCCTGGAAAGGGGGCAGGGGTATCTATGAGGTCATCAGGGATAAGTGGCAGAATTAGCCCTGTTTATGGGCAGGAGGGAGCAACTGAAAAAGGTTAAATTCAACTGGGAACAATCCAAAAAAAAACACTCTCCTTGAAACAAAATTGCCTCCAACAGGGTTTCAGAGTCCCTACATGGAGCAAGAGATTGTATCAAACAGACTTTGGGCAATCCTGGTTCAGATACTTAATCCTTTATAGTTCCTGCTTTTTATTTTTTTTTTAAATCGGTAAAATGTAAGCAAAAGCACCTACCTCTGAGGATTGACGTGGGGGAGGGGAACGAGGGTAAACATGCAGAACAGTGTCAGCTGCTGCACTTGATACAAACCAAGCAAGGCAAAGATGTTAGATTCATTTCCTCATCTTCTTTTCATTAACTTCTAGCAGAAATTTAGTAATACCCTTGAATTATAATGATACACAACAGACCCAATGCTGCTAGCAGTTATTTGTGACTTTGCCACCAATTAAAATCTTAGATATTATCATGTCGCACTTGCTGTTTTTGCAGAAATCTCATAATATGGTTTATGTTTGTCACTATGGGAAATTACAGTAGTCAGACCTTTGCTAGATGTCGTTGCTCAGAATGATAAAGAAGCATGTACATTACTATACCACTGATTTGTTTTTTGTTGTTGTTGTTGTTGTTGTGATTTTATTTTAATGCAATTGCTTTCTTTTGGAACTCCGTATGTTTTGCCTTATCTTTTAAAACATTATTCTCTGAAGGAGTTCATTGCATCAGCAAACTGCCAAAGCTTAAAATTCCTCCATTCTAGGTCAAGTATCTAACACAATTTTGAGGTGCGTTTTGTACCTGAGATCTCCGTTCTTGTTCTACCTAGTAGATATTCAACTAAGACTCAAAAGGCTCATCTTTTCACACTTGTAATCTTGTCATCTTAACTACTCAGGAGGCTGAGATCAGAGGATTGCGGTTCAAAGCCATCCCGGGCTGAATAGTACATGAAAATCTTATCTCCAATTAATAAGCAAAATAGTCAGAGTGGAGGTATGGCTCAAGTGGTAGAGAAACAGCCTTGAGTGTAATAGACAAGAGCATGAGGTTCTAAATTCAAGCCCCAACACCAACACACACACACACACACACACACACACACACACACACAGAGTTCACCTTTATACCTGGAAACCTGTTACTTTAAAAGGCAAGTTGTTGGCCCACTGAATTCACATCCTCCTAACAAATGTTAGGTAACTGAATAACTGGCTGTCTCACAGCCATGCAAATGAAATGAGACTTCTATATTGAAAGTACCTTGGACAGTGAACATTGAATGAATCCAGGCAGAGAGCTCTTCAGCCCAGCTTAAGAAATGAGGGGATTTTTTTCTTTAAATCTCCCTCCTGCTGGAATCCTTGTGATGGGGGGAAGAGGATAGAGGGGGGAGAGGACTTCCCTTTCTAGGCCTGTCCCCAAGAGCAAGCCAAGCTGAGCCAGAGTTCCCAGGGATCAATATAGAAAGGAAAAACAATTTGTTCAGGGACTCTAGAGTTAGACACTTAACAGGCCAGACTTGTGGAGGTTTCAGCTTCAATCAGCATCAAATTGATCTTATTTTTGAAAGATGTTAATTTCTCAAAAAATACAGAAAACTCTACAGGTAGCTCCAGGCAGACTGGCCTTAGGCTCCACCTAGACCCTGGCCCCTCTTTCCTTCCTCCCTGCCTTCCTTGGATACCACCTGGCACAGGGTGCCTAGAATATTCTAGATGGCACTGCCAGTGTTTTTCCTTATACTACCTCTGGGGGCATTTGGCAGCAGAACTGTTATTTTCCTTTCAGCCCTGTCAGGTTGAGCAGGTTTTGTTGCTGTTGTTGTTTGTGTGTTTGTTTTTCCCCCTTTCTTCTTTTGTTGAGCTCCATTTTTTCTAAAATTAATTGATTGTGTCTACAGAGACAACTGACAGGAGCCCCTAGGGACTATTAGCCCCTATTCATCCAAGCCACCAGCCCAGTGCTAGAAGTGACAAAGCATCTTTCCCATGGCAGGGACCCACCATTAACGGCTGCCAGGCTTCTGTTGCTTGAGATGCTCAAAGCATTTTAGCAACGGGTGCTCATTTGAAGTCCATTCTGCACTGGGCTCAAAGCTCCCCAGGGGCCCTCCCGGGACACAGATGTTAAGATGGCCTACATTCCTGCAGAGGCCCTTCTGTCTGACAAGTTAGAAAAGTGGAATCGCCAAGCTTCATGTTCCATGAGCTTGTCCTACAAAGCAAATGTCCAGGAAGCCAGAGAAGGCACACTCAGTGAGTGCCTACATCCCCTGGGCTTGGGCTTATATGAAGCATAATGCTTTCTTCTCAAAGGATCCAGAATAATCACGAATAGGAAAGCACTTAGCATAGTACCGTCCAAACAGTAGACACAGTCACTTAGCTGAAGCCAGAATGATTGGAGAGAGGCGGACTAACAGGCTGTGTTGTATTACATAGGAGGGAAATTTTCCCTCTCTGAGTCATCGCAAATTCTTTGACATCCCTCCCATGAAGGGGTGGGTCATGGGAACCCCAGCAAGAACTCTGACTGCTTTGGCCTCTGGAATATCGGGTATGGAAACCTGTTGTGTCTCCTAGCTTTGTCTTTCAGACCCTGTTTCTGGAAACTCTCCAGAAGCCCTTTTCTAGAAAGATCCAAGTTAGCGCCTTAAGAGACAATGGAGAAAAATTGATACTATCCCCTGGCTCTTCTAGCCATTCCCGATTAAGCATTTGAGTGAAGCTGACTTGGGCTCAGAGTCTTTGACTGAGGTGCATCAGGAGACCAATGCAACCCAGCCCTGCTTGAATTCTTAGCTCCTTGATCATGGGTGAGGATAACATTTTGATGGTTCACTGAAGTCACAAAGGGCTAGGGGTTTTTGTGGAATAGTAGAAACCTGCAGCGCCTGCAGCCAGACTACCTTCTTCAAGAAGACTACAAATTCTTATGCACATAAGAACTAGGCCAAGCCCCAAACACCTGGAGGCCTCTTGCAATTTGTAACTAGAGTTTCCACAATTAGAAGAAGCCCTAGAGTAGTAGCCAAGGCCCCTTCTTTTTTCTACTTGTCATGTAGCACAAATAGTCATAGTTATATTTGAAACATACTACATGACCATGCTATGAGCTTTTACCCAATAGCAGTATTAACATCCTCATGGCCTTAAGTATATGGCTGCATTCTCATCCTTCCTATACATTAGCCATTTAATGCTGAGTGTATTTGCATCAGAAAGGACTTAGTATCACCTCCATTTAACACTTAGTAATACAAAGGGACAGTGTCTTACCCAACATCAACAATGTAGAATATCATAATTAATTCATGGACTGGGAATGTGGCTTGGTTGAGTGATTGCCTAGCATGCATGAAGACCTGGGTTTGATTCCTCAGTACTCCATAAACAGAAAAGGCCAGAAATAGCACTGTGGCTCAAGTGATGGAGTGTTAGCCTTGAGCAAAAGAAGCAAGAGACAGCACCCAGGCCCTGTGTTTAAGCCACAGGACTGGCAAAAAATAATAATAAACTAATTCTATCTATTAGTCTTCTATTGTTGCTAGAATAAGTTACCACAAACATAGTAGCTTCATATGCTACATTTACGACCGTAGGGTTCTAGAGGTTAGAAATTCCTGTTGGATTTCATTTGGGCTAAAATGAAATTGTTGGCAAGGCATTGTTCCTCTTGGAGATTCCAGAATTCATTTTCTGGCTGCCTAGGTTTATCTGGGTGTAGGTCTCTAACTTCTTTCTCTCACTGCATCATTGTAACATGAACTCTCTTGATTCTTTCTCCTCCTTACAAAGGCCTTTGTGATCACCAAGGACCCCTGGCCCCCCCCAAACAACACAGGGTTCTTTCCCTATCCCCTCGAGGCTATGATTCCACTTTTAACTTTCATCCCTCTCAGAGGGAACATGGCACATTCTCATGTTCACGGACATTTTTGCGGAATGGAGGTCAGGAGGTCTTTCTCTGTCTGTCATGCCCTATAAGATGGGAATCATGATCTCCTTTTTAATTAAGGAGGGAACTGAGGACCAGGATAGTTCATTTTTTCTGAGGTCACACATAGAAAAATGTCACTTCTGCTGAAAACTATAGGGTAGGGTCTTAGGTTAAAAAAGCAGAGACATTCTGGGACATGCCAAATAAGTCCATCACAAAAGTAGGGTTGTGGTTTGAAGGTAATAAAGAGGAGGAAGGAGAGGAGGACGAGGGAGGGGAAGAGGAGGAGGAGGTAGAGGAGGGGAGGAGAAGGTAGAGGAGGGGAGGAGAAGGAGGAGGAGGAGGAGGAGAAAGAGAAGAAGAAGGAAAAGGAGGAGGAGGAAGAAGAGGAGGTGATGGAGGAGGAGAAGGAGGAGAAAAGAAACCTCTCTGTCTTTGCACTGGTCCATGACAACTTGCTTTTCTGTTGGCTCTGCAGTGGTGAGGAGCATTCCCAGGGTTTCCCCCATCCCCTGCTGGCTTTTCCAGCCCTGATGCAAGGTGAAAGTCCTGCCAGGGAGCCCTGTGAGATAGTTTGCTTATCTGCTGCTGAGCATGGAAGAAAGGATACTGTGTATATCCAGGAAGCCTTCTGATAATGAACTCTGTGATAAGGGCCTCCATTCACCGCAAAGCCACAAACCATTCCAGAGCATCCGCCCAGACAAGTTTTGGTGTCTTTTAGAAGCATCCCCCATGCCAGTGGCAGCTCAGATCTGCAAAGCTAGAGACACTTCCCATACTGCACCTTGCTAGCCCACCCCAACCACAGGGTAGCCAACTCTCCTTTTGATGCCAGCAGCCTGCTGCCTAGCCCTGCTGCTTGCAATGTGTTGCCTACAGTCGTCACACACACACACACACACACACACACACATATACACAGACACACACATCTTTGGGCTTTTCTTACATTAACCCTGTAAGGAACCTGTCCACAATAATAATAGCCAGTAAGGGATAAGAACAGGATTCGAACCCGGGTCTTCCTTTCCCTATACTCAGCTTCTGCTCAATCCCTCATCCACCCGGAACTCTCACCACATCTCTCATCTAGCATTCCAGTTGACATCCCCATCCCCACCCACCCCTCCTTGACATTAAGCTGCCCAGATCCAAATTCCCTCTCTCTTTCAACAAAAACCCTGTGACTCTTAAAATGTGTTTCTATTCTTCTCTCGTCTTGGTTTTATTCATTTTCCCAGGATAGTTTGCAAAGCCCTCTTGGTTGGAATTCACAGTGCACATAGTGTGTCTCCACAGCGCACACAAGTCACTTAGGAACAACCACAGCATTAGCCACCCAGGTGTTTCATAAGTTTGCACATTATTTGCATGACCTTCAAACCTCGTTGTTGTGGGTTTTTTTCCTAAAGAGTATTATTATGCAGCTTCATTCATAAAGTTAACAAGCAAATCTAGCATCAGTGCTGGGTAAAACCTGAAGCTCAAGTCTCCAGCTTCCCTCTGTAGCATTCTCTGTAAACTGTGTATGAATCCATCTTGTAAACAAAACAATCAGGAGCCAGGCATTGGTGGCTCACACCTATAATCCTAGCTACTCAGGAGGCTGAGACCTGAGGATCATGGTTCAAAGCCAGCCTGGACAGGAAAGTCTGTGAGACTCTTATCTCCATTAAACCACCAGAAAACCAGAAGTGGCACTGTGGCTCAAGTGGTAGAGTGCTAGTCTTGAACTGAATTGCTGAGGGATAGCACTCAGGCCCAGAGTTCAAGCCCCATGACCAAACAAAAAAAGGAGGGAAGGAAGGAAGGAAGGAAGGAATCAGGGATTTCTGTCTTTTTGTCCACTGGTGAACTTCTACCCTGTACAACACTGAACACTGTCCACAGCAGGATAGATGTTCTAAAAATGCTCCATGGACAGATGAGAACGAATGAGAATTGTTGAAAGCATTCTAAGTACAAATTTCAGATGTCAACTTTAAACGGGCCATTAATTAGATGATGGACTTAATTAGCTGTGGTCGGATAGAACCCAAGTGTTCTGGGCCTGAATCATGAGCAAACAGTCCACCTCTGAATGTTTGAAGAATGGTATTCTGAACAGCCTCCCTGGCTTATTTGTATGTGCAGTAAAGCATAAGCCACACTGTCTTGTAGAATTCTCCTTATCAGAGAATTGGTGGCTGTTGATCCTGTATCTGGCCAAGGCTTCACTGTATACTGAGAGATTGTCTGCAAGTCAAGTGCTTCTGACAGGTGTAGGCTTGGCCTTTCACCTCTGCTCACAGCTATGAATATGAACATCACTGCATCCTCAGGTCAGTTCATCTGCAGCCTGACCCCAGCCCCACCCAATTGTCACTGGATGACAAGCTCACTGGCCAGGCCACACAGGAATAATTGAGAGGCCTCTGGGAGAACTATCCAACCATTCTGCCACCAACAAATGTCAAGAAGGAGCAACCTACTGCACAAGGATTTGCCCCCTTTCACACCTCATTATGACCCCCAGAATTAATATTTATGTGTTTTTCCTTGATTGGTATAGGGTAGAGTGATGTCTAGGAGTTGCTTCTTGCCTCTTTGTTCTCTTTCTACACACTACCACACCCCTGGGGCTGGATCTCTACTTGGGAAGTTTTAGCAGCTCTGGCATAGAGGGCCACAGTACCCTGATGGAGCTAAGCCTGGCTCAGTCAGTGGCTGTAGAGAGGCCATACCATGGGCGGAAGGCTGGATGAATAAAGGCTCCTTTTTCCCAGAATTCTCACCAGCCTTTTCTGTTGTTTGTTTTCTCTGGATGGTTGTCATTCTGATTGGAATGAAAGGGAATCTCAGTGTACATTTGACTTGTATTTAATTTCATGGCTAAGGATGTTGAACATTTCTTTGTGCAAAAACTTTATTGTAAAGGTGATGTACAGAGGGGTTACAGTTACGTAAGTCAGGTAATAAGTACCTTTCTTTTTTAAACAGCGTCACCCCCTCCATTTTCTCCCAGTTTGTTCCCTTCTGACCCCCCCTTCCTCTCAAGTTGTACAGTTCATTTTCAACACAGTGTTTAGTGAGTATCATTACTGAACTAGTTCATCCTTTGTCCTCCTTCCCCTCCCCAAATCAGATTATATACAAGACAAAGGGTACTGATTTCTTAATGTATCTATTAGCCATTTGTATTTCTTTTTCTGAGAATCATCTATTCAACTCACTTGTCCATTTATTAACTGGATTATTTCTTCTGTTTAGCTTTTGAGCTCTTTGGAAATTCTGCGTACAAATCCTTTATCTGTTGACTAGCTGGTGAAGATTTTCTCTCATTCTGTGGGTTGCTTTTTGATGCTGGTGTTTGCCTCCTTTGTTGTTAAATTTTATGAAGTCCCATTGATCATGTCTTGCTTGCATTTCCATTGGCTAAATCTGAGGTTCCTCTCCCACACACACCCCTACTATATAATTTATAGTTTAAGCCACACAAGTAAGGCGACATTAACATTTTATTCAAATGCTGTAGCATTCTTGATGTGTTGTACACATGCTTTTATTTAAGATATGTCAAAGATGGCATCATCATTAGGCAAGGAAATAGTCTCAGAGAGGTTAGGGAATCTATCTCAAGCCACGCAGCTAGTAAATGGAAAAGATAAGATATAAGTTCCTTCTCCGTCACTCCAAAGCCTGTTGAGCTGCTGATTCTTTGCCAGATTTCCTTCCTTGCTTTCTTCTCTCCTCCCTTTCCTAAGGTGCTTCCTTGCTTTTCTGACAATCCTGTGAACAACTGCAAAGACCTCTCCTATAACTATGCGAACACTTCATCTGGCCTGTGGCAGATGCCTTCCTCTGGATGCCCAGTGTCCCTGGACCTAGACATTTAAGTGCACCTCCCAGGCTGATGCTTGACAGATGTTCTGGCATGCCTGAGAGAGCTGCTGTGCTGTTTGTCTGCTAAGATAAGACAGCTTGCACGGGTTCCAACGACGCTCACCAAGATTGATCCACTGTTCTGTAGAGTGCAAAGACGCCTGTCCTTGTACGTGTGGTTCGTGAGCCTCTGGGCTGGAGCTGCTGTGGAAGATCTCTCTGGCTGGCTCGAGCCATTTGTGAAGGAGCCGCCCAGAGCCAAGACGATCTGGAGTTCGGACTCTCAAACTCTTGGGGTGAGCAGTCTGAGTTTCTCACATGTAGGCTACAGGAAATTCCCATTACGATCTCACAGTCTTCAAATCAGGGTGTGGAGTTGGGGGAACCCAGAGCCCCAGAACCACCTGCTGTTGATTCCAGGAACCTAAGAGGTAGTATACATTTCTGTGCACCTAAGGACATCCACAGGTAGGGAACTTCAGCGGGGCTTCCTGACCCATCTGAGACCTGGCCTTGGGTTTAATTGTATTTCTGCATGTCGTATCAAGAGTGGCATTGACTGTTAGCCAGGCTAGATGGATGTAAATGGACCTCTACTTTCCTACAATGGGAGCAGCACCCAGTAGGACTTCTAGTAATGAGACACCAGAGATTTGATGGCTCAGAGGGGTCTACAAGTGTGGACCTGCCAGCTGTATCGCTGTTCCTACATGCCAGAAGTCCTTGATCACCAGCACCCTTCAGCTACCATAGGAGCTAGGTTGTCATTGGCTTTTGTGAGCTGACCCTGCCCGCTTCACCAGCCTTGGCATGCTTCTTCCCTCCTTGGAAACCAGATCTGACTCTGGCATGTGCTCATGTCCTTTGTTGTTGTTGTTTGGCAGTGTGGTGTGGATCCCCCTACCTCATCCGCCCCTGGGCGAGCTGTTCCATGTACTTGGCTTTATTTTTTCCCTATGTATCCATAGTCCAGCCGTTTGATTTTCTTCTCTTTCCTGTTAATTTCAATGATGTCCTGTTCTCTTACTTTGGTCTTTCTCCCCTGATATAATCTTTACCTATTCCTGTTTTCAGCGCAGCAGGTTCTCCCTTTCAGCCACTCCCTCTTAGATACTTTTGACTGCTCCCGGGCCATCCACATTTGCTTAAGGAGGCTCTGCTCACTCAGCGGCTCCCCTCGGGTGCCAGGCCTGTGATTAGAAAGGATGTCTTGCTTGTGCCATTTCTGGGTGCCTTTTCAATAAATCACTTAATGTCTCTTCTCTTCGTTTGTTTCCTGGACAATTATTGATTGTGGTTAGCCTCCTACAGCTCTCAGACTGGCTTCAGGCTGTACCAACATGCAGCGGAGACTTTGAAAAAAAGATGAGCCTCGGATGTGGTCACTGACTTCTCCATATGAGGGGAAGGGAAGGGCCAGAATCTCTGGAACTTTCTGAGCACTTAGGAGGTCCCTAGTATAGAGATCCCATGTCTTACCTTAAAATTCAGCCCAAGGGACTGTAAGAGTGGATGTGTTGATGGGTAAATTAGAAAACTCAAGCATTTGCTTTTCTTCAGGGAGTATCTAACTTTAAAATTCTGATCTGCTCTATCACATTTAATTCAAAACTAAGATGATAAATCCAGAGCACAAGAAAGTAAAAGTGTCTGTCACCCATCCTAAAGAGCAGAGACCATCATAACACTGTTGGTTTCCTACAACAGTCTCCCCATACAATCTCAGGAAATGTAAACTCAGGAAGAAAGCGTCCTCAAAGACAGAAACAGCAAGGCACCAGTATTTCACCCCTATACTTCTAGGTACTTAAGAGGCTAAAATTGGGGCATCACAGTTCAAATCAGTGTGGAAAGGAAAATCCATGAGACTCTTTATCTCTAATTAACCAGCAAAAAGCAGGAAGTAGAGACATGACTCAAGTGGTAGAGCACGAGCCTTGAACTGATAAGCTAAGGGACAGTGCCCAGATCCTGAGTTCAAGCCTAGTACTGACACATGCAAGTGTATATAAATGTATTAACGAAAATATGGTAGATTCAAGGGAACGTTCAAATCGTGGAATTCCTTAGAAAGGCAAAGTTAAAGTTCAACAAAATAAACACCAGGAAGCAGGTACTTGAAGGGGTCGAGGGGAAAGGGCTAGATAAATGAAGAGCAGAAGAGGGGAAATTACAGTCAAGAATTTAATTTATATTCTACAGTGTGAAGAAGATTGAGGGAAAGAGTGGGTAGGAGAAGAATTGGTAAGAATGTTGAAAGGGGTGACATTGATCAAGATGTATCACATTCATAAACTGCTTTGTTAAATGGCAACTCCTTTGTACAAGTACTTGAGGATAAAATAAAACAAATTTTAAAAGAAAAACAATTTGCCTATTGTCTGTGCATTGAAGGATCATTGAACTAACATTCATGTGGATTATAATAAAGAAATGCTTTTCTGCTTTGTTAGTTACTTTCTAATTTTAACATCTAACACTATTGATAGCAATCATATTCTGTATTTATAGAAAATGGACACTTCCTTATAACCCAGTGGGGCAATTATCTTCATATTATATGTGCTGCTTTGCTATAAATGTTAAAAATCCAATAATTATCAGTAGACTGCACGGTGGCATTTTGAATACAGATAGATAACAAGGAAGGAGGTCATCTATTCATTATTATTCCAAACACACACTAATTCCTCCTCTTCTAGGAAGGGTGAACTAGGGTTGGGTTTTTGTAAGACTTCTACATGAGCCAGCTAAAATTCTGCTATTGTGTGTTTTTTGTTTATTAAGATTCAGCAAGAGCTTTCTCAAAGGGTAAAGAAAGACAGTCTTATAATAATAATCAAAACAATAATATATCACATTTGTAGACTACTGCTATGCCAGGTTACTGGAGGGAGGATTCAAAGATGCCCTAATACATTCCTTCATCATCCTTACAAAATGGATATATCCTTCCACTGTGGTGTAGAGAAGTATGGTGAAAGCTGAGAGATGTTAGTTCTGTGCCTAAGGACACACAGCAATCAAAGGGAGAACAAGAACAAGAATACTGAGTCGCACAGCTATATCCTTTCCACCTGAGATCTAGAGTAGACTCCCAGTCATCCTTTTATCTGAACTGGAAGTTGGATATTCTCACTCTGGACACAGTCCAAAAATTCTCAGTGTTCCAGGTTATCATAGCAATGAACTCAGATGAGGTCCTTACTCCTAATGATCTCAGAGGATAATGACAAAGCCAGATGACTTGTAGTAGCTATTTTTTAAGAAAGCCAATGCCCTAAGAGTAAACTTTAGGGATTTATCACCAAAAGAATGGATTCTTGAGTTTAGGGGCTTCCCTGGCAATGACTAATCTCAAAATTTAGGGTACAGCTACTGGAGGGGGAGCTTAAAGGAATTTGCTTATCCTTATCTATCACTTCCTAGATGTTAAATAAGAAGCTTTGAGTGAGATACAGGCCCTATTTACTGACTCACAGATTGCTTTGCTTGAAATTTCTTCTTATACAAGAACCTCCGTATCAGTTGTCTGTGGTCATGGGCCCTGATAGCTAAGGGGTTAATATTAATAAAGAGGATTCTAAAGATATTAAGCTCTAAAGAAGCAGGAGACTTTATTTATCAGCAGTCATTCATTTGGGCAAAATTCCCACTTCTTGCAGTGCAAGTCAGGTTGGGTGAAATCTCAAGGTAATATTTTGGTCCAGAATGTTTATACCTTTTTAAACATTTCCCCCCAACACACACACACAAAAAATCATCTTGGCAGTGTGAATGTGTGATAGGGAGATAAATGAGGGCCTACCCCAGGAGCACCATGCTGGAGGGATCATAAGTTCCACCAATTTATTTGCTTCATACACATGTGGTGAGAGGTGCTTTGGACTAATGAACATGTTTTGAATGATTTTGAAGTGAATCCTGAAGCCTTCTTAATTTCTCAGTCACAGAGGAAAACAAGGCTGCAAATGCCTTTATCCTTTATGAGTCCCAAGTATCTGAAGGCACACAGCCCTTGACTCAACTCAAACATGTTGCTGAATCCTTTTATTTTTCCACTCAGTTTCTACACCCTCCTGAAAGTCTTGCGGTTACTACAAAGAGAGGCAGGTTCTGTTTTGGTGAAGGAGGTTTATTTCTGAGTCTGAACTAGGGAAACAGCAACAGGCCCTGACACCCAGGGAGCTGTGATGAATGAAATGGAGAAAGAGACATGGTTGCATTGACTGTTCATTGTGTTCCACAGTACCATCGCACCTGGGCTGTGAACCAGAGCCTGAAGTCTCCAGTCAGAGCAGAGGTGACAGGCCTCTTTCTTTAGACAGAGCCATGTTCTCAGGCAAGTTAACAGAAAACCAAGCCCAGAACTGGATCACTGTCAACCTTGACTGAAACTTGCTGGTTGATTACCTAAGCCTATGCTTCAGGGATATAGTGACACACTGTTCATTCCAATGAAAACAACTTCAGCTTCCAACGTGGGGCTATGTGGGCAGAGCCCCAAAGACAGGACAAAGCTAAGAAAGTCTAATTTCCATTACCTTGCAAATGAAATCCACAGGTGAGAATCTGGTCATCCAGCCATAGTTAGCACTTGTGATGTCTCTACTATGTCCAGATCCTGTGCTGAGTACTGGAGATACAGAATCCCATGTGTGCATGTCACCTTACGTTTCTAGTAGAAAGGATACCTAGAGGGCTCATTCTGCTCCCAGTGCAGCATTTCTTGTAGAGTGCAATCAGAATTTACCCAGAAGTGCTATAGGCCAGGCGCTGGTGGCTCATGTCTATAATTCTAACTACTCAGGAGTCTGAGATATGAAAATCATGGTTCAAATCCAGCCCCAGAAGAAAAGGTGGTATAAGGCTCTTACCTCCAATTAACCACCAAAAAGTCAGAAGTGAATGTGTGACTCAAATGGTAGAGTACTAGCCTTGAGCAAAAAAGGTAAGAGACCATGCTCAGGACCTGATTTCAGGCCCTAATACTGACACAAGAAAGGAACGGGAAGAGAAAGCCAGGCAAGGCAAGGCAAAGGGCAAGGAAAGTGGTGCTGTCGCAGAATCTGAATAGATTCTGATAGGAGCTTTGTCTGCCTAAACCAGTAGTCATTTGTCCAGAGAGCCCTCATCCTCTCCCCTCCCCCAATCACTCCTGTTATCAATGCTAGCCACACTAACAAAACAATATTAATCAAGGCCAGCTATACAAAGAGAACTATCATAAATGGTCCAAAGTTCAACGCGAGAAGAGTAAAGGTTTGGCCTCTGTTTTCTATAGAAAGAAGGTGGAGAGTGTAGTTGTGGAGATGGGAAAGCAGGGATGGTAGGCGAAAACAAAGGAAGAGGCAACAATGCTTGATAATAAATGTACTCATTACCTTGCTCATGTAATTGTAACCCTTCTGTACAGTATTTTCATAATGAAAAACTTACTTTAAAAAGAAAGAAAGAATAGATTCAACAGTAGCAAAGCACAAAGTTTCTACTTAGTGGAATGGATCTATTAGATCTGGGTACCCGGATAAGTAGGTTTTACATCAGTTAACTTTGAAGGTTTTGAAATCCATAGAAGATATATAATATGTCAATATACCTGCCAAAGTAGTGAGAGGACTAGGTTCAAACAGAATCTTTTCATTGTAAGCAGGCAGTGTGAAGTCTTGGTCTGATTTCTTTCAGAAGTACATTGCTAGAGTAGAATGGTATGGAAAAAAAAAGTTTAGCTGTAGCTGGCTTATCCTTGTTCCCGGTCCCTATTCTTCTGCTCACCCATTCATCCATCCATCCATCCATCCATCCAATCCATTGGAAACTATTGGTTGGGAATCCTCTGTGTGACAAGATCTAAGGATCATAAGGATCCAAGGAACACAGCAATAAACAATCTAGGCACTGTTCCCTAACCCCTCCGAGTTTGGAGGTCATAGCCACATGGACAATTAAGACAAGGAGCTTGTGGCCCCATAATAATGCTCTATCCTTTTAAGTCTAAGATCTCCCTGAAGACAAAAGGTGAGGGGAGAGGAAGGGTACATGGAAGGACATGTAAGAATAGGATGAAGGAGGGATACAAGCTCCCATGTGTGGGGCAACAGGAATGGTGTTGCTTGCTGGCCTCCTACCAGGCTGATTTCAGTGAGGACTTAGGAGTGGGAGATCTAAACACTCCTGCTAGGCCCTGGGCAGGGACTACCAGGTGCCCAAAGGTACAGCCAGCACTGGCAGAGAGCCTGGGTGGCCAAAAGAATGGAGCAGATGGGAGTTGTCAGATGGGCTGCATGGCTCATTAGCGTGTTGCCTCTTCCTACACACACTCTAGCATGAACACAAATACCACAGCTGTCGGGAGAGAGAGCAAGAAGCTCCGGAGGGCTTAAGACAACCTCCAGAACAGCCATCAGATTCTCAGAGTTGCAGCCAGGACTTGGACCAGAGGAGGAAACTGCCCTCTCTGCACAACCTCCCTGATTAATTTGATGTTTCAGACTCAGTAGCCCATGAGGTCTTCATCTCTTTCAGTTACTCCTCCAAACAGATGTCCGTTTTATGAGCCTTTTCCTTGGCAGCCAGTTTCCCATTCCTTGACATAATCACCTTCTCCCTTCAGCCAGCCTCAGAAATGCCAGACTACACAGGTGTACGGTTTGAGCACAGAGAAGATCTTAAGGCTTATGGTTGCGCCTTGTGGTTCTATGCTTGCAATGTGGAGATGTTTGCAAGCTACTTATCCTAATGAGAGGAATGCATGTTACAGATTGGAAACGTGCAGAAATCAGAGATCCAACTGCGGCCCGACGGGACTTAAGGGATTACAGAAAATATTTTAAAGTTCCATCCAGAAAGAAGGCCTTCCAGAAAGTCTCCCGAGATCTGGAAGAAAAATAAAAAAGCTAATATATGGTAATCAGTGCAGTGTGAGCTGCCGTTATGTTTTGAGGACATAACATGAAACTTACTGCCGTTTTCGGCCGTTGCTGCATATTCTTGGAATCCTTGCATGCTAGAGAAGCGTGAATGGAAGATTTATTTTGTATTGTTAGACTGTCAAGGCACTCTAGAGCAACAACTTTCCAATGATAACTTCCCAAGCTTGCAAAAGTTGTGAATTACATGCTTTTAGTGTAGTGTGAGCGAGGGGCTGACAGCTCTCCCCCCTCCCATCATCCTTCACTTCAGTGCCCTGTGCGGTCAGTAACTCCACATGCTGCCCTTTCCAACCCAAATGGAGCCATTATTAAGAAAGACAGAAATCTATTTCTAGGCATGAAACAAAGCCCAGCGAGCTGACATGTCCTCTCAGAAGAACTTTTTCACACCTAAACCTCTAGAGCCCCAAAGAAAACTTCTGCCAAAATTCAGACTATCTTAAGTGAAGTAGATAGGAGAAAGGATTCTGAAAGTTGGTAAGGAGGGGCATGTGAGATGGGAGGAGGTATTATAATGCTTTGCTTTTATTCTGCCTTAGTGAGTGGCCACTTTGAGCATAGCTATGTTCTAGAGGCTGGGAGAAGAGCCAATCCTTTTCATGGGGCAGGACCTAAGCTCTTGACTCTTGACCTCTAAGCAGTTGGTGACTTTAGGTGAGACCCCTGATCCCTCCAATTAGCATAGGAGAATTGAAATATACAAGGTTTTGTGTGTGTGTGTGTGTGTGTGTGTGTGTGTGTGTGTGTGTGTGTGTGTGTGTGTATGTGTCTACACACTGATTCTGTCACTTGACTTCAGGACCTCGATACTGTCCTTTGGATTTATCACTCAAGACTGGTGCTCCATCACTTGAGCCACACTTCCACTTCCTGCTTTTTGCTAATCAGAGATAAAAGTCCCTCAGGCCTCAGCCACCTGAGTAACTAGGATTACAGGCATGAGCCACCTGTGCCCAGCTGAAATATACAATTTTTAAAAATAATAAACTAACCTACATAACTAGATTACCATCCTTGGGGCCATATATGGCTTACAAAATCATCTGGCACATGACTGAACAGACATGCCTGCTTCTTATATGTGACTCACTGGCTGCCCCTACACCATGTGTATGTACTGATAATTCTTCATGGTCTGAGGATTATGTTATAACTATCCAAATGGCCTTTGGCAGAAAGAAGAAAAGTTCCCCATTAAATTTTCCTTACTGCATTCCTACTGCGCATGGCGGTATTAGTTCTAACCCAGCACTGCAGTTCTTTAAATACCTGTCCTCCTATTTTGCTTGCTGGATTGTAGCTTCCTTTGGAGAAAAGAATTTATGTGACTTCTGTGATATCCAACATATAATGTTCTTGGTATGGTTGTTATTACTATTAGAGTCCTGCCCGATAGTAAGATCTATGATTTTATAAATGCCACTCCTGGAACTCTGATGCTATTACATTTTCTCTTGCACCTCCTGCCCAATTTCCTTTACTCCTAAGGCATGAGAATTGGGACCACCATTCCATAATGAAAGTTCTGCTGAAGCCAAAGGCCCCAGGTTGGAAGACTGTTATACTAGGTTGCATGTGACTGCCAAACAATTGGCTGTACATTCAAGTTTATTATTAGAGGTTCATAACAAGGGCTAGCTTTTTGCCTTATTTTTGCCTAAGAAACAGAAAACATAATAGCTGCATTTGTTGGGAGGAGAAAAAGAGGGGAAGAATTTACACAGTTATGACCAAAGCAGAAGTGGACCATTTCAGAACCCCCTCACCTTGACAGTGTCCCTCTAATGCTATATAAACATTTGTTTGGGAGTATTTAATAAGCTGCCAGCTGACAAATTGTGGAACATTTTTTTTGCAAGAGCTCCTTATCTTTACTAGAACCACTGAGATGGCAAAATATATTCTCCCTCTCAACAATTCGCTCTATATTTGCATGTGGAAATTGGAAAGCAAGTTGTTTTCCTTCGTTTGCATGACAAAAAAAACCACACAGGCCCCTAAAATACAATTCAGCATTTAATTTGAGCTAGTTAAGAGAGTGCAGAAAAGGGTCCCAACCCATTTGGTTCTGTTTTGCTGCTGTTGTTTCCGTTGTTGCCATTAAAATTGATTTAAAAGGCTAAGAGAGTGAAGTTTCCACTCATTCGTGGAGCCCTGCAGAGGGCCTGTGAGGTCTTCTTCCTCAAGGGGAAAAAATAATAATCTTCATGAAAAATACCTTTATCTTTAGTGCTGGATAACTCTGTTATATCTGAGAAGGGCCTCCCATTATCCAGCATTAGAGACTGGGCTATCAGCTTCGGAGCAAGAATAATATCCCTGGAAAGAGTATTCAGAAGTTGCCTTCCTCATCGCGGCTTCCTACAAACAAGTTTGGAGCCTCCTGGGAAAGAACCGAAGACATTTAATTTCTAAAGAAGTATTCTTTGCTAACAGTGCTCCTGCAGGGCTGTTTTACTATGTCGGCACCTTTCCTTTAGCTTCCAGAAGGGCCCTCCTTCTCCCAACTGCATGCCAACACCCTACATGTCCAGATCAGTATCTACGTCCATTGCTTCTAGCTGGAGAGCAGTTAGAATTCCCAGAGAGATCCTCCCTGCTCTGGCTTCCTAATCTACACCATTAGACATTCATTCATTCTTCCTCCATGAAGTATTGTCCATAAGCCAAGCACCAAGCCAGGTACTGAGAAAATAATCCTGGAAGCCTTGTAGGAATGGCTTAAGCAACAAGTTTGCCAAATCTAGGTGAGAGAGGAAAGGCCTTCTAAGCAGAAGAAAGGACGCATTCCCAGACACAAAGATGAGTAAGACTGTCGCATAATTGGGGACCTACAAGTGGCTCTGTGTGACTATGAATGAACAAATGGGAAAAGTCCATGGGGATGTTGCTGGCAGATGCAAGGTAACATCACTTTTTTATATTGAGGCATGATTTTTTGGCAGCACTAGGGTTTGAACTTAGGGCCCTATCTGGAGCTCTACCACTTGAGCCATACATCCAGCAGTCTGGTTATTTTAGAGATGGAGTCAAGAGGACTTTTCTACCTGGGCTGGCCTCAAGCCATGATCCTCTAAATCCCAGCCTCTTGCGTAGCGAGGATTAGTTAACACCTGACTTGAAACCTATTTTTAAAAGTTAATGTATATATTCAAATGGTTAAATATATTACAAAGAGATTCTAGCCACTAAAGCTGAAGAATAGACAGATTAGAACATTTGTACAGTAGACTGTCATAGACCAGGAATATCCTTTTTTTCCACCAAAGCATGAGAATGGGACCGTAATCCCCCTTTAGCAATTCCATGATTCTCTGTGCAGCATTCTATCATTTCAGGGCACAAAGTTCCTTTATAAGATGTGAAGTGCAGAAATTTGTCAGTGAGGACTGTAGTGGCCAGAAGAAAACAGACGTGCAGGGGGATCCTGGGGCAGTCAGCACACTTCCTTCCCAGGCCAGATCCTTCTCATCAAGGTGCTCGAGCACTTGGCAATGGAAAGTTCCCTTCTCGGAGTCTTAGTGTCATGCTTTCTTCAGCACACAATACAGTTAAGAGCTGAGCTTTCCCTAAGAACATTCTTCTTCTCCCTCATTGATCGATTAGGAGTTGAAGACATAGAAAACACACGCTATAACAAGGAGTTCAACTAAGAAGCAGCCTTCAACAGCCTGGGTAGAGTAGTTATTTCATGAAGCTGTCAATCTGGCTGAAATAAAAGACTTACAATCACTAAAACTTTTGAGCTCCTGGTCACAGAATTAGTCTTTTAAGACTAGATTCTTTCACCTTCCAGCTCACCCAGTGTATGGAGAGAGCTCTGAAGAGCTACATGGCTCCCAGCCCAGGGCTCTAAGTCTAGGCTACTGCAGGGCCATGCTAGGCAAAGGATGGCATTGGAAAGCAATCTGTTCCCTTTATTACCAACACTGTTAGTACTCATAGTGTTGTGGGAAGTACACGAGGGAGAATATTATTCATGTTTTTATTATCTCCACGAGGCTCATCAAGGCTACAAAATCAAGACAATAGCTTTCCCTAAAGATCTTTGCAGGGCTTTTATCTTATTGATTCCCCCAGCTTCTCCTTTCTGTCTCTATGCAGTTGGAACTCCTATTTGGGTTTAAGGTCTGGGTGTTTATACAGCTGTACCTCCTGCCCTGGCATATAATTGACACATGTCAGGTTGGGTATCGATATTTAGTAATGCGTTGGTGTCATTGAAGGGAGGAATCCACAGGACAATCAGCATGCAGCACCAGCAAGGTGACGTCTACCAGCTGCCCAGGAAGTGATGTTAGGAGTTGGGTTTGGCAATTGAAAGGAGAAACTGAAAGATCAAGGATGATTTCTTTCCTTTTCCCTTTCCTCTTCCCCTCAGCTCCCTTTTCCTCCTTTGCTTCACTTTCCTTCCTCCTTTCTTCCCTCTTCACTCCCTCTCTCTCTTCCTCCTTCCATTTCTTTCTTCTTGTCCTTCCTTCAGCTATTCCTTTACATTCCTCCCTTCCCTTCTTTCCTTCCATTCTTTACTTCTTTCCTCCCATCATCCATCCCATTGGTTCTTCCTCCCTTCCTCCCTCCCTCCCATCATCTGCTCCTTCCTCCCTTCCAGTTTTTCTCCCTTGCTTCTCTCTCTCCTTCCCTCCCTCTCCCTGCCTTCTGTCGTTTCTCATTTACATAGTAAATAAATATTTAATTTTTATTCTATAGTTTGTACTGTGGAGATCTGTAATCATGCTGAAAATGAATGCTGCTCAGGTGACAAGATGACAGAGCGAGGAAGCATTGTTTAATCTGTTCATTAATTAATGAATGGCAACTTAGAGGATTCTTTTATCCTCATGGGACACTGCAGCTCACTAAATAATGGAGTCCAGAGCCAGCCCAAGTGGAATGAAATGAAGCCAGGGAGGAACTGTCCAACAGGTTCACTAAGACCTTTGAGGAGCCTGAGAAGAAACTTGGAATCACTGAAGCCCCTTCACCCAGCCAGTAGGACTGGTTAACACATGCATCTCTCTTCCTCCCCTGAACAGTGCTTCTTAGAGAACCATCACCCTTCTCCCAGCATTCCTTATGTTTTCAGAATGCTTGTGATGGTTCCATTGTTTTACACTTTTGTTTAGGAAGGAATTAATCTAAATACAAAAACACTACTCGAATGCACGGATACTGAGATACATGCCTGTGCACACATTTAACTCTTTCATATTTTTCATATCAGCTCTAGACCCACCCATTAAAACTCCTCAGGCATCCACTTCCTCTCACAGCCAAACACGCATTCCACATATCCTCTACTCTCTGGTCCCCCATCCCTAGCTAATAAATGGGGAATACGCAACTAGAAGGTGATCCTTGTCCTTGTTTTATATTAGTGAAACTTTTTCAAAGCCTAGTTAAATCCTATCCTCCTCCCGCTCCTCAACTCTACATATGATTTCAGGTAGTTCATCTGCTCCTCCAGATCTGAGAATTCTCAGGGAAAAGTGGTGTTCCTGGAGAAGTTTTTTGCTAGTAAACATTTCTGAAAGTGTGATCCATCTATGACTTTTAGTTCCTTCCAGCCTACAAATGCCCATGAAACTTTAAAACAAAAAAAGAAATGACAAATTAAAAGTAGAAGGTATATTTCATAAATGTTGTCATTCCTTCTCTAAAATACTTTGGTTAAAAGCTGTGCTCTTACCTCTTTTCTAGCTAAAACTCAGTTTCAAAAATATATATTTCTTTTTTTTGTGGGGGGTGGTGGCCGTAGGGCCTGAACTCTGGGCCTGGGCACTGTCCCTCAGCTCTTCAGCTCAAGGCTAGTGCTCTACCACTTGAGCCACAGTGCCACTTCCGGCTTTTTCTTTTTGCTTATGTGGTGCTGAGGAATCGAACCCAGGGCCTCATGCATGCAAGGCAAGCGCTCTACCACTGAGCCACCTTCCCAGCCCAAAAATATATATTTCAAGGTAAAGTTTGCCAGAGGACTCAGCCTGGCTTCTTCTTGTGACACCTTCCCATAAGCCCCTGGCTGGATTGCCACCCTTTATCTTTCACAAACAAGAAGTGATTGGGCCATAGGAGAGCATCCTTCCGTTTATAGACATTTCCTTTCTACCCTTATGTATTTAAGGAAGAAAATTGCCACTTATTTGTACAAAGTAAATTGGCTTATGCTCCATAATAGGCTTCTTCAGTCTCTCCTCTGCCAGAAAAAGGTCAGCGGAAGACTTTTGCTCGCCATACAACTCAGAGATTCTTGACAGCAAGTAGAGAAATCACACGCTCCTAAACTGTAATTTCCTTCCCCGATTAAGACCTCAGTGGTCACAGGTGTTTGGTTTCAGCAGGCTTATTTCATAGCATGCTCCTGGTTATTGACTGGAATATCAATTGTACCTCATGTGCACTTATTGAAATACAGCTGGAGTATCTGAACCACCCACACGCACACATATAAATTCACATACTTACTCCCAAGCAAATGCACATGCACAGTACTTACAAACAGACATATATAGGCATTGAGGCATATGCTTGCGTGCACACACACACACACGTATGCACCCAACTTTCTCTTTGGTTTGGGTAACTCTTCAAGGTACCACTCAGCTATGTCCAACCACAAGGGACCTTGCTCCAATCGGATACTAGCACCATTGCCTTGGCAACAGATACAGTTGCATGTGTGGCAGTAACATCCTAGGTCCCCCTGGAGCTCTTACTCTTGAATACATCTAGTTGATATCAAACAAGCAGGTCAGAAAGGAGTAAAAAGCCCCATGTTTGTCTGTCCAGGGGATGGCAGAGTTGACAGCCAGAATTTACCAAGGAATATGTTTGGAAAGTTAACCACCTGCATAGATGATCTGCTTTAGGTAAGAAGTCATACATTCCAGCTAATTCTAATCTGGTAATTGAGTAACTTACAGGAGAATATTAGTGTGTTATATGCTATAGATCCCATGGAGAGCTGGTGGGATTTATAGCATGTGTTGCCCAAATTCTTTTTTTAAATACTTTTTTATTGTAAAAATACTGTACAGAGGGGTTGCAGTTACATAATCAAGGTAATGAGTACATTTCCTATCAAGCATTGTTACCTCCTCCTTTGTTTTTCCCCTACCCCCCTCCCTTCCCTCCCACCTCCTCAACTATACTCCCCCCTCTCTTCCCTCCCCACCTCCCTGCCTAAATTGTAAAGTTTATTTTTCAACATCGTGTCTCATTGTTTCGTTGGGTCAACCTGTATCCCTATTTAAGCATTTTGTTTTTTCCCCAGCTGAGAGCTTCCTACCACCTCTCTGAGAGAAAGTAAAGATTCCTTACCCCCTTGGCCTTTGCATAGCTGTGGCCTCTATTTACAGTGTTCTTTCTTCAATGACCTCTGTCTATCACGTTGCATTCAACTCTGCAGAGACTTTACACATGCCTTTCAGTAGAACTGGTGAATCACACCTTCTTGAGCGGTCCCATGTGGCTGTTTGGAGTGTATACCGACTACATTTACCCTTGTGTTTGAGAAAGCCAGGTGTGTTCCTCAGTTTCTTTCTGTTCTTCATAGCACCTGGCACTGGGTCTGGGCTGGCATTCAGTTTTCACTCTGACTTTCTGGATTAATGAATGAAGGAATCAATTAGGTAAGTCTGTAATACCCATTTAGCAGGCACCCAGGGAATACAGCTCCCTCCTGTAGAGAAACAATTTCCCTCAAGCCATTGGAGCCTAGCTCAAATGCCTTCTTTCCAGGCTGTTCTTTGCTCTACTCTCCCCCGGCACCGCCCCCCCACACACACACCTTGCCTTAACCACAGCCCACTCTCCTGTTCAATATGGCATTCCTCCTTGGTTAACTTCTCCACTTAAGGCCAAGGCAAAGAACGGAAGAAGAACTCTAAGCAGAGAACTAAGGAAACAACATAACATGTCCAGGATAGTGACCTGTGCTGTTATAGAAATGTCTTAATGCTTATTGTCTTGGCTCTTCTCTCCTGGGCAGCATCATTTGCATATGGAATTGCACCTAATGAGGTTGAAATCATGTGACTTGAGATTTGGGATATTTAGAGGCTGTCAGGTGGAATCTTTCTTGATGTTTGCTTTTTTATGTATATTCTAGGAGAATCGTTCAAATTCTTAACTTTTATGTGCATTTTTTATGGCTCCAGGAATTGAATCCAGAGTACTATGTATCCCAAACAAACACTCTACCACTGAGCTATACTCCCAGACTTCAACTTTTTTATTTTAAACAAATAACAAATAAGCAAAAATGCACCCCATTGCTTTCTTCTTACTTTGTAGGGAAAGCACCATGATTACATCTTACAAATGAGGAAACCGAATGGGAGTTAAACCCTTGGCCCAAGTCCCACAGGTCAGGTGAATGGCAGAGCAAAGAACTGAGCTCTGAATTCTGGTCTCTACATTGCATTCCTGGGTTATCCTGACCCACATTTCAATAGCTCTGTTCTCTCATCTGATTTCCACCTATTAGGGACTTGGCAATGGTTACCTCCTGCTCCACAAATCAGGGAATTTGTCTTGGGAACTTTGCTCAGGTGCTACATCATCTACATCTCTGACTGTTCCTATAGCAGTGAGTCTGGTGGCTTTCGTGATATTCAATTTGCAGGGGAAACTCAAAAAATAACTGAGCAAATGAGTCTGTGGAAAATCATCTATCGTCTGATGTCCCCAAAGACTCCAAAATCATCAATTAAATAGGATAGAAAAGAAAGCTAGTATATTTAAAGAATTTTTTTCTATTAAAAAATTGAAATATAAGAGGGGTGGAGTTTCTAGTTAATCCTCAATTATGCAGAGTACACTTAGTTAACCATAAATCTACATCTTTTTCAAGCACTCCAGTTAATCAAGGTTTTACTAAAAGAAAAAAAAAAGTTCAGAAAGCCCAATAGGATTGAATTTTTGCAAATATCAGATCTGTGGGCATGCATGCACCAGAGATATTAGTGCTACAGCAATGTGCTCAGTGTTTGAAATATCTCTGTCCCTCACCAGCCTCCACAGCCAGCAGACATCCTATTAAGAAGAGCTTCCCAAAGCTCTGTGGCTCTGAACCAGCGACTGGCTCTGCTACTCCATTATCCCAGTACAGCTGCGACCACTGTCTAATGATACCAGGGTGTCCTGTTTGCTCCATCATTGTCCAGGGGTTGAATAATCTCTGTTCAGACAGAAAGCCTGGAGTTCCCACCTGGTTTTAGAGGTGGCCTGTTTGTAGGCTGAGGGCAGTATGGAGTCTCACTCACTAATGGGGCTGCAAGGGTACCCAGGACTCATTATTCTTGCCGTAATCCTGAAGGTTACACAGCCACACATGCTATCTGCGGGCAGAAAAAAAAGGAGGCCAGAAACACATTTGAGATATTTGAGAATCCTAGCAGGTTTTCTTTTTTAATATCATATACAAGAGGTATAAGGTTGCTGATTCTCCTCTGCAGCGGAATCATAATGGAGGGACAGATCTCTCCCCTGGGACTCTTGTACCTGCTGTCTCCACCACTTATGCTAATGCTCTAATGAGTCTCTGTTTCCCTAGCCCCCAGATTCCCTCACCTAAATTAATACAGAGAAAACCCCTGCTTTACTGTGAAATCCGTCTTTCCTCACACTAGAAAGTGGGGTGAGAGCTCAGGCATGTAGCCGAGCATTCAAAAGAGGACCAGGGATGGTTCTGGTTAGGATGTGATAGAGGCTCTTAGTCAAATTTCAAAGGACCTAAATTCATCTAAGTCAAATCGCAAAGAACCTAAATTCATCTATTTTCAGTTAATCTAGGTAACTTCCCTGAGATCATCCAAGAAATTCTAATGATACCAGATTTGTCATCATAACTGACATGTCCCAAAGACCACGAAGCCCTCTGCCCCTTGAAATCAGGATGCAGGTGGCTGATGACAGTGTAAGTCATGGTGGTCAACACTGGGTCCCTTTTAGATCTAGCATGGAGCTTCAAAGTGACTCCAGGGCTCTGTGCCTCACCCACAGAGATTCTGAGGAATGGTAGCTGAGCACTGTTACTAGTGCTAAGTGCTCAGATATATATAATTCTCCTCCTCTCCTCCCTCCCTCCCTCTTTCTCCACAGTACTAGGGTTCTAGGGTTCAGATTGAGAGCCTTTTGTTTACTAATTGGGTTCTCTGCCACCTAAGCCACCTCTTCATCTCCTTTTTGCCTTACATTACTTTTGAGATCAAATGTAGGGCTGAGGATGCGGCTTTTAGTGGTAGAGTGCTTGCCTAGCACACATGAAGCCATGGGTTCAGTTCCTTAGTACCACATAAACAGAAAACGCTGGAAGTGGCTCTGTGGCTCAAGTGGTAGAGTCTTAGCCTTGAGCAAAAGAAGCTCAGGGGCAGTGCCCAGGCCTTGAGTTCAAGCCCCAGGACTGGAAAAAGAAAAGAAAAGGAATAAAAAAAGATCAGAGTAGAGTCTTACCTGAGGCCAGCCTGTAGAACTCCTACCCACAGCCTCCCATGTTATTGGTACCACCATGCTCAGTCTATTGAGATGGGAGTCTTGCTAACGTTTTAGACAGGCTAGCCTTGAACCCGGATCCTGCTGGTCTCTACCTCCTGAGTTGCTGGCATTATAGGTGTGAGCCCCCTATACCTGGCTTAGATGATTCTAAAAAGCTACTCAGTTCCTCACCTGGAATTTTGCACTCTTAGATGCTGATGCATCCTGTCCTGTAAATATCTGCAACATCGACTTACCATCTTTTAGCATTTCCACAAGAAATCCCTCATAGCCAGCCTCCCGTGGTTCTTGTGAGTATTATCAAGAATTGAAGATCAAGGGGTTTCTAGGAGGAAAAGTATGGCTGTCATCTCTGGCTCTCTCTCAACATTTTTGCTCAACCTCTTTCCTTCTCCTGGCCTCTCCTTTTTCAGAACAATTCCAGACCTTCTCTGATTGCTCAAAAGCAGTTAGTTTCATCCACATTCAAGTCCTGAGAGTCTTCTCTCCCCCCCCCCCACTGCAAGCAAGTGCTTGTCATCTGACAGTACAATCTTTTTTTTTCAACTTTCTCATTACACACACAAGCACATATTCCCATGGCATCCATTCACCCACGCATGTGCACATGCGCACATATTGTACATACTTTGCAGTTCATAAAGCGCTTCCGTCCTTCTGTGAAAGGCCCTATTACATCTCCATTTTACAAATAGAGAAACTGAGGCACAACATGATCAGAACCACACAGCCATCAAGGACTTGAACCCACCTGAGCCCCCAAACCCATGTTCTTTTCTTGCATAGCATTTTGCTATGTACTCAAACTGTGTGTTCAGGCATATGTGACACCACATAGCTTCTCTAAGGAATAAGGAACTTCCCTGTGTGTGTGGTGGAGCAGGGCCGGGGGGGGGGGGGGGGAGGGGGGGGGGGGGGGGGTAGGAAGAAGGAGGAAGTGGGGAGGAGTGTTGCTGGTGCTTGAACTCTGGGCCTCAGATGCTCTTGATTTTTTCCACTTTCTACCACTTGAGTCATACTTCTACTTCTGACTTTTTTACTGGAGTTTCACAGACTTTTCTGCCTGGACTGGCTTTGAACCTCAATCCTTAGATCTGAGCCTCCTGCATAGCGTGTAGCTAGGATTTACAGGTGTGAGCCACTGGTGCCAGACTTGGAGATTCCATTGTTAACCCGGAGTAAATTCCCACCTTTGAGAACCACTAAAACCAGAAGCATTTGTCAGGACCTGGAAGGGCAGAACATGGTGGTATATTTAAAGATGTAAGTGTTTATAGAATTAGATGGGGTCCCTCCAAATCCCTCTGGAACACTAAACCATTGTGAACATTCAAATAATCCTAATCCACAAAGTCAGCAGGAGGAGTCCAACAATGTTTTGCTTTTCCTGGTGAGGATTTTCTAAATCTTTAAAGAAATATCAAATGTCAGTTTCCCCCCCCCCAAACCAGGTTTTCCTAATTGTTTGGTAAGTCTGCTTTTCTGGAGCCTACCATATCTATTTCTGCAACTTTCTGGATACCCACAGCCTTCAGGGAGCTGGTTAGGGATCTAAGCCAGGAGCAAGGGTGTGTGTGGGGGGGGGGATCTTCCTGGCCAAGGAGAAGACTGACACAGAAAGGCAGGAACTGGCATGTCATAAGAGAGAATAGAGCAATACACCTACGATTTCAGAGGGGCATCCTAGGGAGTTCCTAAATCAGGAAGCAGAGGGGGGCTACCCAGCTGCCTACCCAGGACCCCTAAGCACAAGCAAATCCTTCCTCTCCACCTGGCTGTGGTAGGCCCAATGAGCCATCACTTCCAAAGTCATCAGATTCATGCCGTGGGGGTGCAGAAATTCGCTTGATTCTAAAAATCTTCGCCCCCCCGGCCCCCTCCCCAAGCACTTATCAAATCTGGGAAACCCAGCCCCAGGCGATCTTTTGCAGTGACCATATGCCAGAGTGCCAGCGTGTACATGCAGATGAATTGTTCCGAGCGAGTCAGAATGCAATTATTTCATTTTCCTTCCAATTCCAAATTGTTGATGTTTAGAAATAAATTGCTCCCGGTGCTTCTGATTTACATGGATGAAATGCGAATGCAGAAAACAGGTTCAGTGGAGTGATTTGAATTTCCATTACAATTACAGCTCTTTTCAACCATATGATTCTGTGTTTTCCTCATATACATCAGCCCCGTCCTGGTTGTGTGTAGATCCAGAGCATCTCTCTCACATTGCCTTGGCTGCCACAGGCCACTGGCTAGATTAGGACTAAGCTCCACAGGACGCCACTAAGAAAGCTGGTATGCCCATCAGCGCTGGCCTCTGGGGCTCCATGGGGGCGGGGGGGGGGAATGTGAGCTTAGCATCACAAGGAACAGACAAATGGGGCAACTCTGCAGACAGCAGGTGGGGGACCCGGACACTGACCGACAGATCCTTCTGACAGCCATACCAGATCTGTCTCTGTGCAGATGCTGCGCTGAGAGCCCAATGCATTTGACACGCAGAGCTCTGTGAATTAAGTTTCTATTCGTCTGAGCTACAGAAGAGAAACTGAGTCTCAGAGAGGACAATAATGGCAGAGGCTGGGTCTAAATCAGGACTGATTTGATCTTCAGAGCAGTACCTTCTAATGCCCGGATGATATTACAGCCCTTAAGGTAAGGTTTAAGCCACATCCCCAGAGTTCTGCTTTTTACTCCAGGTAGTCCCAATGTACATACGCCTCAGAGGTCCTGAATGACATTTCTCCCTCCCACTCCTGTGATCCACTTCCTCCCTGTCAGGTAGACACCCACCCCACCCCCACAACTGCAAAGTGTGCCAAGAATCTGCACAGGACCAATCATTTTAGTCCAACCTGCCTTTGTAACCTTGCCTACTTTCCTTCTCAACATGAGTTCACCGTATTATTGGGCAGGCCCTGTTCCGCATCCCAGAGCTCACAGCCCTACTCTGAGTTTTGGGATAAAAAAAAGTGAGCAGCAGGAGAAAGCGATGCTTAAGAGAGAGCCAGACTGGCATATGTAGTGCCCTCTTACCCATCGAGTGAGCGCCTGTGAGGGGCTCCACAGGAGGGAGGAGAATTTCAGGGCTCAGCAGCAGAGACACTGAAGAATTACAGATTGTAATAGTACCACTTCAGCACCTGGCTGTGTTTAAGGTGAAGGTGCTTCTGCCACCCATGGCAGTGAAGTCTCCTCCTTCAGTTGTCCTCATCTGGCTCTCCAGGGGGTCTCAGCCTTCCCTCCTGATTCAAGGCTGTCCATACTCTATGCAGCAGGGCAAAAACAGATCAGAACAGTGTTCCTCCGTCCAGGACCATTTCCCAACCCTGATGTCCTGTTCATTCCTGGCTGGAGTCTTGAAGTCAGGAGATTAACATGGACTGAATCCCTCCCTTGCCAACCTATTGGCCAAATATTTTTGTCTTTTTATGACAATAATAATAATAATAGGTGTTGTTGTCATTGTTATCATTATTATTGTTGTTGTTGTTGCCATTCTTTTGATAGTACTGGAGTTTGAACTGTGGACCCTGGGCTTGCTAGGCCAATACTCTACCACTTGAGCCAAGCCTTCAGCCCTATTTTAGTTTATTTTCACAGTTTTGTCTTGTCTTTTGCTTACCCCATCCTCGCCAAGCCCCCAATCATCCGTAGAGACTAAAAACTATGTCCGGGACTCCAACTGCATTCTATTAGCAAATGTTAAAAAATGAAACCACGTTCCCCTCCCCCCCCCACACACACACAATCCTTCCCACAAAAAAGTGTCCAGGGAGAGACCAGTCTAAATAACAAATTAAATGAAGACAGGATAGCAGAGTACCTTATTATGGGCTGTATGAATAGCAAAATAACTAGACAAGGTAATAGTTCAGGATGAAAAATGGGCTGTCATCTTTGATTCATGCTTCCCCCAGTGCCTGTGTGCGCCTTTCCCCGGGTAGGAGGGAGACCTGACAGCACCGAAGCAGGGTTGACACGGGATATCTGACGCGTTCCCTCCAAAGAGCGGATTCTCTTGGGGTGCAGGATGGGGAAGAAGTGGCGGGAGTTCAAGCAGCTCTATAATTAATTTTGTAATTAATAGACTTCATTTCTTAGAGTCATTTATGGTTTGTAGAGAAATTGAACAGAAATTACAGATCATTTCCACATGCTCTCTCCCCCTGCCTACCCCAACCCTTTTTCTCCCCCCCTCCCCATTATTAGCATCTTGCATTTGTGTGCTACTGTTGGCAAGCCAGGACTACATTGTTATAATCAAATAAATGTTGTTATTCATTAACGTCTTTAGTTTACATGGGAGTTGTTCTTGGTGGCCTGCATCCTGTTTGTGTGGGAAAATGTGTGATGAGTCAATGCTGTTATACTATCTCACAAAAGAGGCTCCACATCCTAAAATTCCTCATGTTCCATTATTCATCTGTCTCCTCATCCCCGCTGCCCAGCCCCTGGAAACACAGATCTTTTTATTGTCTCTGTAGTTTTACATTTCCCAGAATGTGGTATAGTTGGAATCACAGAGTATTTGTTTGGCCTTTTCAAACAGACTTCTTTCATTTAGCGATATGCATTTAAGTGTGCTCTATTTCCTTCTGTAGTTTGGTGGCTCATTTCTTTTTATTGCTGCATAATATTCTCCTGTAGTGATGTACCACAGTTGTTTTATCCATTTGCCTATTGAAAGATGTCCTGTTTGCTTCCAGTTTTTTTGCCAGGGGAGGGGCTGGAAATTGTGAGTGAAGCTGCTATAAATATTCATATACAGGGGTTCACATGGATATATGTTTTCAACTCCTTCAGGTAAATACCAAGAAATGTCATTGGTGGATGCTTAGCTTTGTAAGAAACTGACAAACTGGCTACCAAATAACCACTCCATTTTGTATTCCCCCTAGCAATAAGTGAGCATTCCTGTTTTACCACATTGTCTCAACCTTTTTGGTGTGATTAACTTTTAGACAACACCCAGTTTAAAAATTTTTTATAATCATGCAAATCTACATTATTTGACATTTTCCCATGTATGCTCTCATTTGCTCTTGGTTAGTGTTCGAGGAAGAAGCTATTCTGATTCCCATTTTTATAGATGAGGAGAATGAGGCTAAGAATGATATGGAAAGCCCAAGGCCATACACTGAGTGCCAAGAGAAGAAGCTAGAACCCAGTCATCTGACTGTTGCTCCTATCTCCCCCGAGTTTACCCTAACAGAGCACCCTTGAAACATAAGGGTGAGATGACACAGAGAAGAGAGAGATGGCCCAGGCTGGCAGGTGCTGCCAAGGCTAAATTATCCAATTAGACAGACTTTATCCTAAGCGTACCTCAAACATATTTAATATTTAATGTTAAGACCTCCTAATTCCAGCCATGATGAGAAATACCAGAACTTCCTTGGACTTCCTTACCATTATTTTATGTCTTACAATCTGTGTGTGTGTGTGTGTGTGTGTGTGTGCACATGCCCAGTACTAGGGCTTGAACTCAGGGCCTAGACACTGAAACTTAGCTTGTCACTCAGTGCTGACACTCTGCCACTTAAGCCATAGCTCCCCTTCTGCCTTTCATTGTTTGTTGTAGTTGTTTGGCAGTGGTTATTTGGTGATTAGAATCTCATGGACTTTCTTGCTCAGGCTAGCTTTGAATTGTGATCTTCAGATCTCAGCCTCCTATGTAGCAAGGATTATAGGCATGCGCCACTAGCACTTGGCTTTATTTTCAAATAACATAGGAAGGCACACAGCAATATTAGCAGTGCTTTTCACTTTTTCAGTGTTTTCATGCAGTCCTGACCCCACCTCATTCAAGCTTTCTCTCAGTCTATCCCCATCATTGGATAATCAACCATTAGAAATGCATTCCTTTAGGCTTTTGTATAACTTGCCAGACTTTCAGCAAGCAACTATTAATATCCAGGGCCTGGGAGAGAATGATGAGAAGCTATGTGTATATTTGGATTCCAAATTTATCCATGATGGAACTCATATATGCAGAGGTACTCATTTTTCATATGTACCTATTCTGTATTGGAGTCTCTCAAGAGGATGAGTGGGCCTTCTGTCCATGCTGTTCAACTCAGTCTAACACAATCACTGACACATTTCCCACTGGTTAATTTGGAGTTCTTTAGGTGAGGTTTCATCTCTCAAATTCTGACCTCAGATCGAAAGGATCTCCTGGTCCCTCTGTGGGAGAGACCGTCAGAAACCACTGTAGCCCATTGGCAATGGTCTTGGTAAGGAGCCCTTTGCTGGAGCCTCTGGGGGCATCTGAGAAGGAGTATCATCTCTCTTTCTCCTTCGTGTTCTGCCTGACTCATGAGCCATTTGATTAAAGATTCAAGCCCAAGGGGCTAAGGGAAATTCAGCTTTGTACTCCACCCAAAAACTGTCTACACTGTAGCTTTCCGCCAGTCAAAAGTATTTTTGAGAACATTCTACATGTGCTGTCCTAACTAAACAGCTTTTTAGTTGTCTCACTTAAAAAAAAAACAAACGTCATTTTATTTTCTTGCCCTCTGCTCCCGGGAGCAATAAACCTTCTGCTTTTATAGGAGTAGGGTGCTAAATATGTATCTGTTTATACATGCAAAATATTGGGCACTTTAGTTTTACTGTGTGATACTTAAAGCATTAGAAACAATATATACAGAAGGGACATGAGCCTATCAACAGCAGATGGCCGTCTGTGAACCCCCACGTATAAGAGAAACCACCCCACTTTGCCCCTCTGCACCCCTACAAGAAGAAATCATGATTATTTTCCCTCTTCTCTTGCTCTGTTTTTGCCAGTAGTTTTATCTCATATGTAGATCCCTCAATAATATATTTTACTTCTGCTTGTTCTCCAGCTACATAAAAATGGATTCAGACTTTATATAGTATTTTACAACCTGCTTTATTCTACCCAATATTAGATTTAAGACTTGCCTGTGTTATTTGCTGGTAACTGCCATTCACAGCGTTGTGTGCACTTGCCGTAATTTATTTATCTGTTCTCCTATTTGTGGACAATTGTGTTGTATTATGGCTTCAATATGAAGTGTCCCCCACAGATTCAGGTGTGGAATGCTGGGTCCCCAGTTGGTGGTGGTATTTTAGGAAGTGGTAGGTATTTTGCTTGAGGAAGTAGGTCTTTGTTTGGGTGGGGAGGGGTGCTTACTGGGGCTTGAACTCAGGAACTGTTGCCACTCTACCATTTGAGTCACCCTATGGCTTATGGCTTTTTGCTGGTTAATTGGAGATAAAAGTCTCATGGACTCTTCTTCCCAGGCTAGCTTTGACCTCTGATCCTTAGATCTCAGCCTCCTGAGTAGTTAGGATTATAGGCATGAACCTCAATGTCCAGTGGAAATAGGTCTTTGAACATTATGCCTGAGCCTTTCTTTGCTTTCTGCTTCCTGTCCACCATGAGATAGGCAGTGTCCCCAGCTCCACCTCGATGATGCACTACCTCACAACGGGCTCAGAAACATGGAGACAAGCAATGATGTGCTGAACCCTCAAACTGTGCGAGCTACAGCACGTAATTCCCCCTTGTACATTGTTTGTGTGGGGTATTTTATCACAGTGATGCAAAACTAACTAATTCAGTTTGTGGGTGTCATAAACAGCGCTTCTGTGAGGTTGTCTGGGATGTATAGAAGAAATGCTTTGCCATTAAGGAGGTAAAGAAGGTCAAGCACATGGATCTTAGTGCTAGACTGCCTAGCTTCAGTCCAGGCTCTATGCGTGACTCAGGCAAGCTGCTTAACCCCTTTCCATCTCCATATTACCCCACTGTAGATCAAAGATGATAATCACCCATCTCTCTCACACATGGTATGAGGATTAAATGAGCATACTTTTGCCCATACTGCTCACGTGTTTCATGCTTGTATCATGCTCCATGGAGAGCTCACCAATGTGTCTGCTTTACAGACACTAGAAAATACTGAAATTAAATACCTTTCAGTGACCAGATAGATAATAGCTGACAGATGACACCCAACTTCAGGGCTGCTTTTATTCACTTCACATCATCTCCCATTTTACTGGCTTAATTCTTTTGCTCTCCTGTGAAGAACAAGTCTTCTTCTCAGGGGCAGGCATTATTAGGAAGTCAGTAGGGACACCAGGAATCAAGGTGGGGCATCCTAGACAGGAGGGAAGGATAGTGCATGCTAATCTTACCTACTCTCTTCTCAAAGTAGCCCCTCTGTACATTTTTGTTCCTTTGTCTTTTCTCCAGACTGTTAGGAATGCAGAGCAAGTGTGAGTCAGTGTATACCCATATATCCCACCTCCCACTCTGAGAGCCATCTAAATGCTCTGAACCTCTCTCTCTTCTTGTCCACATGCCTCCAGAAGTAGGAAAGCCAGTGTTCAACATCCCTTCTTCCCTGGATTCACTTGCACCTGGCCTTGGCCTGACCATTGGCCCATTGGCCCTGGGGCCTTGTGGTAAGGCCTCAGACAGGTGTGTCTGTGTCCACAGCCCTCAGTCCTGAAAACTATATGAGTCTTAGCTCCAGCCTTCTCTCAGGGGCCACTTCCTTCATCAGCACTCTGAGAATCCATTTCTTTAAAAAAATAAGGCAAGAAAGGATGACAAATCTGTACAACATGTATGACTTCCTGTTAATGTATAAAGATCAGGGGGAACTAGGCTTTGTTTTCCCATGAACTAATACCAAGACGAAGCTCCAGTGAGGGAAAGCCTGGTGAGTTCTCTCTCTTCTTTCTTCTTCTCTTTTTTATTATGACACCTGCCCTCCCTTCTAGATTTAATATTTCCCATCTCATTAGGTCAACAAATACCAACCAAATGGCCAGTGCGGGTCCCCTCTCCCCCATACACAGAGTCCTCAGCAAAAAGAACTTTCTAAACTCAGGAGTTCTTCTCTGTCACATAGGGTAGAATTCAGGAGTCTGATCTCTTGTTGGCAAAGGTGGCTTCCCTCTCCCACTTCCCCCACTAACTTAACAAAAGTAAAGGACCATTTCGGGGGCTACTTGCTAATTATTATTATTTTCTTCCCAAACCTAAGAAGTGAGGTCACTCTAGTTTGCATCCTCATTTGCAAATCCTGTTCTACATCCAATTCACTCAGTACATTCTTTCAATCGTAATTTTTGAAAGACTACAGGCATTTCCAAGCAGAGCAACAATAGGTATTGTTCTTGTTTATGATGTCCCCATCCATCATTTGTCCCTCATGGAGCAGGACCAGAAGACAGCAGCAAACCCAGGCAATAGTGGTTACAAGAATAGAGATGGCAGAAGAGGATCTGACCCGTACCCAAGATAGCTGCTCCACTGAGATGTGACAATGTTCTCCTCCCCACATCTGGGACCAGGCTCCCCACAGCTGCAGGGAAATACATATAGAGAAGTTAGGAATAGGCAATTATGAGCGCTGATTCCTGGAGCTTAGGTGAGATGAGACCTCATGATCTAGCAGCTTAAGAGGTTCACAGAGGGACCTGGGCACCAGTAGTTTATGCCCATAATCCTAGCTATTCAGGAGATCTTTCAGATCCAAACACTAGGTACATGCAAGTAAGAAAGAGAAAAAAGAAAAAAGGCAGAGTCCTTGAGAAAGCCAGGCAAGAATTGGAACAAAATGCACAGCATCAGGTTTGGCTTGGACCATGGGAAACACTAAATATGGAAGAAAATGAATGCAGGTATAAGTCAGTAGATTGGGTGGTAGAATTGTTATCAATATTGAACAAATCTGTATTAAGTGCCTACTAGATGCATGGGCTGCTGCATACTGAGGATACACAGAGGTTGAGAAATTCTCACCCTAAAAGAGCTCATAGTCATCAAGGGGAGGGAAACACTTCTCATCTCACATTGTAACAGGCAATGGCAGAGCTATTCCCAAGATATCCTGGGAGGAGGACCACAACCAGATGGTCACTAGGTCAAAGAAAGTTCGACAAGGTGTCCAGCCTCACACTGCAATAGAGACTTGAGGATAAAGATTATTTAGAATGCTGATTTCCTTTCCATTTCCTAACAAATGGGGCAATGTCGTTCTTTCTGATGGAGGCATAGAATTCCATTGTGCATATATACCACATTTTCTTGATCCATTCATCTACTGAGGGGCATCTGGGTTGGTTCCATATCTTAGCTATAGTAAATAGTGCTGCAATAAACATAAGCCAGGCCCAAAGAAACATAGGTCCCATGGTTTCCCTTATTTGCAATATCTAGTATATGTCTGAGTCAAGCAAAAAAGGTCAGATAAGGTGATGCGAAAATGAACCCTAAGGTATGTATTCAAATGTTTTTTCTTTCATGTGATTGTTTCTAATACATTTATAAGATTATTTCTTTGTTGCTTTGTATGTCCCTCCCCCACAGTATAACCCCTGCTTTCATTGTATTTGATGTCGGTATAATTTGTGGAGGGGAAGGGAAAAAACAAATCATTTAAATAGAGATACAGGTGGACCCATTGCAACAATGAGATGTACAAGTTGTTAGGTTGAAAATGAACTTTACAATTTTGGTGGGGGGGCCCTGGCGGGGAGGATTGGGTGGGGGGGCAGGGGGAGGATGGAAAGGGATGGGAAGGGGAAACAAAGGAGGAGGCTACAATGCTTGATAAGAAATGTACTCATTATCTTGTCCATGTAATTGTAACCCCTCTGTACAGTATTTTCACAATAAAAAAAAAGAATGTTCATTTCCTCCAGATGCCAGTCATGATTCAGGAACTGAAATCTACAGAAGAGCCCATTCTTTTTCTCCCTTAGCCTTAGGATACAGATAATATAACATGCAGCTGCTTGGATGACTCCAGATTGAATTCTAACTGTCTCCAGATCAAAGCAATCAGATCTTTGGATAGTTTTCACAAGGCCTCTGTAGTCAATAATGTGGAGAACTGGTGATGATTGTCTGGAAAGACTGAGCAGATTTTTAACCCAGAAAATACAAGGCAGCCAGGCAGATTATAGATCTCTCCTCCATCCTTAAAGCAAAGCTTTTCAGAGGTGAGCTTGATGCTGCAGGTTTCTCAGCAGGATGATGCCCCCCCAAGAAGTGACCTTGCAGTTACCTTGAACTTCACTGGTGGGATTGTTTGCCGTTTGCAGAGTTCCTATTAGGAAACAGACTTGGGGGGGGTAGAAGGGGAGCCAAGAAAATGGACATTGTCCTGTTTGGGGTCTAAAACAAAGGGTCCCTGATGCTGCAGAAATACAGAATGCACTTTGCATATCCTGTCTGACTAGTATAGTGGGGAGTGCCCCAGACCAGCAAGTGGACATAGAAAGCCAATGAGACTAAATTGAACTCAAGGGAAATGGGACTTGTAGAACAGACCTGGAGTCAGTATCTACAGGAATGGGAACAAGATGGCTAGAACTTTTTTCCTTCCAGATCATGCATTTGTCAACTTTATCCCAACCCCAGCTCTATTTCCCAGTCCCCTTCACACAGTGCTTAACAGGGGATTGTTGCTAAGGGATCCAGTAGATGTAATGGCTGAGAGTATAGAATCTGAAAACAGATTTGCCAAGTTTTTCATCCTAGGGTTCATTGTGAGGATTCAATTGAATAGTACTTGGTGCATAGCAGAAAAGGAGATGATCAGAGTAGACCCACTTGTTAAAAGGCAAGCTGAGGAAGACAATTTACCCAGAGTGTTCCTTGCTGAGTCAAACTGTCTCTGCTAGCTAGGGGTAGAAATGGCAAACACAAAAACAAAGGGAAGAACAGAGAGTATTTGTCATCACTGAGTAGCAGAAAGGAGAAAAAAATAACTTGAAACAAGTAGATTGTATTTCTGAGACTGGCTGTCCAAACTGTACCAGGCCTTCCACAACTAAGGAAGGGAATGAACATTTACATTCATTAAAAATTTATCTTCCTAGGGAAAAAACAGTCTTCTTTTGCTGTAATAAAAAAAAACCCATGGGAGTTTGCATGAAAAGTTGGGTCTTGCTTCTTTCACGTTGGCAAGTAAAACAATATTGAGAAAGTTCTGTTGTGTGTTTGGAAGGTATGTGTGTGTTCATTTGGGAGGAGGTAGATTCTATTGGCTTGAGCACTTGGCTGAGCTTTAATGTAGATTAAAAAAACTTACCAAGTTACTGGCCCTTGTGATGTTATTAATTGTGCAAACTCCCCACCTAGCTAGAAGGCTATTCCCCTGTGGTCCACATATTGCAAATCAAAGAGAATCCTGAAAGCATCTACAGCAGGGAACGATAAAACTCATCCAACTGGAGGTTGATTGGCTCCATCATTTCATCCCTCTTTCATTCATTCCATCAGTGGTTCTCTCCTGCGAGGGGCCCCCTGGCTCAGCTAAAATTATGTTCAGCTCATGCTCTAACATATTATAACTGCCCTACTGTGCTGCCTTTTTCCTTGCCATTAATGTAGGCAAAACCCCTGAAGCCTACCACCCTCCTTCAGCTCAAATTTCTTCCAAGTTAGATAAGAGAGAAGAGAGAGGCGGTGGGGGGGGGCACTAGAGCCTCTCCCTTCAGACCCCAACCCCCTTGCGGACACGGAAGCTGCTGATTGCTCATTAGGGCAGACTGTTCTCCTTTCTACTGGCTTTCCATCACCACTAGCTGCCTGTCCAGAAACTCAGGCCCAATTAGGAAATCAAACAAGGGCTTCATCCACTGTGCTTCCAAGCCAGGCCAGCAGAGAAGCCAGCCCAACCAATGCTCCATTGTACTGCCTGAGGAACAACCCCCCAACCCCCAGCCCACTCTGAGTGGGGACATTGGCTGCAAGAGAAGCAGGGCATTTGCTACTTGGCTACTAGTCTGTGAGTAGCTTGCAAGCACAGCAAGGCTTGTTCATCCCAGGTTGACAAAACTCTTGCCACGTTCATAAGAAAAGGCCCTCGATTGCTCCTGGAAGAAATCCATGCCTCCATGTAAGGAAATCATTGCACCATTCTTATCCCGGCTGTGTTTCTTTTAATGTTATTAATTTTTATTAAAATTACTATATTATTGATAATCCTATTACAGTTTTCTACAAATGCACAGGAACCTTGTTCTACTGTTCATAGGCATCAGGGACAGGATTTTGACATATTTTCAAAATAAGTTTTTTTCATTATAATGCAACACCACCACTTCATAGAACATTTGGAAACTAGAGGAAAAGCAAAAGAAATCCACTAAAATCCCACCAGTCTAATACAAACACTGTTAGCATTTGGGTGAATTTCCTTGGAGTCTTTTCCTTATGCATATTTTAACATGGTAGTAATTATCTCTACTTATATTTTTATCTTCCTTTTTTAACTTAGCACAGTTATCATATGCAATTGCCATATTACATAATTCTCACAAATGATCGTTTTAATGATTCCTTAATATTTCCATCAAGCCTATGAACCATAATTCATTTAACCATTTCTCAACTGTTGAATATTTAGTAGACTGGGTCTGCTATTCCATTTATAGCTCACACTCTCTGTCTTTCTGTGTGTGTGTGTATGTGTGTGACCAAAGTGGCTTTACTGGGTCAAAGAATATGAAGTAGAGGAGTGGAGGGCTGGCATACACTACAAAATTGTTTTCAAATCCACATTTTGGCTTAACCCTATTTATTGAGCAGTGTTGTTTTTACATTTTGGGGTTGCAATGTGTTCTCCACCTAGAATCATAGGGTCTGACTCTTTGCCCCCTTGGGAAGTAGGCCTCTCAGGAAGCCCCTCTCATTCCCAGGAAATCCTCTTCCCACGGGGGTTGATTTTAAATGAAGCATCTGACCAGGCTACAGGTACAGGCAGCCTTAGAAAGCACTATGTCAGCAGGGTGCCGGTGGCTCATGCCTGTAATCCTAGCTACTCAGGAGGCTGAGATCTGAGGAATGTGGTTCAAAGCCAGCTCAGACAGAAACATCTGTAAAACTTTTATCTCCAATTAACCACCAGAAAACTGGAAGTGGAACTGTGGCTCAAGTGGTAGCATGTATACCTTGAGCTGAAGAGCTCAGGGACAGCCCTCAGGCCCAGAGTTCAAGCCCAATGATCAACAAAAAAGAAAGAAAGAACACAAAGGAAAGAAAGAAAGAAAAGAAGGAAGAAGGAAGGAAGGGAGGGAGGGAGGGAGGAAGGAAGGAAAAAAGAGAGAAAAGAAAGAGAGAGCAAGCAAGCACTATGTCACTTTGTTACAGTGGAAAACAGGAAATGAATGTCAGACTTGTCACGTAGAACTAGAAATGTTCATTTCTGTTGTATGAAGAGGTTTCCATTCTGAGAAATACCTGGTTTACTATCACTGGATCCTATGTGGATAATAAAATTAGCTCTCAAAGGGCAAAACTCTGGACAGTGATCCCTACTTTCCACCTCCAACTTTCCCCATCCCTACCTACACTCTGCACACTTTCCTGTCCCCCAAGTGCTCAGTAGATATTTAGTATAAAGTTCTCCCCTACTGTATCTCAAGGGTGACTTGAGACCTTTTCCCCATGAGAAGACCTCTTCCTTCAGCACACTTGCCCCCAGAGAGGTGGGAGGTATGGCATACCTGCTGTCCACATGCCTTCTCATGCTGATGGTCACCTGTTCCCCTCACCTCCCACACATGAGCTTCTCACACTGCTTGTTTAGAAGGAAACCCCACACTTAAGGAATGGCGACCTGTATCTATGCCATTTACTTGGAATCCTTCTGCCATGCTGTTGGATCTATTCTCCTCCATCTATTATTTTGCATTTGTATGTTTTGTTTGTTTATTGTACTGGTGCTGGGGTTTGAACTCAGGGCCTGGTCACTGTCCTTTGGCTTTTTTATTTCAAGTTGGCACTTTACTACATGAGCCTTAGCTCCATTTCTGGCATCTTGGTGATTCAATGCAGATTAGAGTCTCAGAATTTTCTGTGCAGACTAAATTCAAAGCATAATCTTCCCATTGGAGCCTCCTAAGTAGCTAGGGCTGCCAACAAGCCACCAGTGCCTAGCTTATTTATTTATCCAGATCAGTATCATCTTGTGCTTTGAGTGATATTCTAACGCTACTTTATTTTGCTGTTCAGTGCTCCACCATTAGCCATTGAGAGGTCTTCCCACTGGCTTGGGTGTCTTTTTATCACAACCCTATCATTGTGAATTTTCCCCCTTTGTTTGGGGCCATTGTATCCTCAAAACACAATGTGTTAACATCTCAACTCCTAATACATCAAAATGTGAGAAAGGATTGCTGCCAGTCAAGATGAAGTCAGATGCGAGCAAGGTTGGACCTTCTTCCCTGTGACTTACAAGAAGATGATGCATAGTGAGAGCGGGGTCTTGAGTGGCAGAGGCAGAAGCTTCAGTGATTCATCTGTAAGCCCAAGAATGCCTGAAAAGAAAACCAACCACCTAGCACTAGGGAATGGCACAAGACAGGTCCTCCACTACAGGTTACAGAGGAAGCGAGGCCTCACAGATACTGTGATTTTAGACTTTTATTCTCCAGGACTATGAGAGAATAAAACACTGTTGTTTTAAGCCACTAGTTTGCAGTCATTTGTTATGGTCACTCAAAGTAGCTAATGGTACAGTGCTCCAGCAGTTGAATGTTTTATTATTTATGTTCTTTTGGTGTGTGTGTTTTTTGAGGGGGATAGGAGTTCGTATTTAGTACCATGTTAGTGTCCCTCCTTCTCCCCAAAGGGTGTATATATAACGTAAGAAAAGAGATGTGTACAGAGTAATAAATAAGATGGCTTATAAAGTACATGGAGACTAGTACCTTCCAGTGTTCAGGAAGGCTTATCCTTCTGCATTGTGAAGAGACACTATTTACACCATAGTACCATGGAGGGTGAGGGTCGTCCAAGAGACCAGGATTGGTACTTAGGTCCAGAATTTTTTATGCCTAAACCTTGTGGCTTGACACATCTACTGGCTAAAATGGATGTCCTAGTCCAGTGTACTTTTTTTTGTCACATGGAACTGAATAAAATGCAGGATGTAATATTTTATTTAAAAAGAGAGAGAGAGAAAGGAAGGAAGGAAGAAAGAGAGAAAGCCAACATAAAGTGCTTCCTTCATTTCTGGCATGGTAAGAAGCTCTAGTTGCGTCTTGTGTACTTTCCTGTCCTGCCAAGGAAACCTGGTCTCTTTGTTACAGAATCATATTAGAAACCCAAATCTGTGTGTTCTTGTTCCAAGAGAACTGCTTTTAGGCTCTGTCAACACAGAGCTCTGTGTGTGTGTGTGTGTGTGTGTGTGTGTGTGTGTGTGTGTGTGTGTGTGTGTTCTAGCCCTCACACATCTATCTATTGTAAATATGCCCATGGGTAACTGTCTGTGTCTCCAGTAAAGTGAGCATATGCCCATACACAGGTCTCCAACTCTAATCTGTTACCGTATGCATCCTTCTAGAGTCCTTTTTGCTTATGTGAAGCCTCCCATGGCAGCAGTGAGGAACCAGGCTTCCACCATCTGCCGTGCATTCAGTTCATTATTCAAGGCCAACATACACGGATAGTGGAAAGAATCGTTAGTGTGGGGATTCCTTATTGTCATCTACAGGAAAGATGTTCTAAGAGCTAGTGGCATCCTGTATCCCTTCCACACTGCATTTCTTCTCAGCCTGTTTAACTGCAGGCTCTTAGGCTGGTACTTCCTCCCCCACCCCCACCCCCCCTCAATCTAGTATCTAAAGCTAGTCTCAGAAAACGATCTGTTATCCTTTATTTACACCTTTGTATCCATTCAGATAAGCTAAGCTAAGCTGCAGGAACAAAGAGACACCAAGATCTCAGATTAACAGAGCAAAGCTTTCTTCTTCATTCACAAGAGATTCTTGTGAGGCAACTTGGAAAGAACTTCTCCACTTGTAGCCTTGTTACATGGAGCTTGTGGCTTCCACTGTAGCAACAAGAAGGGAAGAGAAGGCTAAAGGAGGGTGCACAGTCATGTTTTGGACCCAGGCATGTGATTCAGAGTCTCACCTGCTAGTGGCCAGAGCAGTCTCATGGCTTAAACCCAGTTTCTAGGAAGGATGAGCAATGGTTATGTTCCTGGAATTCCCCAGGGAGAAAAAAAAAACACCACTTACTGACTGTGTCCACCTTCACCTTTGCCTGAGAATTTTAGCCAATGTAACCTCCCCACCACCAAAATTCATTTTATTTTAAATATTTGTAATACAAAGTCTTGTCTGACAATAGAGGAATTTTAAACAGGTACAGCCAGGGAGAGGAGAGTTGAAGGAAACTTTTAGGAACTCTACCCTTGCAAATCTATGTACAAAGAGAGTCCCTCCTTTTGTCAGTGGATAAAGTCATGTGTACTGATAGTCAGAGTTTTACAAAGCACCATCCCTTGTCAATGTTTCACCCAGAGCAGTTCCACATCCTTCTCGTGCACTGAGCTCTGATGCTAAATCCAGGCAGGTAAGCCAGGTGGTCCAAGGAGCCCTTTGGTGTCTTTGTATGATGCATGGGCCAAAGGGAATCGAAAGCCACCATTCAAGGGCACCTTCCTCCATGTGCTTTTTGCTACAATCGCAGAACAAATGTTTTGCAGTAGCAAAAAGGAGATGGGGCTCCATTCTTCGGAGGGCTTGAGTGTCTGAAAGAACCTTACAAACGAGATCCAAATAATTTTTAATGACATGGGAAGAATGCTTATGATAATTTAACATTGACCAGAAGAACATGACACCAAATCGTAGACACAGTAAGATTTCACTGCTTAATACACTGTGCACAGAGAAAGCAGAAAGCACAAAAATATTAACAGTAGCTTTCTCTGGTTGGTGGGATAATGGGTTGTTTTAATTATCTTGTTTATACTTTAGTGTGTTTTTCCTAAACTTTCCATAAAGAATATGTATGACTTTTATAATCAGAAAAAGAATGAGAAGAAAAATTGTTTTTTCAAATATTTAATCTAATTCACCTCCCCATTGCAGGGACCAGGAAAACAGCACCCAGAGAGATCAGACGATTTGCTCCATGTGGTGCTGGTATTAACTTGAAATGTCACAAGCCGAAGTGCTAGTACAGAGCTTATCTCTCCCCTACACCTCCAGTGAGAGTCTGGCAGATGGGTGTGGTTAAGTTGACATCTGAGGGTCATTGCACCCAGGCCATATGCCTATCCACAGAGCCTTGTCTTCCTAGATTGAAAAATGCTTTTCCATCTTCCTCTGTTCCAACCCAGCACCTGGAGCTCCTATAATCCCTGAATATAACCCAGAAGGAAGAAGGATTTAGCACCTGCCACAGGCTAGGCACTGTGCTAGAACTTTAACCGGTGCTGCACTATTGTGCAAGTAATCCTATCTGGAGTCTTAAGTCAGTGGTAGGTGTTTTAGAGCTATGGTTCTTATGCTTCTCCTTCTTCCCCCCAGCCCCCCAAGCACTGTGATGCTGGGGATTGAACCTAGGGTTTCCAGTATGCTAGGCAAGTGCCCTACCAACTGAGCTATATCCCCAACCCTGCGCTACAACTCCAGTAATCACTGAAACCCTTCCCAAGGGTGCAAAGAGGACTTTTTCATTGTGTTTTTATTAAACTATGTTCAATTATACAACGGGGCCTTGTTGCTTCATTTCCATTCCTATTTATAATGTACTTTGATCAAATCCACCCCTCTGTTAACACTTTGATATTCCCCTCCTGTTTTTAAAACAACTTCAACAGGTTCCATTATTGTATAAGGTACCTGGATTATATGCACCCTTCACCTTTGCCCTCTCCTTTTATTTCCTTCCTCTGACTGGTCCCCACCTTTAAAAAGTCCCCATTTTAAGTTCCTGGCATTCATATTTTAGGAGTCTAGATTCCCCATGTGAGCATTTGTCTTTGTTGGTCTGATTTATTTCACTTAATATAATGGTCCTTAAGAATAATGTGATTTCATTCTTATTCATGGCTGAATAATATTCTAACACCTAGACTCATAGCAAACTAAATCACTAGACTATTCCATCCCATTTTGTGGATTTAAAAAAAAAAACGGAGGCATGCTCACAGCTGCAAGGAGCAGAGCTCAGAGCCATACTTACTCCAGGCATTCTGACCCAGTACCCACACCCCCACTTTACAACACCCACCATCACGCTACACCTCCCTACTTGTCTGTGTTTCTGATGCATACTTAAAGCTCACTCCAGATCAAAGGAATTCATGGCAAGACCACAATTATATCCTATTGCTGAGATGACAGCTGGCTCTCAAACCCCGCCCTAAATACACCTGTCACTCTAGCACAGGTGGCTTGCCCTGTGTCTTCTAGGTGATGGATCTTGTGCCAGATGTGGACATCTGGATACTTCCTACGTATCTTTCCAAAGGACTGCCCTCGAGCTTACTGCCCTGTCAGGAGGGTGCTCAGGAAAGATGTATACTGATGAGAAATCTCAGCCCCCGAATTCATTTTTCAAAGAAGCCAAGCAAATCTGGTGATTTATTCTCTGTCATTCTGATCCCAGCATATGTTCCACATCAGGTAAGTGAGATAGAAAGGATGGTTCAGCAAACATTAAGTTAAAAGAAACCCTGTCAGGCTTCCCCGCAAAGAGCTGGTTTTTATTTAAAGCCACAAAGTAATTAATTACACCGAGTAAAAAGCTAAGGCTTTCTCCCCCCAACAACCCTTCTCCAGTAGACTCAGCAAAAGATGCTCTTCCCACACAATCGCCAAACACACGCCCACACTAGCTCGCTCAGGTTCTTGCAGCTCCCTCCTTCTCTTCCTTCTTATCAGCAGGCACTCTTCCTCACCACCACCACCCCCCCGCAGCCCCATATTCCTTCAACCAAAGCTGAATCCCTCCCTGAGCTTCATTGAGCACCTGGCTTCTCTCTATTGCTCTCATTCTCTCTTAGCTGCAGGGGTACTCCTATTCTGATCCCAGAAGCACAGTTGCCCCTTTCATACAGAGCCTGGGCCTTCCCATCCAAGCCAGAAAGGGAGGCAGACCAGTTCCCTCCAGTTGTTGTGCCTTGTGTTCCCCATTCCCTGCCAGCTGGGTCTCCTCTTAAATGGAAAGATGGTAGCCAAGCACTTGTTGCCAGTCATTTCAGAGAGTTTTGGTGTATCATCAGTCCATGAAAGCTGAGACCCCCCACCTGAACAATGGCAAGTATGATGATGCTGGTATTGCGGGGACACGGAGGGTGAAGCCCTCTAGATGGAAGAGCAGATGGGAGAAAGAAGAAGAGTGAAGGAAGGAGGGAAAGAGGAAGAGAGGGCATTATTATTTCATCCCTATATGCAGAAAGCATTTACTAAGCACCAGAGTATGTACCAAGCTTGATGCCAGGCCTTGAAAACATGGATAGAGGTTAAAGCAGGTTCCAATTCTAAGCTGGAGAGATGCGTCTGAACTGTGTTGAGACAGAATACAGGAGATGATAGTAACTTTGATGCAATTGGAAACATCTTCTAAATAGTGAGTGAGTACGATATTCTGGAAATATACAAGGACTAGATTAGGCTTGTCAACAAGCATTGCCCAAGAAGAGGGAGATTGGGGCATGGGCAACCATGGGAGGTTCTAGATCTGTGGGAGATGAAGCAAGTCATGAAGGCTTTCTACAGCTCGTGGAGTCTTATAACATCTAGAGCTTAGTTTATGGATAGGGAAGAGCAACTGAAGCCTTTAAGCAAGGAAGTGGCATGGTCCACCTTTGATAAATCACTCTAACATGTGTGTGCACTGACTTATTCTAGATAGTCCCATCCAAATAAGGCATGAAAAGCCTATAAACCACCCTGGCAATTAAGGGAATGCTGAGTTTCTGCAGTACACTAGGCACTGTGCTAGGCACTTGTACATATGTTTCTTCATGGATGTGTTCAGAGCATGTCAACAACCTTCACCTCATCATGCTTTGGCATGAGGAATATGAACACCTATTGGACAATAGTCCAACAAGATGGCGGCTCTCTTCCATGCTGAAATAGTAGAGATGGGTCCTCAAATGCAATGGAAATAGTTTGTCTCACTGTTTATTTCACTGTTTGTCTCACTGTCTCACTGGGTTCCGTATGATAGCTTTTGTTCGGAAATAGCTAACATGGCACTCTCTATACACTCCTGGTTGGAGATGTTTGTGGGTACAAACCTTCCAGAGAACCACATGATCACACTTTTGAAAAGCTGCAAAATATGAATTCATTTTGTTTGAGCAATTTCTACTCTGCAAATTCAAATGAAGGAGAAATTAGGGGAATGTGTGCACAGGTTTCACTAAAAAGAGATGTACCATGGCACAGTTGGTATAGTAAAAATATAAAAGTAATACAAATTCCAACAATTGAGGACTGGCTTAGTATATGACAGCACCACGGTACCGCCATCTAGTTTGCTGCCATTAAATGCTTTGGTGTGGAATTCTGTTTATGGGTGTGGAAAGATGCTTGCAATCATGGAGTCCCTCTTCAAAGATGCATTTAAATAAAAATGGGTGATTGCTATGCAGACACAAGTTTGAGACAAATCCCTGGCCCATCTCTGTACTAGTTTCCAATATATTGTTTAAGTGAAGAAGCAGGATACAGAGCCAGGTGTATGCTATGATCCCACTTTAATTAAAAAGAAAAATATGTGCATGTGGATCTTGTGAATATACATTCCCTAGAAAGGGAAGCAGAGGACTTGCTGCAATTTATCACAAGGTGAAGAGATCACCGGGGTGGGGTAATTTTTATGTTAATTCTCTTGGATTGTCTATAATCGTTTTTCTCTCTCCTTTTTTTTTCTTTTGTACAATGAGTGTGAATTTCTCAATACTAGAAAAAGGAGAGCAGAGGCAAGCCAAACCCCAGCCCTTCCAACTCTGTAGCAGGTTGACTTCTTCCCTTCTATTGCTTCATTTATTCAAGCATTGACCTGGATGTACCTTATTATTTCCAGGCCTCCTGGAAGGTGCCGGGGACATAAGGATGATTAGGTCCTGGTTCCTATCTTCAAGGAGTTTACAATCTAGCCGGAAGACTGATCTATAGTCATATAATTACAGCATGGTATAATAATTTAACCAGTTCAAGGTTTTATGGGTGATAAAAAATAAATGACTTGCTATGGTTCTAGTCTCCATGAATATGAATGCGTGATTTTCTAGCCAAGGAGTAACATGGAAGAAGAGGTAGCATGGAATACTGCACAGAAAGAGTTCTGGGCTATGAGTCTCTCTGCACTGGTCCTTCCTCTATTCTGGAAGCTGCCATTGTCTATGGACCCAAGTTTTGTCATCAGCATGATAAATTTTACGGGTGTCTAGGCATTCACACACAGTAAGACCAAAGGAAGCTACTCTTAGGAGAAGAACACATAGGCACAATGCTTATGTGCCTCTGATCATACAAAATAATATTTATCAAAATTAACCGCAGGAAATGGAAACGTGTTTTTTTAATATTCTTGTTTACTTTTCTTTCTTGTTTGTTCATTTGTATAGCTTTGGCAGTGTAAGGGGAGAGCACTGAAATGGAGGGATAAAAGGTGAGCAAATGCAGCAGTGGTCTCACTAGACACTATGTTAAAAATGAACTATGCAACTCGTGGGTAGGGATCATATGGGGAAACTGGGAAAAGGAAGAGGTGACATTTCCCAAAAAGGAATGTGTTCTTTACCTGACATATGTAACTATAACCCCTCTGTACATATCACCCTTATACTAACAATCTAAAAAGTAAAATACAAAAAAAATGGTTAGTTATCTGATATACAAGACCCTTCTCTCCCTGGTAGCAACTCCTATTTCTAGCATTATCTAGAAATACAAAATGATTGCCTACAGCAAGTTCATATTCCCGCTTCACATCTGACTTATTCCTGTTCTACAGGCCCTCTAGGCCCTCCATAGTAGTCCATTTCCTGTTGGTAATAACAGTACTGTAGCCTGGGTCAGTATGTTATGAATCAATGGCCCTTCTTTGGGGTTCACAGTTCTTGTTGAAGGTCAAGGGGCAGCATCTGGTAGTGGCCTGGCAGGCAGAGGCCCGAGGTAGCACAAGACATCCTATGACAAGAGATAGGAAGCAGGCATGTTTGCATCTTCTTACAAAACTGTCAGTAGTCAATCATGGGGCTCTTCCCCAACAATCTTATCTAACCTTGGGGACCTTCCACAGGCCCCACCTCTGGACACCATAGTCAGACTAAGAGTCTACCCTTTTGACATCTCACAGTAAGGACTGAACTCTGACACGAGTTTCAGAGGGAACAAAACACAGCACCTTTGTACGACCCAATACCTTTATACATGTTCTCTTTAACGTAACCCCCAGGGCTTCTCCACCTCAGCTCTGTTCACATTCTGGGCCAGATCTTATTTGGGGAGGACTGAACTGCCTGGCATAGACTATTTGCAGCAATTATTAAGGAGCGTTTCTTCTGACACCAAGAATGGTAATAAACAATGAAGACTGAGTGATGAATGAACCAGGCCAGCCGGGTACTGGGCTGTTCAGACTACAGGGCAAGGATGAAAGGGGGAAGCTGAGGAGGCAGCACTGATAATGCCAAGACTTTAGGAGGAGCAGGGCAGCAGGCTGCCCTCGGACACTCATTTGCCTCATAGGAGTCACCATACGCACCTCTATCAAGGAGTTTCCAACCTGCATCCCTATGTAGTTTCCTTAGTGCCAGCATCCACGCTGGCAGGATAGATATGTAACTTGGTGCTTAACTCAGTGGGACTTTAGAGAATTCCATTCTGCAATGGGAAACCCACTTCTAACGCATCTATCTGAATTTTTTACATCGATCGACGTTTGTAAGTGAGTGCATCTGGCACACAGCTCTTCATTCTGACCTCCAATTGCGTGAATATTCTTCTACAGGGAAAAAAAAGGGAGGTGAAATGCATTGATGTCTAAGAATAAGGAGTTGTTCTGGGACTGGGGGATTCTGAATTTGTTTAATATTTGCCCCAATTGCTTTGAAAACCTAAAGCCTTATGCACAACTGGTTATCAGTAGGGTATTGGGAAACTCTGTTGTGGTTTTATTAAGGCAAACCACATTTAGGAGTTCTGGGGTACTGCAGGGGTGCATCCTGGAGTGTGGTGGGGGTGGGAGAGGAGAAGCAAATTATAAGCAAAGTCCAAGAGTTGTTAAGGAGCAGCAGGAGCAGCAACTTTAAAAATAGAAGCTTGGAGGAGTGTGAAGTTGGCTCAGCAGGACCTGGGCTGTCAGCTTGGTTTCCATTTAGAATGTAGATCCAATTGGTTCAGAAGATAGGTTAGCCTGGCAGAACCCTGCCCTGGAGAAACCAACCCAGCCAAAGGGCTCAGCTGTCTACAGGAATGTTTTTCAAACAGGCTTTGAGACAACTTGATGGGAGCCCCATTTCTCCTCTACCCTGGGGGAGTCATGGGTCATATCCATGCAGTGTTTGGGTGCAAGGATGTGCATCTCCACCATTTGCAGACTGTATACACGCACACATACACACACAGACAGACACACACACATATACACATCACACATACACACAGTGCTAGGCTAGGGTGAGTCTACACGTGGTGTCCTGTGTACAGAGTTCTGTCAACCAACACAAAATTCCACAATGCAAGTCAGACTAGATCATTTCCTGGTCGCCTTCCATCTGTGAGTCTGATGGCAAATTTCACTGCACTCCTAAAGGCTAGAGAGGTCCCGATCTACAGGAGACCATACACAGGTTGGGGGCACCTAATTTATATGTAACTGTAGTGCCCATTAGCATGAACCTGTGGTGTTCTTTCCTGTGATCTGTTTTCCTGCTAAAGTTAACTGTTAAGGCCCTGATCTCTAACCACTGTGTCTATTCCTTTTTCATTGAAGATTGATTCATTGACTGATTCATTGATTGATTGCCATGCTAGGGACTGAATTCAAGGCCTTGCTCTAACACTTGACCATGCTTCCAGGGTAGAAGATAGAATCCTCCTGTCCTGGTTAAAAAAAAAAATCAAAGCCAAGAAAGGTGGATAATGCATAGTGGACAGACAATTTTACACACTGTAAGCAAGGAATGCAGAGAGAATTATATAGTGGAGAAAAAGAGAAGATTATGGGCTTTATAAACATGGCCTTCAAAGTTCAGATCTCAGTTCTGCTAACTGGCCTCCAGCAAGCCATTTAACCTCTCTAAACCTCAGTTTCCTCATCTATTTTTTAAGAAGTGAGGGAATAAAACTTCCTTGCCAGGCAGTTTAAGGACGGACTGAGACTTCACATCAGATCGACTGTAAAAGCTGCTAAGACAGACTTGGTATATAATAAATGGGAGTTGCTCTTCCTTCTCTGTCCATGTTCAGATGGTGCTTGTTTTTAATTACATTTTCAGCCCTGGGATCTAACAGCGAGCCTAGGAAAGGATTCTAGGATGAATCAAAGAGTGTCTTCCTCAAATGTCATCTTTGAAGAAGAAGTTCAAGGGTTGTAGACTAAAAGTTGAGGAGATGTCTCTAGATAGGCTTGATGGGGTGGAAATATCAGGTCATTCCAAATCTAGGCATAACACACGTCTCTGTAATTACTTGCAACAAGAGGCAAGATGTGCCTCGTCTTCCGTTTTATAGCCATCAAGGCATTTCTAAAAAGATTCTGTTAATTGCCATTTGCAGACGATGATTATCTATTCAGAATCCCCTGGTGCAAATGAATCATACATGCATCACGTCTGAGCTCTCCCAACCCAATCACTGACCCCAAAGGCTGTTGTGATGGTAGTGACAGGAAGAGAACAGTGAGTGACTGGCAAGGAAGGGGCAGGGGCCTTGGGAGCCACCCAGAAGACTCTGGTTAGGTGTGTGGAGGTCAGGAAGGAATCAATTTATGATCTTTCTGGGACATCATGTAGGCAAGATAGGAGGAAAGAAGAGGGTAGTGCATTCTGCTTGCAACTAAAGAAGCCAGCAGAGGTGAGCCCTTGATAGGCACAAAGCTTAGCATCTCTGTGTTCCTCCCCCAATGCACATTTCCCACTTCCTTGCCCTAGTCATGGCTCCAAGTTGGGCTGTGGTTTATCTGAACTCTGAAGGCTTAAAACTTAGGGAGGAAGGAGGATTGATGGATAGATGCACATATAGAGAGGCCAAAATAAATTTGTGTGTGCTTGTGTGTGTGTGTGTGTGTGTGTGTGTGTGTGTGTGCGCACACGCACATGCGTGCATGGTACACATGCCAGTCTTGGGGCTTGAACTCAGGGCTTGGACGCTATTCCTGAGCCTTTTTTTTACTCAATGCTAGCACTGTACCACTTGAATCATGGCTCCATTTCTTCTCAAGCTAACTTTGAACTACAATCCTCAGATCTCAATCTCTTGAGTAGCTAAGATTACAGGTGTGAGTCACCAATGCCTGGCCCCAGCCAAGATAGTCTCAAAGGGCTCTCCAAATCCTCCAATACTGGGAAAATAATTTAAAAAAAAATAATTTAAACCGCACCTAAAATTCACAGCACTCCAGCTGCGCCAGCACTTTGCCAAGCCACCAAGGAGATACAAGGATGATTCCCTTACCCACTGACTTCACTCTCCACAGTTTCAATTTCCTGAGGTCAGCTAGAGTCTGAAGAGATTAAGTGGAAATTGCAGAAATGAACTATTTAAGTGTTCAATTGTGTGCCTTTCTGAGTAGCATGATGACATTTCCACACTGTGCTGCTTCGTTTTCCGTGGGAATTTGTTAGTCATACTTGGCACGGCTGTGACAAAATACCGCAGAAAAACAACTTCAGTAGGGGAAGGATTTATTTTAGTTTCTGGTTTCAGACCTTATAGTCCATTGCAGTGGAAGGGCATAGTGGAATAAGGTGGCTCACAGAATGGCAGCCAGGGAGCAGAGAAGGAATTCTGATGTTAGTTAGCTTTCTCTTTGTTCCCTTTTAGTTCCATCTAGGCCCCAAGCTTATGGGGGTGCTGTCACCCACATTCAAGGTGAGTTTTCCTCCCTTAGGTACTCTTCTCTGGAAGCTCCCTCACAAACACAACTAGAACTAATCTCCCAAGCACTTCTCAAGCTGATGAATATGACAATCAGAATTCACCATCACAGGCATGAATGACCCCATTGTGCACTGAATCCATGCTGTATGCACTACCTACCCATTCATCAATTATCAGCCATCTCAATTATGGAACATAGTGTTTAGTGCTGCCTGTGGTTTTTAGTGTCCATTGGAGATCTTGGATTGTATCCCCCATGTATAAATGGGAACTGTTATGGTATTAACTGCATTTTATAAATAAGAAAATCAAAACCCCAAAGAGGTTAAACCAGTTACCGCAAATCTTTTAACTCTATCAGAGACAGTCAGATCCATGTCACCTCATTCCAAAACCTCAGCTGGAAGGCAATGTACCCTTTCTCTCAGACACTATTAAAAAAGGACCACCCCAAGAACAAATTTAGGGTTCCTTATCCTTCCCAGGACCTAGCACTGTAAAGAATTCCAGGCAACATTTAAGTCAAAGTCATTAAAGAAAAGGAAGGAAAGAGAGGATTGAGAAGTCTGTCCATGCATTCAGTGGTAAATGAAAATATGCAAAGTGCATGACTATCATATGCAAAGCATCATAAATCATTCGTATTAACTGCCTATGTTTATTGTGCTGTGCTGCAAATAGACAAAAAAAAGCTTTTGTGTTTGTCACTGGAGTATTGGGGGGGTCCCATTCTCTATGACAATATCTTTCCAGTCATGACTCTTGTTGACTTGAGTGGACATCATAGGATTTGTGTGACTCTGGACTCTCTTTATCATCTATCAGGATTCTATCCATTCTTCAAGATTTGTTTCCACAGGGCCTACCGTGATTACTGGCCCCTTATCAAATCTATTAAGTCCCTCTCATGTCCCAGGCCCTTCACTCAGGAGGACAAATATAAGCGGGTAATTGCAATGTACTCTATTGTGCACTACTGGAGATATGTAGGAAATAGGAGGCAAGGAAGACAAGTGATTTTCAGGGTGTGGAGCCTGAAGGAAGGGCAGGAAAGACTCCAGAGAAAGAGAGTTATCAAGCAAATGGCAGGGAAGAGTTTAAGCAGTAAGAAGAGTGAGGAAAGAGTAGGTGATGGAGGTAAAGGATGGGTGAGAATGTTGAAAGGGGTGACACTGATCAAGGTATATTTTATTCATAAACTGCTTTGTTAACTGGCAACTCCTCCTTTGTACAACCACTTAAAGATAATCATTTTTTAAATATTAAAAAATCAATACCAGGAAATGGAACCATGTTTAGGGGAAAGGGAAAAGGGGAAAGGCCTGTAAATTCAGGGGGGGAGGGTGAGGAAATGAAGTCATTCTATACAATGTATGTTATGTAAACATTGAACTACATAACTTGAGGGTAGGAATGTTAGGGACAAAGTGGAAGAGACCTATAGAGGGACAACATTGATAATGAAGCATTGTACTCATAACCTGACTTATAGAACTGTAACCTCTTTGTACAACTATTTTATAAGAAAATTATACAGAAATTATTTTTTCACATTGGTCATGGGGCTTGAACTCAGGGTGTGGGTGCTGTCCCTGAACTTGTTTGCTCAAGGCAAGAGCTCTACCACTTTGAGTCACAGCCCTATTTCCAGATTGTGGGTGTTTAATTGGAGATAAGAGTCTCATGGAGTTTCCTGCCCAGGCTGGCTTTGACCACAATCCTCAGATCTCAGTCTCCTGAATAGCTAGGATTGTAGACATGAGTCATCAGCACCTGCCTAAGAATAACTTTTATAAAAGAGTGTAAATGGTAAAGAAGTAGAGGAAAGTAGCTCTCAAGAGACAGACTCAGCAGAGGCATAGAGCTATGTCATAGAAATGTGTATTTTAGAAACTGCTGTAGTGATCATTTGAAAAGATGAACTATAAAGCAGATCATGAGACTCCATTCCTATGTATAAGAGGTCATCTTAACTCTTGCCTTGACTTGCATAGATGGCCATCTACATTTGGTCCAATCTTCAGCTCAGAACTAATGCCATACAACTATTCCTAGCATACACAAATTTCAGTCACAATAATCTTCCTTGTGTACCTGAAGGACACCAGGCTCATTCTCAGAACCGTGGCATTCACTGTCACATTTACCTGAAGCTCCCTCTCCTTTTCAAATGGGTGGAGCAGGTGCTTCTATTCAGACCTCATCTCAACTACCACATCCTCTAAGAATCCCATCTGCCCATCCTATCTAAAATAATCCTTCAACCAACCTCCAGCCACTTCCTCCTTTGCTCTTCTCACTATTTGAATCTATCTCATTTATGTCTTTGTAGTGTTGTCTGTCTCTCCTACAATACTAAATCATGAGTTTATGAGCTTATCAGATGCTCAGCTAATTTATGAATCTGCATAAGACAAGAGTTAATGGAGTTAAGTGAAGGGAGAGGTTAGCCAGTGGGATAGTTGAGTAGATGGATGGAAGACTGGGAAAATGAGTGGATGGAAGGGTGGATTGGTGAGTAGGTGGATGGATCAATGGATTGAGGAATGTATAGGTGGGTAGATAGATGGATATAAATGGAGAGATGGGAGAAATGAAAGATGAGTGTGCATGGATAGATGGACAGACAGAAAAATGAATGGTGAGGATGAATGAATGAGACATTCAAGAAGCCAGCCACACAAAATGTCATGATCATTTGGATTTTGTCCTCTAGCTGATGGGGTCACTAGAGGAATTATCATTCCCCCTAGACATCATAACATGTGATTATCTTTTGCATTGATTGGCTTCTGACAGTTTCTTATGCTTGAACTTTATCTCCCAAATTAAATTGTCAGCCATGTTGCATTGACCATTTTTACAGAGAATGCAGCATAGTCTTTGAAGACTTGTGTGGCAAGTTTGTTTGCTAGAAATGAACTGGCACAAAATTGAACATATAGTAGGTTCTCAACAGGTATCAGCTGAGTGAATGGTGGAAGTGGTCCCTTAAAATAGTCAAAAAGAAACTAATACGCACTCAATATTACAATGAACTGGAAGATATGTGGTAAGCATTATTATCCCTGCTTATGGGCAAACTAGGACACAGACAGGAGAAGCAGCCTGTTCAAGGTCACACAAAAGGACTCAGGATTCAAACCTGAGGTTTAGGGCTTCTTCTTGCCTGGCTCCTTACTGGTCTGAATCACCTTTCTATTGATATCCCTGGGAAGCAGACTCAATGGCCACAGCAGAGACAGAGTCCAGGAGATACCTTTCAGTATCTTAATCATAGGTGGCATAGGCTCTGCTTTTTGTCCCAAGGAAGCCATCAGTGACCCAATCAATTTTTCCAAGCCCTTTAACCCTTAGACTGGGTGCCTAGTAGAAAAAGCAGAGGGAAGAAGGCTAATTCTGAGGTCTGCTATGTTTTCTGTGTTCTACTATGAGCTACTAGTCCTATTGTTTCCCTATTCAGACATCATCCCCAGAAAGCCCAGAATGCAGTGCTGTTCCTAAGTGCTTCCAGTGCTATTACTAAGAGTACTCATTGTATATGAGTTTGAGATCCTCACTATTGCCTTAAACTAACTCTGTATATCTCATATTGAATGCACACTTACCTGCAGAGTAGACACCCAGACTTTCTCCTCTATACATAGTCTCTGGTCTATGTGCCTTGGAACAGTTATGTTTGTGGCCAAGCTTGGTCTTTGACCCCAGCTCTTTTTGTACCTCTATTGGCCGATATGCAGGATAGAATGGACTTTTTGTCTTACCTCCACAAGGGAGTCCTAGGGACTAATTACTACAAGCAAATCATTTTAATTATCATAATTATCAACAGTACTTTATGATCCCCAGTCAGAGAGATGATCATTAACTTTTGCAATATCCCATGTCCCACAGCCCAAGGCAGAAAGTTAATTCTAGAAGTGCCTATTGAGACTTACCAAGCCTTAGCAAAGAGCTGCCATGTGCAAAGCCCTGTGTGGGGAAATGGTAATGGAATAACACTCCTAGCTCCATCATGAGTCACAGTGATCTCTTTCCTGTGGCTCCCTAAGACCCAAGTGATACCATCAACCTCCCTGAAAATGTATTCTCCATGTTAGGCATAGATGGCTACATGCTTGCTTATTATTTTTAGCAGAAAAAAAAATAGAAGAAAGCAATACCACATCTTCAGAGGAGGAAAGAGAAAGAAAGCAAAATAGCATGATTCCAGCCCTGCCCCCCCCAATATTTTTTTCTTCCCTATGTAGGAGTGAGCGTTCTAATTCTGCAATGCTGTCATTACCATAATGGGGTTGGCAGGCCCATATTACAGCACAGAGCTGTCAGGAATGGATGACATGCTGTCTGTTATGAGCTCCTACTGTTCTCAGCCAACCGAGGGCCAGGAAGACAAGGGGAAGGAGAAGTGGGGGGTGGGAGACAGAGAAAGAGACTCCAGCTAGTTTAGGCACCCTAAGAGATGATCGTTTGTGACACACTCACCACATTAGAGATGAAATGATACTAGATGCTATTCCAGGAGGGCAGGCAGTAACGATGGAAGATGGGCCATTGGAAGGAAACACCAACACAAAGAGCATTCTCCCAGGAGTGCCAAGCTCAGATCGCTGATGGAGCCTGTGAAAAGAAATTACAATGAAACTGCACAGTTCTGCCTTATGGGGCTAGAAGGGGAGGGAGATGCTTCTTTACCCAGGTAGCCAATTGGGGAAGAAAATGATTGTGTGGGAAAAGCAATGGTGGCATTGAACCTAGTTAGAGTGCTCGACTATCCGCTGAGGTCAGCTTTGTTGTTGGGCCACTTCTAAACTGTCTACTCCCTCTGCCTGACCTTCGGCCTCATTAAAGGGAGACAGTGGAGAAAATTATAGTATTGCCCTCCTAGTGGAACCCAGAAGGAAAGGGCTTCTTCAATAAAAGTAACTGTAGCAGTAAATAATGGTGACCCAAGCAGTTTTCAACACGTTTATTCCAAGCTCAATGCATAAGCCGCAAAGCCATTGCAATGTAGCACACCTGTACTAAGGAAGATAAAAAGTCAAGGAGGCTGTGAGGACTGGCTTTGCAGGTGTGCCTAGGGCATGGGGGTAGAGGGAGCATGCTAGTTTTACTTAGATGCCTCTCCTGGTCCTCAGAAGGACAGGGCCAGTGTTGTGGCTTTGCCAGTAGTCTTTTCTTGGCCATCTTGACAGACTTCCCTGTGTGCATCCTGGGTGGATGAGAACCTGGTAATAGAGTAAGAAAGGACATGGAGACCCAGCTTCAATGTTACAATGAGCTGGATGACATTCTGTGAGCATTATTATCCCTGTTTATGGGCAAACTAGGGCAAATAGCCTGTTCACGCAGAAGGACCTATCCATCCCTCAATCCATCATCCATCCATCCATCCACTGACCAATCCACCCCTCCATCTACTCATTTTCCCACCCTTCCATCCATCCATTCAATTACCCTGCTGACTAACTCCTTCCCTTACTTAATTCAACAAATGCTTGTGAGGATTCGACTCTCATCTGCAAGTGAACATGGATGTGATTTTTTTTCTATAAGTCATGGGGCTTGAAGTCAGGGCCTGGACACTCTCTATGAGCCTTTGCACTCAAGGCTAGCACTCTACCACTTTAAGGCACAGCTCTACTTCCAGTTTTCTGGTGGTTAATTGGAGATAAGAGTCTCACAGACTGTCCTGTCTGAGCTGACTTCAAACTGTGATCCTCAGATCTCATCCTCCTGAGTAGCTAGGACTATAGGTGTGAGCCACTGGTACCTGGTTTGTATGTGATTTTGACAAGATTCTTCTATCTTCAGTCCTTAGACAGTTATTAACAATCATGGTCTCCATTTCACAGATAGGGACACTGATGTCTAAGCCATTAAAATTTTTTGCAGAAGCATGAATGGGCCAGGGGTACTTGATACCCTTCAGAATTTCCATTCTGTAATCATAGCTAGCTTGAAGATTCCAGAGACTTCTTAGTACTTCTCCTCCCTAATGAATGGCCTCCTGCTCCATACATAGGAACATCACACCTGTCCCAGTCACTGACACTCTTATTCCCTATAAACTGCTTCTTTTTAATAAGTTTTTATTGTGAAAATACTGTATAGAAGGGTTATAATTACATGAGCACGGTAATGAGTACATTTCTTACCAAGCATTGTTGCCTCCTCCTTTGTTTTACCCCTACCATTCCTTCCTTCCCATCTCCACAACTTCTTTATCAAAATTCCCCAAAGATAACAAAGAACTTTTATTCAGGAAACAGAGATCATGTTTTCATATAACTGACACTTAGATGGTTCCTTGAAGATGATCCAGCCAAGAGAATAGATCTCTTGGCCTTGACCCTAATCCAAGGCAGAGCTACTCTCATGAGTGTTGAAGTAGAAGAGTGAACATAGCCCTGTTTATGAGGCCCCAGAGGCTAACAGCATGACAGATACTTATGTGTGAAATGACATGGAGCTAACAGGTGGGTCCTGCCTGAATAGAACATGTGTGTATACATGTGCACACATGTTTGCCTGTGCCAACAAAAGCTCACATACACAAAGGCTCACAGGATGAATTGGGGGATGTGTGGGCAATAAGGATCAGGATGACTTTAACCCATAACAAGTTGAGGCAGAGGGGTAGAGCAGATAGTGCCAGAAACGGCTAAGAAGGAAGATCTTCACACCAGGCCTATTCCTGCTCAGCTTCTGAAATTACATGGGATGGGACACATTCAGAACAGGGTCTGGCTATAGATGGGAAAGGGTACTTCTCTGCAAGAGCCACATGGCTGTCAACAACCAGGAGCCATACACAGCCCCAAATCCACACCGACACCCCTTTGTAGAACAGAAATACGTAGACGCTTCTACCTGAGTCAGAACTCAGCACGGTCACAGTCATTTTCTTCAGTCTGCACCTCGCTAGCAAAAAGGTGGTGAGAAGCAGTACACATGACAGAAGCGACATTTGCCAAGGCTGTAGGTGCCGCCATTGTCAACCCACTGACCAGAATGACCCGCTCTCTGATGCCTTGCCTGAAGAAACTGAGTTATGCTTCATTTTACCCTGGAGGATGTGGGTGAGTGGGTTAGACGGGGGAGAAGTTAGCATTTTATTCATTCTGAGCTGAATCCCTTTTAAAGCTCAAATGGCATGCATAATCTTCCCTTAATTAGAGCTTCTGAAATATCACTGGGCATCTCTATACCCCACCTTTCCTTGCCCTCGTGAAGAAGAAATGTTGGGAGAACTTTGCTGAAAGTGGGGAAGGGAGGGGGGTGGTTAGGCAGCTGCATAGGAACAGAGAGGAGCAACTTGGGAACTGGAGGCAGAGGTGCATTAGTGCAGCAACCATAGGAGCCTCCAAGAGACAGTCAACCATGGTCAGAAAAAGGGGCAAGAGAAAGGAAGCGATGGAGCTAGAATTTACTTTGTGTCCACTGTGTATTTGATGCTTGATGAGCAACCCTCTTTTTCTATCACCCCACCCAAACACACGTGCCTTGGAGAAGGTATCTTGTCTTTGCTTTTTAAAGGGGAGGAAATTGAGACCCAGAAGCTTAAAATCTCACTCAAGATCATCAGAGCACAGACTTCAAACCTGTGCCAGCACCATCCATGGATACTCATCGCCATATTAACCTCATCTAACTTCTGGCCCCTCACCAGTGCCACTTTCTATCAATAACACGTTATGTTATTTTCACAGATTGTATGTGTGTGTGTGTGTGTGTGTGTGTGTGCATGTGTGTGCTACGTAATTCCCAAGAGACTAGAAAGAAGAATCTCTGTCATTCGACATCTTTCACCTCCTCCACCCTCTGCCTTGTCCCTTCCTCTCTCTACCAGAAACCTGGTCCCTGTTGAATGCTAAGTGGGTAATGAGTGAATACAGCTGCTCTGCCCAGCCCTTAGCACAGACATGGAGCGCTGATGCATGGACTGAAGAAAACACCACAGCCACAGGGTTTACCGTGGCATTACTATGCTACACAGTGCTATTACTGGAACACATCTAGAGACTTAGTCTAGCACCCTCATTGGGTTCAGGGAGAAGAGCTATTCAAGATCAAACTGCTGGTAAGGGACAGAGCCAGGATCAGCTTCCAAACGTTATGCTGTCCTTTTTGCCAGGCACTGATAGGAAGGTGTCTGGAATTAGGACAACTCTCCTGGGCATAGCCTCTCTCACCCTATCCTGACATGCTCTCAAACTTGAATTCTAAGAGCCATGAGCATGAATGACTCTGTGAGAAAATATATTTCCAGAGGTGCCAGCTACAACCAAATGGAAATGAAGAAACAAAGGAAAAATCCAGAACGAATTGTAGGTTGGAGAGGCTATTTACAAGAATGACTCAAGCTCCGTGTGGTGGCGTAAGTCTTTAATTCCACTGGGAAGGCTAGGGCAGGAGGGTAACAAGCTCAAATCCAGCCTGAGCTACATAGAGAGTTCTAAGCCAGCCTAAGCAATATGTAGTAAGATGCTCTCTCAAACAAAACAGACCAAAAAAAAAAAAGTGCCTCCAAACACGCTGAAATTTTCCTCCCACTTAGCTTAGAACTAGCCAGATATGTTGATGTAGGAGACTATTACACAAATCTGTATTCTCAGATTCTACACTGAAGATCTCCATCACAAAAGTTTCCATGTGACTCATTTGACCAAGACTCAACTTTAACAATTTGTAAATCAAAAAGCAAGTATTTCTCTATCACAGGTATTCAGGAGGTGAGCAGTGGTACATGACTTCCACCTCTGGTTGGCAAAAGTTGCTGTAGCTCCCACTGTGCCCAGACTCTGGATAATGGGAAATTCAGAAGCAGTTGGGAAAGAAATAGTCCAGAAATTGTATACAGTCCTACTGCTCACATCCTATTGGCCAGGACCCGATTACGGAGTTGCAAGGGAAACTGGGAAATGCAATGCTTAATCTGAGCAGCCATGTTTGCTACTGCAAGGGAGTCTGGGCAATGCAGTACTTTAGTACTTAAATAGTACTATTAATAGTACTTAAATAGTAGCTGTATTAGCTACTATTTAAGATATCCATTGCAAGTAGATAAAGGGGCTGGAGGTGTAGCTCAGCACCAGAGCATTTGCCTAGTAAGCATAAGTCCTAAAAGTTCAAACCCCAGTACTAAAGGGGGAGAAGGGGGAGAAGGAAGGAAGGAAGGAAGGAAGGAAGGAAGGAAGGAAGGAAGGAAGGAAGGAAGGAAGGAAGAAGGGAGGGAAGGAGGGAGGGAGGAAGGGAAGGAGGGAAAAGATTGGCTCATCCTCTCGTGTAAATTTGGATAGCAGGTATGCACCACCCCTGGCTTGGTGCACACTATTTCTAATGAATGTTATGTGTCTCTTTTAGCATTATAACCCAGATCAGTTCTCCAGCTAAGTGGTGCTGCTACAGAATATAGCATTCATCTTGGCATCCACATTAGGAAAGGCAGAATAATCCAAGAAGAACAACCAGGAGATCAAGACCACATTCAGTTATAGAAAATTCAGAACCGAATATCAGAAAATGAAAATCACAGCAGGGAGAAACTTCCTGAGGAGGCTTCTCCCCAAGAGAATTGATCAGAATGAAAATAAATCTAAGACGAAGTAGTACAGATCATAACTCTGCTCTAGCCCCCAGAGATGGAATAGGGCCTTCTGGTCTACCTCATAAGATCTAGGGATATACAGAAACTATGTGGTAATTACATTTCTGCAAGATGAGTTAGGATTAAGAGCAACTATGTCCCAAAGTAATAACGGTGCAACCATATCAGCTGCTCTGTGTGTAAAGCATGCATTGACTTTCTAAATCCTCTTCCCATTTACTAATCCTCACACATCAGGGTATTTGCATTGAGCTGTCAACTGCTAACCCTGCACAGAAGGAGAAAGGAGGAGTAATGGAATTGGAGTTGCCTTGCTCCTCTTCAGCAAAGAGGCAGGAGGACGGGACTGCGAAGACTGGTTTTTGTAGATGACCAGCATGGGAATCACCATATGCCACTGACTCCAAAGAGACCCATCTTCTTAGATGGGTCCAGATAGGTCCTCTGAGCCCTAGAAGAATATTCAAAGAACATTTTAGAGTATTTAATATTAAAGGAAGTAGGCCACCTCCATGTCCATTCAGTGGTCCAGGATCACAGGACACTTAGAGCCACATCCACTTTTGTCTAGTAGTATGTGTTCTAGAAAGTTCAGGGGACAGCAGAAGAAAGTCTTCCCTAACCATCCTAGACAAAAGTGATCACTTTCCATCAACAGGAATTCCTAAAATTTAAATTCAAGACTTTCACGCCCAATATTTCATTTCTATCCCCATTTTATTGGTAAGAAAACCAAGACGCAAATGGAAACGGTTTTCCCAAGATCACATGACTCATAAGTGATGGAGCTAAGACTGGGAACAGAATAGTGCTAGTGTATCACCATGGCTCCCAGCTCCTAGAAGATCCTGACTCACCAGAGTTCTTACCACTCACTTTCATCCTAATCTGTGAGGGCACTTCACTGAAGTCTTGAGTTTATATGTAACTCCTTCAGCTCCTGTGCAAGCTCCAGAATAATAACAAGGTCTAGTTCTCAGATACTTCTCTAGACATCTCCATCATCACATATCCGATGAAATGTGAAGGAGGTTCATTTGTTCATGGGTCTGAGCCTGAAGCATTATAAAGTGTGAACAGTACAAGGAATTGAGTATAGAAGGCCCCACTCTCTAAGAAAGTTCTCACCTCTATCCCTCCTGTGACAGCTTGGCTTGAAACATGTTTGATGATCTAGGCTTCTTGCTAAGGGAATAATGAACAATAAATAGGAGCTCTGAGTTGGCAGCCTTTCAAACCTCCTGCCTGGAGACCTATAAGTGACCTCTGGATAGAATAGGGAGGAATCAAGTGGTGGGGGAAATCTCCAACTTGCCAGAACTACATCTGGAAGGACTTAAGTACCCAATAAATATTTGTAGTTGAATGAATGGGGGAGTAAGAGCAGAAATTGATGGGCACAAAGAAAACTGTGCTTTACCCAGGAAATTTCCAAGGTCATTCTAAGGATAACATCTAAGGTAGGTTGGGGTTGGTTAGCATTGGGGCACCTATGTTAACAAAGCAAGCCTAGGTGCTTGGGCTTCCTCACCTGGCATATTTCCAACTACTTCTCCATCTTGGCTATTCTTCTCTGAAAACATCCCCCTCCTGTTTTACTCATTTTTAACCAGCTTTCTATCTCTGTAACAAAATGCCTGAAATGAATAACTTATCAGAAGGTAAAATGCGTTTTGGATCACAGTTTTAGAGATTTCAGTTCATGATTACTCATTGTTTGAGGCCTGTAGTGAAGGAGTATATCACGGTGGGAGCTCATGGAAGAGGAGGCTGCTTACTTCATGGTAGCCACAAAATAAACAGAGAGGAAGAAGCTAAGGTTCCAATGTCACCTTCAAGGTCATTCATGCCTCCAATGACCTAACTTCCTCCCCCTAGGTACCATGTACCTACGGCCTCCCAATAGTACTATTCTTAAGAATCAAGCTGCCTTTGGGAATCACCTTCAGATCCAAACTGGAATATTATTTCAGATGTATTTCCCTATCCCCAACAGAATTAAATCTGTGATTCTTCACTTAGAGTCTATATTGACAACTGAATGGTTTTTCAGTGCAATTCTTCATTGTCTAGTAGGGTATATGAATTAGTAGGTTTGTTTGCATACACTTAATGACAGATTTCTTTGTCTTGGAAGTACCTCCTCTAACAATATATTTGTGAATACAACTAGTGAGCTTGTCCTTCTAGAAAATTCTTTAGAAACAAATCTTTTCTTTCTTTCTTTCTTTTTTATTTTTATTTTTTGTTGTTGGTTGTGGGGCTTGAACTGAGGGTCCAGGTGCTCTCTCTGAGCTTTTTCACTCAAGGCTAGGGCTCTACCACTTTGAACCACAGAGCAAAATCCAGTTTTCTGGTGGTTAATTGGAGATAAGAGACTCATGGACTTTCCTGCCCAGGCTGACTTTGAACCACGATCCTCAGATCTCAGCCTCCTAGGATTATAGCCCTGAGCTACCAGTGCCTGATTACCAACCAATTTTTTGATCAACATCACCATCCATATTGTCTACTAATGATCTCTAAATATTTTTCTTTTATTACTAGCCCCTATCAGGAAAAAAAATTAGTATACAGCCAGAATCTATACATATTTCTAGAAATTACATACATATGCTCCAGTTCTAATGTATGATATGTTTTTAAATATAGGTGTTTCACAGATATATATATACATACATTTCTATGTATATATGTATATATATACATATATTACATTATATGTATATGTGTATATATCTATTTCTTTCTCTCTATATATATGTGTATATATATATATATATCTGTAAAACATTTGTTGTAGAATTAAAAGATAAAACAGTTTCTTTCTGCACCCCAAAGGAGTCAATTGTTTGCCTTGGAGTACGCATGACTCACTTTGGAGGCCACTGGCCCACACAAGACAGCACCCAGTATACCCGAAGGAAATATAATAATAACAAGAAACATTCTGAATTGTTTTCTTGGGCAGCTCCTTTTTTTCCAAATCAGTGCTCAAACATCTCATTTTGAGAGAGGTCCCGTTCCATTTTGTAAGGGTTAAAAAAAAATAACAACATGCCACACTTCATCTCAGTCAAAGCTTTTTCTGCTACAGAAGCAGTTTTGAGGGAGAAATTGTCATCTAGCCCCACAGTTATGCAAATGAATAGTTATTTTTGACACAAGTAAATAATAGTTCTGTATGCACCAACCCTGTTTTCCTACCTTATCATGCAAGGTCTCAAGTCATAATTTAGATGTTCCTAAGTGATTAGCATTTTGGGGCAACAGCAAGCAATTTGTACAGTGTTTCCCATCTATCTTCTACTTTGAAAAGGTGATTAGCAACTTTGGTGGGAAGAGAGGAAGGAATGTCACACAAATTGCTTCTTTGATCAGGCAAATCCAGATGTGTGATAAGATGATTGGCTGACACAGGTATACCATATTCTGGGTTGTCCCACATTTTGATTGGATTAACAAGAGCTGTCTTGATCAGAAATTCATCTGACTTCTCTTCAAATGGTTTAAAAATAACCACTCCTCAAAATAGTATTACTACAAAATTATTTGATGCAGAACCAAAATAGAATAAAAAACATACGTTTGACTGTGGCACTACCAAAACATAGTAGTGTTACAAAAACCTATAAAAGATTGCAAGACCCTATTTCCAACCCAGTATAAAAATAGCTAATTGAGAAAGCTTCCTCTATGCTAATATTTTGAATTGCCTGGGCAGCATTATAGAAAAGTCAGTCCGTTACTGGCTAGTATTTGAGAGCCTTAAGAGCCCTAGCCAGCTCAGTTAAACAAAGTCACAGCAGGAAAGCTGGTCCCTTCCTGTATGACTTCACTAGAAGTCTTTCTGGCTAATTAGTGAATCAGTCATTATGCAAATGAGCACATCCTGATTGGCAACAGCTTGTATCCTTTCCCCACTACCCTTGCAAATGAGGCCTGTTGAATGGTTGGTTGTAATTTTATGCAGAAAAGAGAATGATAAAATTTTAGAGACAGCTCCCTTGGGAGATCACAGGGGTCTAAAGACCTTAATTTAAAGATGAGGAAACTGCCCTCCGAGGTTGAGATCCTGGCTCACAGTGCCTTATTCAGCTGGTGGTAAAGCTGAACTTAATTCAGACTTTTAAATTTGTGGTAGGAACTGAAACCGGTAGCTCACGCCTGTCATCCTAGCTCCTCAGGAGGCTGAGATCTGAGGATTGCAGTTCAAAGACAGTCAAGGCAGGAAAGTCTGTGAGACTCTTATCTCCAATTGCATACCAGAAAACCTGAAATGGTGCTGTGGCTCAAAGATGTAAAGCACTAGCCTTGGGCAAAGAAGCTCAGGGATGGCACCCAGGCCCTGAGTTCAAGCCCTATGACTGAAAAAAAAAATGTGGTATGTTCCTTTTTCTTGCCTTTAATTTTGATTGCAATCTGTACATTTTGGAATTGTGCATGCAGAAACTCATGGAATCCTCGAATAAGAAGAAAATAAGGATATACGACAAAAACTAGGTTAAAAAACAAACTCGGAAACCCTGTGCTTTGAGAGGGCTCTTGATATTGCTAGACCCCCTTGTTCATTATCCCAGGGGGACTCAATCCCCTTCCCAAGGGAAAACTCCTGTGCCTTATAATATCATGAGGGGAAAAATGGCCATGACTTTCATGAGCCCTTGAACACCTTTCCATATTGCTTGGAAATACTCAAGACTTTGTCTTTTTCCCCTAGAGGTCTGAGCTAAGGCCAATGGTTTTGGTCGTGGCAAATTTGTGTTATGAAACCTCTGCACTTTGGAATTGTTGGGGCTGGATTTTTCTTTTCTATTCTTTTTTTCCCCCTTTTTCCAATTCCCTTTGTAATCATCTCAAAGCCAAGTGCTCATTTCCACCAGAACTTTAAACATTGTGCCTTTATGTAGCACAGCTTTTAATTTTCCTCCCTAACAGAAGTGATTGTTTATGTTGTAAATGCCACATTAGTCTCCATGAAATGGAGATGGAATTGATTTTCATTTCAGAGATTTCACAGCTTGCCCCAGAACTTTATGCTTGATTGCCAATGCTCAGAAATGCATGGGCTTCTGAGAGCCTCAGAAATGATGTGTGTAACATGGCATATAAAAATGTGAGAATTGGAGCCACATTTGTTGCAAGGCAGACCCCAAAGTCTCTACGGATGTATCTGTTCAGATAGTCAAAGAAACCAATGTCCTGTGTACAGGTGATGATGCCTCCAAGAAATGGATTGCAATCCCAAGCCAGGTCACTGACCATGCTGCCAGGCTTTTCTTGCCAGAAAAGTCTGGAAGGTTTATCCATCTATCCCCTCTGTCGGCAAGCATTTCCTGAGCACCTGCCAAGAACCTCTGAGGCATTCTGGGAGTTGAAAGAGGTGTAATACATACCTTTAGAAACCCATAATCTACCTGGGGGTGGGTAGATGGAGAAAGCACAGGATACAACCAGTGAATCTGGCAGGGATGTGAGAGGTGTACATCAATCTGAATTGGGGAAACACATCACTCAAAGCTAAGGGAAGGGAAGGTTGTATTGACTCATGGGAGTGGAGGCAGAATAGAAAGCAGATGTCAGATGGACCCAAAGGAAAGGTGTCCTTATTGTTGCCTTCAGAGAGCCTCATCGCCTGCTTCCTTGGGAACCTATTCCTTGCTTGTGACTGCTGGAGCCAAGAAGAGCAGATGGCTCCACTCTCTTCTAGGGATGTGCAATATTACCACTGGCATTCCATGGGCTTGGGTGATAAGATGTCTATCTTGACTTTGGTCAGCTGTTGGCTAATGGTCCAGAGGCTACACCTTCCAAGGTTGGCTTTGTTGTCAACTCCCGGGACCCCCTTCCTCCTCAAGAACTCCCCCATGACTGGAGGTTTTTGAGTACAATTGACATTCCACACAATTGAAACATTATCTTTCTATTTATCATTTGTTTTATCGGACAGGCCGCTTTAAAGGGTTCACGCTTAAATAAGAGGTGGGCAGAATCACATCATGGCTGCACATAATTTACATGGCAGGGTTGGGGGTGGATTAGGCTGCGAGGGTGTCAGGGGAATCTCATTTTGAGAGATTATCATCATTGTTAATTTGAACGTTTCTACTTAATTATGCCTAGCTTCACTGAGTTATAAATATGTATATATTAATGTTCACAATATGAGCTTTATTGGCCAAATACATAATCGGTGATTAAAACAGAAATCTCCTGATGTGTCTAAAAACTGCCACTCTCTATGACTGATAGGATAAAAATGAACCCCAGTTCCATTGCTAGTCAGTTAATGACACCTTTCCTTCTATCAAGGGACCAACTGATAAGATTGGAAATTGCTGAGCAAGGCTCCAAAACTGGGTGTTGAGTGGGCTGTCTGTGTCTGTGTCTGTGTCTGTCTGTGTTGTCTCTGTCTCTGTCTTTGTCTATCTCATTCTTCCTTCTCCCTCCTTCCTGAATAGCAGATGGCAAGCAGTCATGCAGGGCAGGGGTGAGGGGTAGGGAAAATGCAACTGCATGGCACGGAGAAGAGTTCCGTGGAGGTGGCAGGAAGACATATGTTGACACAGAGAGCTGGAAATAGAGTTTGTCAGGAGCTGCTCTCAACAGGAAAGAGGTGAGATGCCACATGCACGCAGGACATAGAGGCTGTCAGCATACAAGCCTTTCCCAATAGCATCCATCTTCTCCTCCATTTTCCCTTCCTTCCTTTCTCTCTCCCTTTCTCTTTCCCTTCCTTCCTTCCCTCCATTCTTCCTTCCTTTGTTATTTTTTTCTTCCTCCCTCCCTCCCTTCCTACTTCCTCCCTCCTTTCCTCCCTTCCTTCTTTGCTTGCCTTTTATTAAACTTCCTGGTGTGTTTCCCTGTTTAGGGAGAGCAGAGAGAGAAGACGGCTTCCCCAAGTCTAGTCCTCATCTTACATCCTAGAAGAGTATTGATCTTTCTACCCACGGTGGCTAAAAATTAGCATTTCTTTGTGCAAAGCTGATTCTGTTCTTGTCCTCTTCCTTATCTTTTTAAATATGATTACCTGCACATCAGAGCTAAAATCATAATGAACTTGGGCCACTACCTACTCTAATGCCAAGGATTAAGAAGGAGCTGCCCTCAGGCCTGAGTTTGTGGCTGAGGGAGGGCAGACAAAACACTTGTACTGGAATAAATTCCCCATACCCTGGTTCCTTAATGCCCTATCTTGAGGCCACAGACTCATTGACTTAGTACTAATTTTCTTGTCAGAGTTATTCTTCCAATCAAGATTTAAAACAAAATAGAAGGCTACTAAAGTGCTGCAGATTAAAGCCCAATGCTTTTTAAAAAATTGTTTTTATTAAGATACTCTTATCTGGGTTTTCTGGGTCTAATTTAAACTTATCCAAACCTTTCTTAAAGGGCCAGGTTTGTTGGTTTCAAGCAAATGCCTTCCCTTCTCATTTACCTTTCATGTGTATTTGCTTACCAGGAAGAAGAAATAGATTATTCCCACTGCTCCATACAATTTTCTTCACTCTCTTTTGTAAGTGGTGGTTTGGAGTGACCTGTACTTTAGGAAAGTGATGGCTTTGCTATCACCTCCTTCCAATATGAAGACCCTAAGCCTTCACAGAGAGAGACACTCAGGACAGAGAAGGGAGAGCTAGCTCAGCAAGAGAATAGCATGGGCATCTGAAATCGCCTTACACATAGAGACTGGTGACTACAGGTGCTATTTGTTGTCTTATTCTTATGTATTATGTCTTATTCTCAACTTTGCCTCTTAGACAAAGTTGATCCCTGTCTCTGATATCTGCCCTGTCTCTGATATCTGCATTAGACTTTATCCAACAATATAAGCCTTAAACCAGGTAGACTTTGCCCCTTCTGCTCAGCTGTCTTGTCTCTGTTTATTTACATCATCAAAAGAAAGCTCTCTGATTAAACACTCAAATTAGGTTCATGCTCTGAGTTGAAGGCCAGAGACAAACACATCTCAAGCTCAAAAGTGATTGAAGTAGATCCTGGAGAATGTGGGTTTCAACACTGAACATCTTTATTTTTCCATCGAGTTTTCTTTTAATCTCGCTTTCTATTAAAAGAAAAAAAAAGTCTTCTCAAAGCTAATGCAATAAATTTAGATCTGTAGCCAGATGCAAAGCAAAACTTTTGGCAGGGAATACTCCATCAAAAGACATTGCAAATGAAATATGCTCTCCCTTGGGGATTATTCTACAGTTTAATTTAATTTGATATTTCAAATTAAATTAATTCAAATGGTTATGCAGTTTCCTGGGAAAAAACAGACTTCATTTAGGATGTTCTGCCACCAAAACTATTTAGCAACCCATCATATAGCTTACATTGTTAACCAAGAATGATAAATAGTGACAAGGTAGTCTCTTCTCCTTATTCTCTAGCCCTTGTCTTACGTAGCACACATATATACACAACAACCTGTCCTTCTTATTGGGCAGCATGAATGTCTATTTAGACCATTACAGTTAAGACTAATGCTAGCTGTGGGCTGGTCTATCTAATTACTTCCTGGTAGGTAATGAAGACACGTGGAGCCTTGTGAGGGAACAGATGTGATGGTTTGCATTTTGTAAAGGAAGAGACAGGTGGTGATGGAATTTACCCAGCAAGTTCTATGCCAGGAACTCAGGAGGGGGAAGCAAGGCAAGAGCTTCGATCAAGTGCCCATGGTCTCAACCCTGCGCTGTATCCAGCAGTACTCCCAGTTTGTAGCCCATCTCTCTAGATCTTAATACAATCTGAACTAGGTCTCGACTGTCCAAGAAATTGGAAAATTGAATCATTATTGAGTAAACAAATCAACACAGGCATACCACCTAGGGAGCTGGGGAAAAGATTTCCCCCTCCACTGTAATTCCGTAACTTTATTTTTTAAAATCATCATACAGGAAAAAGAAAAACTTTTTTTTTGTTTCTTTGCTCTTCCCCCCACTCTCCAAACAATCTCGGGAAATTTCTGCTTACTTCTCAACACTGGAGGAAGGAAGTTTGTGTCTATTCCAGGTAACTAGAGGACCTTCTAGGTGGTTCTGGAAACCTTGGCTGGCTACAAATTGTCAAGAAAGCCACAAGAGCCCCTCTGAGCAGCCAGGGATGTTTAGGCTCCTCTGAGCCAGGTCCCTTTGATTTGAGAGGCCTCCTGTGGTGTGGGGAGAGGGCAAACAAGCACTTATCAATACTTGATGTCCTGGGGAACCTTTTGCCTGCTTTCCTCCTTTCTTTTAGCAAGAAGGCTTATTGAATGTACACTGATCTTTGACTCTATCCACCGCATGTCCCTTAGTGTTGACTTGAGGAAGGCAGAAAACACTTTGTGGAGGGCTTATCTCTGTGATCTTTGTACTCCTGGGCCATATTAAAAAAAAAACAAAAACAACCAAGGCTTTTCTACTAAAACATAACTAAATATTGCCTCAAATGACTCTCAAAATGATGTAGGAAAGTTGGGAGAGAGAAAGAGTCAAGCATTGGGATTTCTGCATCACTTTTCAGGTACAACAACCAGCCCTCCCCCCGCACCTCAGCTGAAAGAACAATGCTATTAGGCAATCATTATTATTAGCATCATGATGGTAATGGTAATTCCACAGCTACAGAATTAACTCATCAGCTAATTAACATCCAGGTTCTCTGGAACTCATAAATGCCTAACTAATCCTGTGCTGTTCTTTTTTTTTTTTAAGCCATCTTTTCAATGGGGTGGGGGGGGGTAAGGAAGGAGCTAGAAAACTCAAAAGTGACAAGGTTTTGAGCGTGGTTTCACAAACCAGCACTCACAGAGCTTAGTTAGTATCAGAGATTACTGTAAGTTACAGTGTGATGAGCATATTGCATGAGCCTGAGAAATCTTTTCAAACATTTTTTGCTTGTTGTGGCTACTTCTGGAGCTTGAACTCAGGGCCTTACACTCTTGCTTTGGCTTTCTCCCTGACAGCTAGTCCTTACTATCTGAGCCAAGCCTCCGGCTTGATGTTTTGCTGGTTAATTAGAGATGGAGTCTTGCAGACTTTCAAGACAGATTCTTCAGCCTTCTGAGTAGCTAGAAATATAGGCATGAACCCTAGCACCCAGCTAGATAAATGTTTCCTTTCATCTTCCTAAGTCTGAAACAGATATTAGCATAGTATCTATTTTGAAGGAAAAAAAGAAAAAGAGAGAGAGGCACAGAGAGGTAGAATAACTGGAGCAAGCTCAAACACCAAAGTAGAGTCGGAATTTAAGGCCACTCCTTTATGTTTTTTGATTTTATCCCGAAGCCAAAATTAAGGAGTGTGGATAGTTCTGTTTTTTGTTGTTTAAGCTTTTTTTTTGTCATTTTTTCATTTGTTTTCACTTTATCCTTCCATGTTCTTTTCTCTCTCCTTCTCCCTCTCTTCAGAGTCTAGAATCTAGCAGTGATTCTCTTTTTTCTGCATTCCACTAAAAAGAAATACATAGTAAGAATCCACTTTGCAACAAGCATTGTGATCCTCGCGTTGCATGCCATGTGCCCATTGGCCACTCCTGCCTCCCACCATCTCTGGTTTCAAGATGATGGTGACTCTCTTTAACAAATGGCTGGATGTGTAGCAAATTGTCTCTCTGTGTGACAAATGCTAAGAGAATCAAGTTTATTTGGCTGACAGAAGAGAAACCACAGCAGTGTTTTTAAAACAGCTTTCAAGATCATCACAGAGCTATCGAAAGCTTCCCAGCTGTTCCTCATCGCCAGCAAGAATGGAACAGAAGGAGAAGTGATTCGCTCAGAGCCGGAGACATTCTGATTCTGTGCAGGCACTTTCTGGCTGTGAAGAATGGTTACAGGAGGAGATGGTATTCCAGGACAGGTTGTCCTTGAAGACCTTTCAGAATGAGGCAGTTTGCTTTCTGGGGCTCATTAGGCTTTGGGGGAGTGAATTGAATGAGCTAAGAAAGTCCTAAGGTTCTCCGGGATGTGTTCCAACTAAGCGTCTAGACTGGACCTGAAGAGGAAGTATTAGCAAGACTCTGGTTAATTCCGCTGCATACAACATAAAAAACTATATTTAGTCTAAAGTGGTCCAAATCGATTTCCCTGTCCAGATCACACGTGGACACCTCCATATGGAGAAACTAGACAAGATCATATTAAGATAAGTAAGCTAATTGGATTTATAAAAATCTATAAATGTGTTTATCTCCTTAGAGATAGGTGTCCTCCCTTCCTTCTCTGTAAATCAGAGCATCACTGAAGTGACAACATACATGTCTCATTAGCACACTTGTCACAGTAGGGAATGTGAGCCTCTGTCACTAACGACCTGGGTTTAGGGCTAGTGTTGCCAATTTGGAAACTTGTACAATCCACGGGATATGTCTGAGTCTCTGTTTCTTTATCACTGAAAAGACTAATTGGCCAGCCACTGGTGGCCTGCAATCCTAGCCACGCAGGAGGCTGAGATCTGAGCATCATGGTTTGAAGCCAGCCTGGGTAGGAAAATGCATGAGACGCTCATCTCTAATTAACCACCAGAAAACTGGAAGTGGCACTGTGGCTCAAAGTGGTAGAGCACTAGCCTTGAGTGAAAGATCTCAAGGACAGTGCTCAGACCGTGAGTTTAAGCCCTAGGGCCACCAAAACTCGCATGGGGGGGCGGGGTAGGGAGTAGGAGGAGAGAGAGAGAAATACTCTTCCTAGTATGGAACGAGGGGGTTAAATTAAACAACTTTTGTAATTTTGCCAGAAGAATGTCTGGAAATACAGGTTGACATTTCCCCCAGTTCCCCAGTTTAAAAAAAAAAAAAGGTCTATGGAATATTTTCTATCCAGTATGGGTCAAGGACCTCAGTCTGGACCAGTTATTCTCTGAAAAAGAACAATTTGCAGCTTCTTCCCTGGCAACATTCATTTAAAAAAAAAATGTTTGCTTTTAAAGAATCCTCAAATCTTTATTATTAGTTTCATTAGTGTATATTAATTGTATTAAAAGGTTTCATTAAGATATTTCCATATCTGAATCTAATAAATTTTTATCAAATTCACTCCCTTAGACAAGGCCCTATGTCTATCTAGGTTTTGTTTCCAAAGAGGACCAGAGTATTGTTCCCTGGGTAACCTCTCTTGGACTTCCTTGTAGGTTGTGGTCTTTGGTACAGGGTAGCACTATATTTGTACAGCCAATAGGCCATAATGAATAATATTGACATGGTACTTTCATGGAATGGAACTATGTTCTATGAGGTAGATATTGAGGAGAAAGTACCATAAAAAAAAAACAACCCTGAGCTGAGAAATAAAGGCTCTAGTTCTGACCTTAGTGTTGCCCAAGTGATTTAGGGCAGATTATCCTGCATATACTGTATTCCAAATTTCCTGTTCATTCTTTTTTTTTTCTGGGCCTGGGGCTTGAGCTCTGGGCCTGGGTGCTGTCCTTGAGCTTTTGTGCTCAAGACTAATGCTCTACCACTTGAGCCATAGCTTCACTTCTGGCTTTTTGTAGTTAAATGGAGATAGGAGTCTCACAGACTTTCCTGCCTGAGCTGGCTTTGAACTACAATCCTTTGATATCAGCCTCCTGAGTAGCTACGATTACAGAGGTGAGCCACCAATACTGGGCTTCCGTTTGTTATTTTTAATATTTTGCACTTTTGGTAAGTTTTAAGGTAGACAGATGGGGATCTGAAAGTGAGGTGTAGTAAAGTTAGGCAACTTAATCAAGGACCACTTGATAGTTCCTGAGAACCTGGATGTAAGACATCAAAACATGCACTTGTTGTCCTGCCCAGCCATTTGGTTTCCTCAAATAGGAAATGAGGCTAGTCTACGGTCTCTGGGGTCTCCTGTGGCCCAGATAGCTGGTGAGTGTAATTCTGGGTATCTTCCTAGCTCTAGCCACCAGCCTGAGCTCACTAAGGGTAGAGATAGGGAAATGATCAAAATAGTCACTTGCCACCTCTCCTAAATATTTACCTCCTCTGTCCTATAAAGACTGGAGAGACTTAAATTTTCCTTCTTAGAGAAATAATTGTTGTCTTTGGGAGTGGAAGAAGATGTTTCACTGGGGTGTGTGGAGAGAACTGAACGGGCTACTTTGGTAAAGAAGTCGCTTAAAAAATGAACCCATTTCCTTTGGAGATGCTCTTGTAATATAATTATGAGCCATCTGTTAACCTCCTTTTCCCCTGCACGATCTTCCTACTTCTTAGCAGCTGAGGTCCCCAAGAGAAAGCTGACAAGATCAAGGAGATAGGGTTTTCTTTTTTGGCACAAAGGAATGGAGCAAGTTGAGCAACGCTCCTGGGTACAGTTTAGAAAAAGGTGCAGAAAATCCAAGCAAAACATAAATACCAACAAATGTTCTAGGGATTAGCAGATAAGTTATATCAGGAGAGAAATGAGAGAACTGAATTTAAACAGTTGAAAAAGGATCCAGCTCAGAGGGAACACAATCAAGTCTATAAATACTTCCATAAAAGCAGTGTAAATGAAGGAGGGGAATTAATCACCGTCTCCAAAGCTAGGAGGACAAGGTGGCAGTCGCCCTGGCTTACAGTCAGAGATAGAAAACACAATAGGAAAAGTTCTGAGCTGAAAGCCACAAGGGGGCAAAGGTAAAGACTGGGGAAGGGCGTCTAGGGAGGAGGAGTGGAGACTCCACCACTGCCCAGAGACTGGAAGTGGGGGAGATTAAATGCTAATAGGAGCAGCCTGCAAGGAAGCACAGCAAGCTAGATGGAGGTCAACTAAGAGGCCCTGAATGTCTTTCCCACCTAGGAGTCAATGAACTGAGGAGTAATTACTTGCTCCTTCAAATTGCTTGGTAAATAGCGGAGTAAATCAAAGAAGCTTAATTCAACAGTTTGCTGGCCAAGGACCTAAGAGACTGAATGTTATGCTACAGATTTCAAAAAGATCCAGCACGGGGTTTTATGGGTCAGGGAGACTTTTATTTATTTACTTTTCTTTCCTCATCCCATTCGATGGCACGTGTGCCCAGCTTAACCCAAAGCGACTAACACACAGAGCAGCTTCCCTGGTCAGATTCAGTCTGAATACACCAGAGCCCTGCTCCTGCCCTCTTCTGGACACCCCCAGCTCCTTCCACACATGCCTACTTCCTGCACTTCCTGCCCTATCCTCCCTTTCAACAATATTAATGGCTCCTGCTTAAGTACTGGAGTGGAGCGAGGCCTCTCCTCCACAGAGCCAGTTTAGAGAGATGGCCCGAATTGCCTACTGGGAATAATTCTCGCCACAGGCAAGCTCAAGAATTATTGATGAAATAACCTTTTGGGGCCTGAGTCTGGGGTTTTGCAGATGCAATGGCAAAGATTATTGTTTAAGTGGGGACTTGATCAGGCAGTGACCTAGAAAGCATTTAGTTCTTTTATTGCTTTCACAGCATCCTGGGGGCAGCGAACAATGTCTCCTGCTAGGGAAGCCTGGGCAGTTGGTTGGAAAAGTGTGTAAAGGAAGTAGCTGGCCAGACAAGGGACATTGCCTACGTGCTGTCCAAAAAGCTATAAAACACCAAGGCAGGCTCACGTGGCCCGAGGCCTTCTCTGAGTCCCTATAACTGGAATCGTATTAAAACTATTTCACCTTTGCAAGGAGTGGCAATCTTCACCTTAAAAAATTCAGCTTCTTGCCGAGTGCTGGTGGCTTATACTTGTAATCCTAGCAACGGAGGAGGCTGAGATATGAAGATCATCAGAGTTTGAAGCCAGCCCAGAAATTGCAGTGAGATTCTCACTTCCAATTAACCAGCAAGAAGCTGGAAGTGGAGGTATGACTCAACTGGTAGAGCTCCCAGCACTGATCAAAAGAGCCAAGCAATGCCTTGCATGAATGAGGCCCTGGGTTCAATTCTTCAGCACCACATAAGCAGAAAAAGCAAAAAAGTGGTGCTGTACTAGAATGCTAACCTTGAGCTGAAGAGCTGAGGGACAGCGCCCAGACCCAGAGTTCAGACCCCACAATGGACATACACACACACACACACACACACACACACACACACTTCAACTTCTTCAGCCTCAGAAATCCAGGAGGGCATCCCCAGGGAGACATCATTAATGTAACAGCTCTGTTTAGGGCCCATAGTACTGGGCATGGCTCAGAATGAGACAGAAGGAGTAGAAAGTCATATAGAAAGGCCACATCTAGGCCCCAGAGTCAGAAAAAGAGCATCAGCTCTACCATGCCAGACTAGAGGCTTTGCTGATGGAGGGTCTCCAGCAGTCGAAAGCCACTGAAAGCCCCATCTGCAAAGGACAGCTGTGCAAAGTAGAGGGAAATACAGAGGGATCCTGTCATGACTATCTGCACAGTTCTTGCCTCATTCCATTCCTGCAGTGCTCAAGGTTTTGCTTACTCTGTGTCAGGCACTAGGGAAGGTGGAGAGATTTCCAGATAAATAAAATAATCTCCAGTCTCAATGAGCTCAAGGGAGTTGTATACCCAGTCATTCCAGGAACTGACAACTGATAACATCTAGAAGTTTTGAGCCCTTTCTCTTCCATCAAATCAAGAATTATGAGACAGGAAAAGTAGGAGCAGAAGCAAAGTTTACCTGAAATGGGATAAGGCACCAGAGAAGTTTCTGACTGATAACTCCTTAGCTCTTATAGATATAAGACCCCAATCAGACTCAAGGCTGGGAGAGCCACTAATATACATAGGAAGTCTTTTCCCACTTGTCTCTTAGGCAAGGAGGAGGAAGAGAGTGGGAGTATACACTTCTTGATAAAACAGAGTGAGAAGTGGGGCCCAGAAGTCGGTAGCCTGCCTGCTGTGTGCATGGACCCCCTCTTTTATAGCCCTTTGGGTAGGTCCCAGCAGCTTTGGCATCTGGTTGGGTCACTATCTACCTCACCCCAAAGGAAGAGATGCTGTCTCCTGCACAGGGCTGCTCCAGAGTTGTCGGGGGCTTTGCTTTAGTCCGAGCCATTATCTCAACTTCCCAGGGTCTTCAAGTGAAGGAAGGGGCAATGTCTCCACCAGGCCACCATCTTTCCTTTTCTGCCTAATCACCCCAACAGGCCTTTCAAGACAAATGGGAGTTTTCTGATTTGGGGGGGGGAAAGGGGGCAACTCAGGTAGTGACAATGAGATTGCATGTCTTAATCAGGGAATAGTATGTGGTCCAAAATAACAGATGTTGAGTGGGAAAGCCCATGAGACGGTAACACTAGTTCTCCATAGTGCAGCCTGACTATATGCTACATGTTGAGCTACATCTACCTTATTTATTTTATTTGATCCTCACACAACAGCCCTCTGGAGTGTGTGATGGTTGAGTGCCTTACCAAGGGTTGGCACTCATCAGGACCTAGTTGGCCTAGAATGGAAACCAGACACCAAGATCTATGCTAGAAATGAGTCTTGTTAGAGGGAAGGATGAGCAGGTTTAAGCATTAGAGTTCAGTGCACCAGAACTAAAACAGAGCCCAGAGGCCTCTGAGGCCATCTTGCCTAGTTGATAACAAAGGAAAATGAGTTCTTCATACACAGCTGAAAGGACTCCAATCCTTTTATGCAAGGCCTTCAATGCCCATGTTAAGAAGTCCAGAACCACTGGAGGCTTTTAAGCTCAGGCATGACAAGAGCATGTGTGTCCTTCAGAACAAACGCACCATGCCTAGCTCTAAGAATGAGCTGGAGTCAGGCAGAGTGCAGACAGAGAGGTACTGTCTGCAGTATCTCTAGAGGAAAAACTGGAGAACTGAAGCTTGTAAATCAGCATTCCAGAGATGGGTAAGCACACATAGGGTTGGAGACCAATGAAATGAGTCGGGAAGTGACTGCAATCCTGGTAATTCTCCAGGCTAGATGAAAAAAGTCCTGAATTCAGGAACCAATATACAAGGACACGTGCACCTCCACGTTTATGGCAGCACTGTTCGCAATAGCTAGGATATGGAAACAAGCTAGATGCCCCACCACAGATGAATGGATCCAAAAATTGTGGTATCTATACACAATGGAATATTATGCAGCCATTAGAAATGACAAAATAATGGCATTTGCAG
>NW_012267226.1:9494676-9590315 GCF_000151885.1 Dipodomys ordii
AAAAAAAAAAAAAGAACCTCGGGGAAGGGAGGGAGGGAAGGAATGGTAGGGGGAAAACAATGGAGGGGGTAACAATGTTCAAGAGGAAGAGTACTCATTACCTTGCTAATGTAACTGTAACCCTCTGTATAGTATCTTTACAATAAAAAAAAAGACAAAAAGAAAAAGAAAGCAGAAAAAAAAAGTCCTGAATTCGTTACTTGTAGGGATGCAGACAGAACTGTGTGGAGATGTAATCATCAGGATATGGTTGGGTGAGGGAAGGACAGAGGGATCCAAGCTCATTCTGGGATGTCCAGCTTGGGTCATCAGGCACCTGGTGATATCAATGGTGAGGGTTTGAGTGAAGAGGGAAAGGTTAGGTTTAAAAGTTCTGAGTGTGATGTAACTGTAGCACAGGGTAGTAGAAACATCGAGTAATCATTTGAAACTGGAATATATAACGTAGAAGATGGGGGCTATCACGGCTGGGGATGTGAATTTCGGGCTCTGGGTTTATTGCCACCTCCTCCATTAAGGGAATCTGGAAACACCACCTAAGGTTGCTTCCTTTCACCTCTCTGTAGTTCCAAAACACAGTGAAATCTGGACTGCAGTGACTAGGGTTTGCTTTCTACACCTGTTTCTCTATTAAATTGCGGGCTGACTTGGGTTAAGGATGTGTTCGGATCCCCCAAATGCTCCACGTCCTGTCTGGCACACATGAGTTCCTTTAAAAATTGCTAAATAGGTGAAGGGGAATAGAGAATGGAGACAAAATTAAGGAAAGTTCTGTGAACCTGATTTCTGGGATTGTCAGCATTTGAGAGGATAGAATATAAGTCTGCAAAGAAACCTAACAACGAAGCTGTGACTAATGGTGCAAGGGAGATTGAGGCAGGAGGGTCAGGATTTCAAGGCTATCCTGGGCTGCCTAGTAAGACCTGGTCTCAAAAACGAAAGCAAAACAAGTGAAGAAGAGCATAACATACCAAAGAATGACTAGATTAGTAGGAAGGAAAGTGAAAGACATGAGTGGCAAGAAGAAATGAAAGGAAATAAGCCTTCAGGAACGGTAGGACAGCCTCTAGCTCCAAGCAAAAAGCCTATGTGGTGTCCCTTTGGGGAATAAAATTGGGACACCTACAAAGGTCCACACCCAACACCAGACACAGCCTCTGGAACTTTCACTTGAAAAAGCCCTTTCCCCTAGAGGAAAAATAGAACTGCAAACTATAGAGTTGTGAAATATAGAACTATGTCAAGCAAGGAGATATGGCCTAAGCTCAGGCTTTAGACTCCAAAGTGATGGACTTTTCTGTTATCAGTCCATTTTGTTACTATAATGAGGTACTTGATGCTAGGGACTATATAAAGATGAGAAGTTTGTTTAGCTCACAAATCAGGAGAAAGAAAATAAGTTCAAACAGCATGGCCCTGGCTTTGGTGGGGACCTGCTTTTTGCTGTAATATGGCAGGGGGTACACCCAATGGGAGAGACCACATGGGGAGACTGGAAGCCACAGTGTAAAGAGGAATTAGGCTCACACTTTTGAAGGCACTCTCTCTCAAGAATAACCTCAGAGTTCCTGTAAGAACTATTTAATCCTTATAAGGGATTATAAGCATGCCCAGTGATATATAGACTCTATGTTAGGCTCCGCCTCTTAAAAGCCCCACTACTTCTTAGTAGCAGCACTCCGTGGACCAGGTCTCCAACACATGAAACTTTGAGGGACACACTGCATCCAAACCATAGCCAGAGAAAGCTCAGTAGTTAGAGCACTTTAAACAATCTAAGTACTGTTTATCTTCTTTACTTGATCCCTGTTTTTGACCTGCCTCTCCCCCCCCTCCTCCCCCAACCCTATCCTTACCTGCCCCAGTCCTGGGGATGGAACTCTGGGCCTTGGGCCTACGTGCTGCCCCTGAGCTCCTTTTGCTCAAGGCTAGCACTCTACCACTTGAGCCCCAGCACTACTTCTGGCTTTTTCTGTGATTAATTGGAGTTAAGAGTCTCTTGGACTTTCCTGCCTGAGCTGGCTTCGAACCATGAACCTCAGATCTCAGCCTCCTGAGTATGTACTATTACAGGCGTGAGCCACCAGGCACCCAGCTCTTATCCGTTTATGCTCATTGCAGGTATTTGGGAAATTGATAAAGAATGGCATTATCAAGTGTTCGGAGTACTGCAGCCAGTTAGCTTTTTGTTGTTGTTCTTGTTCTTTGGAAGTTCACTGGAGATAAAAGTCCTGAGGACTTTTCTGCCCAGGCTGGCTTTGAACCAAGATCCTCAGAACCCAGCCTCCTGAATAGTTAGGATTACAGGCGTGAGCCACCAGCACCTGGCTTTTTCTTTTGAGTTCTTTCTTTCTTACTTCCCCTACTCTCATTTCAATCTGACTTTACTCATTTCCACTCATGGGGTCACAATGTAAAATCCCCATATTGTCTTTTTTTTTTCAAATGCCCTAATGTAAACCACTGTTTTTAATGAGCTAGGAAATTTGTTTAGACTTTTTTTTTCTTTTTTGCCTTTTGCATTGCTATTGTATTACTTCATCTATGAGACTGCATCTGTAAAACTGTATTTTTCTTTAGGCAAAGGAGGCAATTGTTATCACAGGAATATAGCTCAAATTCTGCTCAAATACTGCTCAAATTCAAAGACTCTCTGATGGAGAAACCAGTATATGGGAGTTTGGGCTTACAGGCCTAATTGGAGGAATCCCCTCAAGGGCCAGGCCAGGGGCCTGGAAAGGAAGTTGTCCACCGAGATAGATCTCCTTGTCAAAGTTGGGCCTGTAGTCCAGAATATGGACAATTTTTATGCAGATGGTCTCCATCACCTCCAACCTAGCAAGCCTCAATCTGTAGTTAATCCTTTCTCAGAAAACCTGTTTTCCAACTCTAGTCTGCTCAGGGGAATACACCATTTTAGATGACCATTTTAGTCAGCCACTTGACAGGTGCAACACCTATCTGTACACATGATCAAGATTTGGCATGAGTAGTATACCTAATGATACACCCATCCCCCTGCCTCCCACTTACCTGTGGGTCCGCATACAGAAGTCCCTCATGGTTAGCTGGTCTGAAAATCCTAAGTGGAATATTCCAGAAATAAACAATTCATAATTTTATTGCCATTTGTTATTTGAATTACCTTGCTATTCATTATTGATATTAAACTCATGCCTAATTTTTAAACTATGCTTTATCCTAAGTGTGTGTCAGGGTAAACATAGGTTCAAAACGAGCTACAGTTTCAGGCATCTACTGTGGGTGCTGGAATTTGATCCCTGTGCGTAAGTGGGAACAACTGCATACAAATGGCTGATGTTGCGCTCTATGCTCTTTTCTAGCTCTTTCCTAGCTTTTTCCTCTCTCTTTCCCAGCTCTCTCTCTTTCCCAGGCCTTTCCCAGCCACGTGGAGTGCCAACTTTACCTGGTCCCAACAGGTAAAAAAAAAAAATGGCTGATGTTCTTCAGGTGCTGGCTGTCCACCAGCTCATGGTCAGCACCATGGGGTGTAGAAAAAGGAGTCCTAGCTAGACTGAAAGGCCGAGAAAGGCCCTGAGACTTTGCTTTTCTCTTTCCTGATGATGGGCCTTCTCTATATTTTTCCAAACATTCACTTTGAAAACGGAGGTCTCTATTTTCTCTTTCCATATCACTCCCTCTGAAATGGGGTTGCTTCCACAGAAATGAATCTTGAATCTCTTTCCCTCTGCTCTAGTCCGCTGGCACCTCTCCAGTCCAGCAGCTTATCGTTCACATCTGGAATAGGACAAGAGCTGTGATCTCCAGGCCTCTGGCCCTTCTCCCATCCACCTTGCCATTGCTCTGCACACCACCCCCAGAAGGAATTTCCAAAAGGGCTACTTTCTTTTCCTTCTCAATACCTTAGTTATACATTCAACAAATACAAACACTAACTCTCCTGAAAAACAGGTGGCATGTTTCAGATGAGAAGCTAATAGCTAGTTGTGTCCCTTGATCGAAGATAAAGCCCAGGCTTGTTAGCCTGACACTCAGTGCTCTTTCCCCAAAGGCTAGCTGTCCAGGTCTTCATAAACATCCTATTTACCACTTCCCCAAGCACCACTCTGCCTCCCTGAGTCCTTGGTCTTTGGGCTCGTTCTCCATTTCCTGGAATCTTTCCTGCCCCTCTCCGTTTCTACTTATCAAAATCCTACTCATTACCGATGTCACTTCCCCCTTGTGTCCTTTCCTAGTGAAGCCAAACAGAAGTGGAGAAGTCAACATTGCCATTGCTGAATTTGCCCTGAGGAATAGCACATGCCCATGCACACAGGCTCCTGTGCATACCACATCCATTCCTGAAAATCCCATTAGTCCTTGTATGTGTTTGCTGTTGGTGATCTTTGGCTGTTCTCCTGGAACTGTGCTAAGATCATCTCTTGTAATCATCATCACCATCAACTGGTGAAATAGGCACCATAATTACAGCCCCATAGTACAGATGAGATCAGAGAAGTTAGGTGAATGGCTTAAATAAGGACACACATCTACTAAAAGGAAGAGCAAAGGATTCATATCTGATTTTGATGAGATCTCAGGCGAACACAATATTACACTATCGTTCATCAGGAAAGAATCTTTCCTTAAACAGGTGTCTTCCCTAATTGCCTTACAGAGTGGTTTGCATGTAGCATGGATACATAGTTTTAGATTCTAGCACCGAACTCAGACTCTACCACATCTCCTCAATGTGAGGGAAGGAAGACAATTATTGTTGGGTGTCATGCAAATCTTCTAAATGAGAATTGGTGGAATGAGGGCCTGAAGGTCTCTATGGTAACAGACATCCGGGGTGATTTTTGCATAATCAGCCAGTACCTGTCCACAGATCAACCCGACAGAACTAATCTAATCCTATCCATTCTATGAATAGAGAAACTGAGGACACAGTGGCAGGCACCGATGTCTCATGGCTGTAATCCTAGCTACTTAAAAAGCTAGACAATAGGAAAATCCTGGTTCAGGTCAGTTTGGGCAGGAAGTTCCATATAGGGCATCCAGATGCAGTGATGCATGCCTGTGATTCCAGGGACAATGGGAGCAAGGCAGATCAAGGGTCAAGGATGCTCCCAGATAGGAAGTACACCCCATCCTAAAAATAGCCAATGAAAATAGGGCAGGAGGCCAGCCCCGGCGGTTCATGCCTTTAATCCTAGCTACTCAGGAGACTAAGTTCTGAGGATTGTGGTTCCAAACTAGCCCAGGTAGTTGAGTCGGAGAGACTCATCTCCAATTAATGACAGAAAAATAAAAAATCCAGAAGTGGCACTGTGGCTCAAGTTGTAGAGTGCTAGCCTTAAGCTAAAGAAGCCCAGAGACAGCGCCCAGGCCCAGAGTTCTAGCCCCAACACTGGCATAAAAACAAGGGCAAATAGGGCTGGAAGCATGGGTGCGCTACCAGTGTGAGCAAGCACGAGGCCTTAAATTCAAATCTCTGGTACTGCCTAACAGACACTAAGGCGGCCATAATCGAGTGACTTGGCTAAGGTTAGCAGAGCACCCAAGTCATCTCACTACCTCGGGCTTTTTAAACAATTCTGATTTCTCAGCCTAGCTGTAAGATAAGAAACGGTTACTAACTCTGGGCAGAAAACAAGCCATATCTTCATCTGCCCTGGCTATGGGAATCTTAAATTGGTTTTCTTGACTCCTCTCTCTGAGGAGGTCTTTACGATGGCCTCATCTCAGATAAGCTGAACAGGGGGACAGCCTCTGGGCAGCTGACCTAGAAACTCCATACCACAGAAAACCATGTCTTTGACCTGAAACTGCCTTGTTATTGGGTTTTGCTTAATGCAGATCTATCATCTTTGGGATCTCCTTCCTGCCTCTTCAGAGAGCAGCCATGTTGCCCAGCAACCAGCACATCAGTGACTTGCCAAAAGCTGTTGATCAATAAAAGTTCTAGCTGCCTAACTTCTCCCCGAAGCTGCGTTTGCCTGCCTGCCTCGAAAAACTAGTGTCTGTTGATTTCTTAGCAGCTTGGCAATGTGTTAGAAAGAAAAATAAGATTTGGAATTAGACATCTGTAGGGTTGAGGTTGCAGTTCAACTCTGTACTGGCTACGTGACCTTGAAAATCATTTGACCTCCCTGAACCTCAGTTTCTTTCCTCCCCATAGTGAAAAAGAGTTTTGTGAGCAATCTCGGGCTGCTTTTAGTTCTGCTGTTTGTGTTACGTGTTCTGTGACTTGGGATGTCTGCTTTGCCCCTAACAGAATGATAGAGACTGTTGTGTTGCACACTATCTATTCCTTATTATATCAATCCAGCTCACTGAGGCAGGAAAATAAGTCAGAACCAAAGGTTGGTCAGAATGTGTTAACTTTTCATGAGTACTCCCCCACATAACCCCTCCCCCCAATTTACATTGGTAATAAAGCTCCCATGCACCTAGACAGACAGCAAGAAACTCTGGGAAATCCTCAAGAAATGCCGTCCATATGTTTTTGAGTCATTTACACTGAACCCATCATAATATTGTTCTTTGAAGATCCATTTACATTTGTTCTAAAGGCTTATTTTAAAGCTTATGCAAATGAACTAGATTAAGGTTGCATTCTGGAAGCTGAAGCTGGAAAATGGGAAGTTCAATTTAAAGCTTGGTGTAAATAGAGCTTCACATGTGTTCTTAATCGCTCTCCCTTCTTAGCCCAGAGTGTCCTCCGTTCACCCCCTGCTGTCCCCAGACCCATGAGGTTCTCTGCCAGCCAAGTACTAATTGATGGCAGTTAGGGGTAATGGAAAGAACAAGGGAATGGAGTCTCATTCTCCCCCTCATAACCCTGCCAAACAGTGCTGCGTGAGTCACTTTATTTTCCTAAGCTTCTCTTTCTTTATTTGGGATCCTCCCAGGGCCTTGATGGGTCCTCAATGTCAGCTGTGTTCAAATGGCCTGGGAAGCAACTCTAGAGTATACTGGGCCCTACTAATTTACAATCTCCATGAGATAGTAAAAAAAAATCTCCCCATCTTAGTTGCTCCCCCACTCCACACTGCAAGGATCTCTCCCTTTGGGGATTTTTAGGATCAACAGCTGAGTGTTCCTTTTAACTCTGTCTCCCTACCAGACTCCTAAATGCTATGGGCTAAAGAGTCCCATTCACCTATGGCCCCAGTCCTAGACTCTTTCATGTTCTCTTTGAGGATATGTGATGTATTTGTTAAACTCTGGGTGATAAAATTAAGCATCTCTTGCGACCCATGGCACACTAGGGGAGGATGCCTGAAATGTAGGGCTCTGTGTCTTGCTTCTCTCAAATATGAGAGCCCTCAGAACTGAGTCCTGGTGCTTGCTCTGTGGACATTCACAGATGGATTGGCTAACATGCACATAGCAGTGCTAATTAAAAGAATGAAAGACATCACAAAGATTCTATCACGTAAATTGCCCACATCTTAGCATTTGTCTGCATATGTGTACGATGGGTGTGTGGCATTGTAGTGATCTGGACTAGAACTTGGATCTGTGCTCCAGAGGGTAGGGGGATGGAGAGATGTGCACAGCTCAGTGAAATGATAAAGCGACAAAATGCCTGTGCATAGAAGATCCCACTGCCCTTGATCCATTGTCTTCTCTTACTTTCAAGAAGAGGTGGAGGTGGTTTTCCATTCAAGTCCTGTGGAAAATAAATTCCTCAGAGTGAAAAGGTATCCAGGACTGCCATTTCACCTGCTCTCCTACAGCCCCAAAGTAAGCACTGTCTTGCCACTTACTATACATTTTCTGTTTTGTGAATCTCCTCCCAAGAAGCCTGATCTCCCTTTACTCCCTTTACTCCCTTTACTCCCCTAGCCAGTGTTCTTCTCACTCTCAGTAACAAAGGGGCATATCTGCCAGGTGCCAGTGTCTCACGCCTGTAATCCAAGCAACTCAGGAGGCTGAGAGATTAGAGGCTCCATGGTTTGAAGCCAGCAAAGACATTTGTGAGACTCTTATCTCCAATGAAGCATTAAAAAATACTAGAAGTGGAGCTGTGGCTCAAGTGATAGAGCACTAGCCTTGAGCAAAAGAGCTCAGTAACAGCACCCAGGTCCTGAGTTTATGTGCCAGGACATGCACACACGCACGCGCGAGCGCACACACACACACACACACACACACACACACACACACACAGCAAATCAGAGTGTTTCTTTTGATCCATTTTTATGCTGCATGTACCCAGCCCTTCCCTCCTCCTTTTCCATCAACACATCAAGTGTCTCTACAAGACCTTCATATACAGAATCTTACTAGATAAAAGAGGATGCTGGGAGAGAGCAAAGCTTTGCCCCTAGGAATAAATAGCAAATATGAAGAGCATGCTGTGAGTTGAGAACTTCCCATAATGGCCTCCTGTGTCTAGACTGTCTTCCAGACATGGTCCAGACCAGTACAGCAAGGGAGAATGAATACCATCTCCACTGAGTTTAGCAATACAGCACTTTAATTTCTTTCAATCCTATTTATAAAACCATCTTTTACACTGGTGCTTCCATTCAGCCCATCTGCATTTGCTTCCATTAATCACAGCCGAGCTTCCCCACTGTAGCCTTCATTACCTGCTCAAAATGAATGTGGAGAGAAAACATAATTAGATGCCACTTTAAAAAAATAATATCTTCACGATAGAGAAATGACTTAAATAAAACAAAAAAAATAGGAGGAAAGGTGGGGATATACACTATTTGAACTAATGGGCCAAATTATCACAAGTAAAGCTTGATTTTTTTCCAATCAGTATTCTCTATCTTCCTTTCTCTGCCCTCTGCCTCTCACCGCCCCTCTAGCGAAATCACGGCAAATCTAGAATTCTGCTGGATGGATGATTAGATTTCCTCCTCTCTGCTGAAACAATGAAATATTTCTATAATATTAAACCCGTCAAACTGATCAAAGTACACTGTCAAAAGTCTAAGTGCTCCTTCTTGTCCAATCCCCTCAGCTCTGGCAAAATGGAACACATTTTATTTGCTGGCCCAAAACTCCCTGAGGTTTTTAAAAATCAGATGCACATTGCCCGACTCCAAGTGTTGTCTGCATTCCCACTGTAGGTGGCTGCTGCTCTTGACCCAGGTAGCAGAGAGTATTCATTGTAGGCTGGCTCTCCTGATGAATATTATGCACACCTTTAAAAGCTGTTTGCCCTAGAAGATACTAATATTTATCATAGAGAGCAGCTCAGCCAGGCAAGAAGCCCATGAATAGGTTCTTATGAGCATGGGCTACCTGCACACCAACCAACACCCTCAATACGACTTCAGAGCCATTTAACCATTTAATAGTAGGTGCTCAGAAAAGAACACCAAATTGCTGATGGTTTTTTTTTTTTTGTTTTGTTTTGTTTCTTGTTTCTTGCTTGAATTCTGGGCCTAGGTGCTGTCCCTGGGCACTTTTGCTCAAGGCTAGTCCTCTACCACTTTGAACTACAGCTCCACTTCTGGTTTCTGGTGGTTAATTGGAGATTAGAGTTTCCTAGACTTTTTTGTTTAGGCTGGCTTCGAACCATGATCCTTAGGTAGCCTCTTGAGTAGCTAGGATTATAGGCATGAGCTACCAGTGCCCGGTATACAAGATGCTTTGTTTATGGCCTTGATTGGAAGAAAGGGAAACCAGAATCCCCCAGGATGAGGAGTTTCTTGTCTGATACCAGATCTGGCCTGAGCATAGAGTGGAAATTTGTTTCTCTTCTTTTTTTCAAAAACATTTTTTTTCTAGTAACTGCAGCAATGAACCATTCTCTCAGTGTTTTCAGCCTTCTGTTCCCAAGACCTGCTAGAACTAAAATAGGAAAACATGTTTCTGGGAAGGGTAAAAGAATGCTGAGCCAAAAATGGGGTGGCTACATTTCTTAACAGATGCGAAACAAGTTCCAGATTTACAGATTAAGTGCTATTAATTACCACCCAGCAAATATTGAACCACAATGTTGCTCTCTTAGAAAAAGATGAGAAACTCAGCCTGAATACTAAAGGACTCCACTAACACTCGGTGTAAAGGCAGCATCAAATATGGCCCTTCTTTGACATTGGTTATCCACCAAGGCACAGGCAGGGTACAAAGATGGTACCCAGCCAGGCATCCTCCATGAAGCCTACTTCCAACCTGTAGCTTACAGGAGGTCTAGGAATGATGAGGGCTCAAGTGAGCTCCCCTGCTTGGAGGGTCATAGAAAGTAGAATGTGGACAAAGGGAAGCTGTTGGAGGCCTTTCTCCTGTGAAAGACACTAGGTTTGTTCCTGGGATTGTCTGCTGCTTTTGAATAGTTCAGACTTAGGGTGGAGTCTGCTCTCATTATCCACAAGGATTGGTTCTCCCTGTAGAAATACCAAAATCTGAGGATGTTCAAGTCTCTTATATAAACAGTGCCTTATTTGCATACCACCTCTGAACATCCTCCCAATTATTTTAAATCACCTCTAGATTCCCTGTCTTGTCTATCACAATGCAATGTGTTATCGATAGTTGTGGTGTTGTATTACTTAGGGAAGAATGATGAGGGAAGAAAGAATCCTGCACGAGTTCAGTACAGACATCATCTCTTTTTTGCTTTAATAAATTGGGCAAATCCATGGATGCTAAATCCATGGACAATGGAGAGCCAACAGTTCCAGGAAAACTTCCAGCCTGGACCAACGCCGTGTGTACAGAAGTGTCCTCTAAGCTCCTCATGTCTAAAATTGTCCTCACACACTGGCAGAGTATGAGATGGTGACGAAACTAATATACATTGACGAGTCCCATGTGTGGGCATTAGGTTGTATTCACAGTGAGCAGATCTTTCTACCTACCAGTGTTTGTTACCCTTATCATTGTACCAGAAGGAAACAGAGACTGAGGGAGACTTCCACCCACCTGTGATGCAGACTCAAAATCTTCACTCCCTTCTCTGGGCCCTCTGGACTGTGTGAGATGGGAGCCAGATGGCCAGCTGTTCCAGTCCTGCCCTCACTCTGCTCACTGCAGCTGGTGCCTACGCTCTGCTTTGGAACTAGGAAGCCAGCAGCCAGCTCACACATTACCCTGAAGATGTACCCCTGGGGCCATTCCTCAGGCCTAGGCCTCAGCCAAGGTGCTGAGCAAACACTTCTCAGGATTCCCCTGAATCTGCCTTACGCAACTACCAGAGAGCAACTTGGGCTAGCTCCTATCTGAGAAAACTTTAGCCAGTCCCCTTCCCCTCTTAAAACCTACATCTCACAAGGATGATGCTTTTTGATGAGATCCAGGACAACTGGACAGTGTCTTTCTACACCATCTGGTGAGGGTCACCCTTTGAGTGACCTTTCTCTCAAGGTGCTAGAAAGCTAGGAAAGGAGTATGGAATGATCTCCAGTCCACCTCTGCCTAATGGAGCAAGTTTGACCCTTGCTCCAGCTGGGCTTTCTCATCTGTAGACCCAACCAATTGGTTTAGACCAGGGTTTCTCTACCTGAGTGCCACTGACTGGTGTGGGACCCGCCCACACATAGTAGGATACTTGGTAGTATCAGAGTATATGGATCATCCCCCTGGTCTCCACCCACCTGATGACAGAAGCAGAAGCTCCTAATTCTCTGCCGAGCTATGACAACTAAATATCACATGCCCCACATGGGGACAGAAGAACCCCCAGTTGAGAACCAGGGACCTACATGATCCTCAAGGAACCTCGCAGATCTCAGAGTCTTAGTTGGAACGTGATACGTGCACTCAAAAAAGCTTGGGTTGAGATGCCACAAGAAAAAAAAAAACCTGTGAATGCCAGCTCAAATTCCAACTTTGGCATTTACATTTTAAGCCTTTGGATGACTGGTCAAATTGTTTCATCTCTCGGAGCCTCACTTTGCTTATCCAAAGAACAGAGATGATAATGCCTCATGCACAGGGCTGATTGAAGAATCGAGTGAGAAAATGGGTATAAAACTTCTGGCACATAGTATATTGCCCCATATATGGTACTGTTATTGCTCTGACGAGGAATGAAAGAAAACCAGACCATCTGCTCTCTCTCTCCTTCCTCACAATCCCTCAAGCCCAAATCCACACCAAGGCAAGGTAGCCAACAACAATCGTTGCCCACAGAAAGAAATGAAGAAATGTATGAAACAACTACTTTGTGCTGAGCACTCAGCCAGGCGGTTTCTTTTTTTTTTTTTTTTTGGGGTCCGGTCGTGGGGCCTGAACTCTGGGCCTGGGCGCTGTCCCTCAGCTCTTCAGTTCAAGGCTAGCACTCTACTACTTGAGCCACAGTGCCACTTCTGGCTTTTTTCTTTTTGCTTATGTGGTGCTGAGGAATCGAACCCAGGGCCTCAGGCATGCAAGGCAAGTGCTCTACCACTGAGCCACCTTCCCAGCCCCTCACCCAGGCAGTTTTATAAAAGCTCTTAGGCTAAAATCAAGGCTAATTAAAGACAGATAAATGTAGAGCTGACTGATAGACTAACTCAGCACCTGCCAAATTGCCAAAGCTGGGAAGGTCAGCACCCGTAAATACATGGGTAATTATTTTACACCTTCATATGAAGAATGATTCCCTGTACTTTGGCCAATTAAGATTATCCACACATCTGTTACCCATGGTAAGTGTCAGATAGGAGAAGGGAGGCGAAACAGGAGAGGAAATTTTAGATGGATTTTTTGTTGTTGTTCCTCACACCTTCTTCTGGGTTTGGTTCTGCCAAAAGGACAATTGACTTTGGTTTGTACAGAAAGAGACAAGGAAATAATATCTGTCCTTAAACCTGAGTTACAGGCTTCGATTTCTACTTCTCTTGTTTCTCATTTGCCAGAGCCTGACAGCTGCCTGTTTACCTCTAAAGCTACCTTCTGCAATAAGCCAGAACTCCCCAATGCACATTACTAAGATCACATCCCTGCACTGGCCTGCCCCTGGAGAGGTTTTATTCTTCAGTGGAAGTATTGATCCATTACCAGTTACAGGCCTAGTTTCTATATTAAGTGTCAACAAAATGCAGGTGGAGGAGGCTGGAGACAGGGCCGGCGGAAGCATTCTCTTTCTCTCTTCTTGGTTGGTATCCCTTGGGTCTCTTGCTCTAGGGCCTCAGTGATGCTACTCAGGACTTGTTCTTCAGTTTGATGTTATTTCCTTCCCTACCCATTGTCCTCTGTGTCTCATTCAAGCAGAGCTGCTGTTTCACCACGCCTACTCAATATCTTCTTTACTACATTCTGTCACATCCAGTCTTCACAGCAACACAACACAATACTTCACAAAGAGACTCACCAGAGGACACACCTAGCAATGGGTAGAACCCAGTCTACTTTTATTTTGTTTTATTTTTGTGCCTGTACTGGGGTTTGAACTCAGAGACTATTGCGATTGGCTAGCTTTTCCCCTGAAGGCTGGAAATCTACCATTTCAGCCACATGGTCACTTCCAGTTTTTGTTTGGTTTGTTTGGAGCTTTTTTTTAATGATTAATTGAAGACTAATTCTCCAATTGGAAAAGTCTCTCAGACTTTTCTGCCTGTCCAGGCTGGCTTGGACTTGTGATCCTCAGATCTCAGCCTCCTGAGTAATTAGGATTACAAGCATAAGCCACGGATGCCTACCATTTATTTATTTACTTACTTGTGTATTTATTTATTTCCTTATGCCATGGAAACCTGGATGTTTAGGAATAAGCAGACAACCTGTTTATCTTACATCCACTAGTTGATTCCCTTCTGGGTACTGCTTCTCCAACTTCATTGGCTATGCAAGTCATGTTAGGGCCAAGTTAAGTTGCAGATGCTGGCTGCCCAGTCCTAGGGCAGAGATCCTGGGTGACGCCCATGCCACTACACCAAGCCTGGAGAAGCCGGCTTGGTTTCTTCTAGGCTGGATCTGTCCTCATCTGAAGTCAATGGCTTGACTCTGAATCCCCTCCCCCCTTCCCTCTCCTTCTGGGCAGAGCCACAACACTGTGACATCCTTGTGCCAGCTTGGTAGAGCAGCTGTCTGCTGGTTTATTTATTCCCTCCCATTATCACAGGGAGGAGAGACTCCAGAGACATGCCACATCTTATTTCCAGTATGCCTCAGAAAAGTTAAAAGTGCAAGTTTAAAAAAAAAATGTATAAGCAGCCCCTTAGAATCGCACATATCAGAGAAGGGAGGTGAGGAAAGGGCTAAGGGAAAATTTATCAAATATTAAATGACATTGTGTCAAGACACAGATAGGGGCAGAACAGTAATTAAAGTAAACAGCACATCAAAACCCTGGCTAAAACGGTTATTTAAATTGAAAGTCAATGCAGGAACTGATCATGTAGCCTTGTATAAATGTGTTTCCAAGAGCCTTTTAAGAATATTAATGATTATGGAAGTATAATAGCTGAATATCAATGATAGTTTTTACTGAGAGTGACAGCTCCGAGGGATAAGGAAAGATTCCAGATCTTTCCAAAGATGTGCACTGGTTTGATCTTCCCAGCAGATGCAACCTTTTCCAGGGACCGGGAAAAGTGAAGAAACCGTCTGAGCTTAGGATGTAGCTTTCTTTCAGATCAAGGACCTTCAGAGAAGGTGCCTTGCCTTGACTGTGGGCCTCCTCCTTTGCTTAGGTACCTAATGAACTCCAACTGTGTGCATGGCCCAGTAAGTCAGGGAGTCTACTGTATGCATGGCTCCTGTGAGCTGTCACCAGCTCTAAAATACTTTCCAATTGTGCCTTAAATGTTCTGAAAAGTTCAGCCTGCAGTGAATGTGTATATGACTCTGTGTGTGTGTGTGTGTGTGTATGTGTGAGTGTGTTTTGGGGGATAGAGTGTCCTAGGGCTTGAATTCAGGGCCTGTACACTGTCCCTGAGCTTTTTGTGCCCAAGGCTAATGCTCTACCACTTGAACTGCAGCTCCTCTTCCAGCTTGTTGGTGTTTTTTAATTAGTTCTTGTCTTTTAATCGTTAAGTAATTGTACAAAGGTGTTGCCATTCACCAAAGCAGTTTATGAATACAGTCCTCTTGATCAATGTCACCTCTTTCAACATTCTCACCCATCCCTCCCCACTCCCTTCTCCCCTCACTTTTCTTAATGTTTAGGTTAGGTATTAGGTTATGTGTTTTGCCTTTTGACAAAGCAAGTTATGTATATATACAGTGTATCTTGATTTGTGTTTTCCCTTCAACATCTTCACTCCTTTGACCCTCCCTTTCCCTTATATTTCTCAATTCTGTGGTATATACAATGAATTCCTGCCTGCATTCTTCCCTCTTCCTCCCTTGGAGACAAGAGTCTTATAGACTTTCCTGCCTGCACTGGCTTCAAACTGTGATTCTCAGATTTCAGCCTCCTGAGTAGCTAGGCTTCCAGGAGTGAGCCACCAGCGCCTGGATACTAGAACTAGTCTTGACACTGGAAATGATACATTGGCATTAGAAAGTTTTTGCTCTTACTTCAATGTGCCTCTAGACTCTTCCAGAGCTGAGGACTCACTCATTGGCTCAGTAGTTATCACGGGACCAAATCCTCCTTCACTGCTGAGTTACACCCAAAGTCACTCACATATTCTGGGACTTCACTGAGGTCTAAAATCCCACCCTGGAGTACTTTTCTCCTTTTACTTTTTTTCTTTTTCCCAGTCATGGGACTTGAACTCAGAGCCTGGGCTCTGTCCTCAAGCTTTTCTACTCAAGGTTAGTGCTCTACCACTTGAGACACAATGCCACTTCTAGTTTTCTGGTGGGTCATTGGAGATCAGAGACTCAAGGACTTTCTTACCCAGGCTGGCTTCAAAACACAATCCTCAGATGTCAGCCTCCTGAGTAGCTAAGATTACAGGTGTGAGCCACCAGTGCCCAGCTCTGGAGTACTCTCCTTTAATGCAAGGTCCACCTCCTGCTGCCTCTGATTTGCTTGGTTTTCTGGTAAGACAAGCAACTTTCATTGCGGCTTTTCTGCCCTGAAGCTCTCAGGATTAGATCTCAAGACTCTCCTAGGACCAAATTTCCACCCAGCATTGAAAGGTCACCTAGTTAAGCAGGTCCCTTTTCCCTGTTCTCTATGTGCCCCCAGATGGCACCAGCCCAGAGATGGTACTGGTTAGACTGGACTGCCCAGGTCAATCTAGGCCAGGAATGTGTCTCTCTGTCTCTGCTATAGTCTTCCTGGGCTAGCAGGTGGGCTGAGTCAGCCATTATTATAAAGCTATTTACTCCTGACTTGCTTAGTAGAAAATGTCACCTAGGCCAGATACCCCAAGAGCTCTATAGATTTGAACTCTGTCAATGTGAGCATAAACTAGGTTAACCATAAAGCATCATTTTGTCTCCTTGGCAAGTGGGAGTCGGGGAGGGGGGGGGAAGGGCTCATGAGGAGCTGTTCATGAGGAGGCAGGATTTGGATATTCTTACATTCCTGGGTTCAAAGCCATTATTTAGTAAATATGATATTATTATAAACCATTATAAACTATGAGATCATTGCATGGCTAATACGTCGCTATTAATTATTATTATTCCTCACCATAACTTATCCTCCCTTGCAAATCTCAGCTCAGACTCTCATTCCTGTAGGAATCCTCAAACTCCTAATAGAGCAGATTGTAAAGGCCCGAGGCAGGGCAGCAAGGACAGGAGATTAATTCGACCCTCACTCCCCATGGCTGCCTTCACTGGAAACCAGTGGAGCAGCTAGCAGGCCCCCTTCCTTCCATGATTTTATTCACCTCTGGCAGCTCCTTCTCCTCGCTGCTGGGGGCCCCCATCCTCAGTTCTTCCTCAAAGAGTTGCCTGCATCAAAGTAGCTACTGTTTCCAGCTTCTTTCTCTCACAATCCTTTTTGTTCTCTGCTTTTGATCTGGCATATGCTTGGGGGTCCAGCTCTTGTCTTTCAACTTGTGCATAAATGGAAGCACTTAGGGAGACTACAACAGCCAAGCATGATGGGCTTCTTGTTCTCTGCTAATGGAGAGCTAGAGGGTCAAGTAGCTTAGGACTCCAACATAGCCTCCTAGAGCCACCAGATCTGGCAAAAGAAAGCCTAGTTTGCAAGGCTGAAGGTCTAAAGGCCAATCCTGGTCCTTCCAGCAACCACATATGCAAACTTTGCTAAGACCTCTAAATCTGCTTTCTATCTCCTTTGTTGAGCCCTGGGTTTGCAAAGATAAATAAAATACACCTGTGACCTTGCAAAGATTGCAGAACCATGAGTAGACAGGGAAAGAATTAGTTTGTCATGGAAGGAACAGAAGGAGAAGACAAAAGACACCTTTACACAAGAGGAGGTCTGAATCTTAGAGGATTAACCATGGACATGATGGGTCAGGCAATGGGAGAGGCACATTTATAACCTGTGAAAAGACCAAGAGGCATTCAAGAGTATGATTTGCTCAGGGAACTGCCAATCACCTCGTCTTGTGGAGCATAGAGTTGGGGGAGAAATGGAGGTGGAGTTGGGGAAATAAACAGAGGTCTCAATACCTGAGTTTGGCAAACTATGCTAAGAAGCTGGGAAATGGAGGAATGTAGACTGATTTGTTTATAAGGTAAGAATACTCCCATGGCTTAGAGAGGCATCAGAGATAGACCAGTTGGGAAGATACTGCAAATTGTTAGCTGAAGTTCCTCTATTGAGCACTTTGCCCTGTTTTATGCCTGGTCATTGAGGAGGTGCTCCTCTGTGCATTGTGTGGCATCCCACAGCATCCTGGCTAGCCTCTACCCACTTGACAGGAGCCATCACTCAGGTGTGACAACCAAAAATGTCTCTGGACATTGCCATTGTGCCCTGAGGGGAAAATCACCCTGCCTAGAATCCCTAGTCTAAGCAACTCTGCAACTCTGGAGTGAGCAGAGATATGGAGATGAGAACAGATGGAAGACAGGTGCAGGAGTCAAGCTGAGAGTAACTCCAGACTGACTGGTACTTATAGGGAGAGGGTGGAGGCCAGGAGGCCCTAACCTCCCATGAACAGCTAGAGAATGCTGCTGGCAGCAGGAATAATGGATCAACTAGGCCAGCAGGACAAAGGACTTGAATGTTTAGAGAGTCACACTTGGGGCCTGCAGAGAGGAGAGTCTCACCAATTTGCAGGTCAGAGCAAAAGGCCAGATGGAGAAACAGATGAGAGTAAGAGTCTGCAAATACTGGGACCATCCTCTAGAGGGCTGGCCTGAGTGGAAAAGAAGATAAGGAGGGAAACCCTGGACATCAGCATTGCAACCTCTCAGGGAGGAAGGACATTGAGACAAGAGTCAAAACCAGGAGAAGGAAGGAATCCCAGAAAGATGACAACACACGAGTTTCTAGAAGCTTCCTAAATGTTACAAAACCGTCAAGGTCTGGAAGGGCAGAAAAATGCCTGGGATACTTATAAGAAATGGTTTATGGGCAGGTCAGCTTATGAATATGAGAGGCTTGGAAAGCTTTGTTGTTGTTGTTTTAGTACCAGTCAGTTTGAATGTGCTGTAAGTCGGGGGTTAGCAATGCCCCATGAATTCAGGTCTCTCTTCATTTATCCTCTGGCTGGCATGGCCTTCCAAGCTAGAATATCAGTAGCATACTCTGGGGCATGGGTGGCCAGCATTTCTCTTCCTCAAGGACGTGAATGCCCTGGGTCCCACGAGTGTCCATGTCTGTGGGCTCCCTGCCAGCCTGGTCTGTATGCTCCAGCAACAAGATGCCAGGAAACTCTCTCCTGCCTCTGGTGTCAGCCTCAGTTTGCAAGGATGATCTCCCAGCCCTGTAGAGTCAATAACTCCCTGCCATCATGAGCAAGCACCTATAGACCCACGGATTCCCTTCTGTGGATCTGTGAGCCTCTGGCTGTGGCTGATCAGGCAGAAATGTCAGAATTTTCAACATCCCATCTCTCCTGGGTTATGTCCCTAAAAGGACCCTTGCTGACACTTCCTATTTGTTTTGGCTTTGCTGGGAATGAAACCAGAGCCTTGCACATGCTGGGCAAGCATTCTATCACTGAGCTGCACCTAAGACCGCTATATTTTCTCTTTCTTCTCCTCTCTCTCTCTTTCTCTCCATGCTTTATCACACAATCTCTTTGCTAATAGAGATGTGTGATTAAAGCAGAATTCTTTTTATGCATTTTGTATTGTTATTGTAAAGGTGCTGTACAGAGGGTTGCAGTTATATAAATCAGATGATTTCATTTTCTTTTGAATAACGTTACCCCTTCTCTCACTCTCTCAGTTTTTCCCTCCCATTCCCATCCACAAGTTGTATAGTTCATTTTCAGCATAGCATTTAGTGAGTATCCCTGCTGCATTTGTTCACCCTTTGTCCCACTATTTCTATGGCCCCCCCTTTCTCTCCCAAAGACAGATAAATGAAAAAAATGAGACAAAAGGAAAAGGAAACAAAAACAGCAACAAAAAACCCTCTTGTTTCCATTTCCTGGCGTTCATTCAATAAATTATTGAATTATTTTATATGATCAGCTGCACATAGCTATTGTGCTACAGCAGACTTCTTATGTTTCTTGGAAGTCTGTTTCCCAAGAAAGATTTATTCACAGTCTAGTCAGCCTAGTCAGCCCTTCCTTTCTTCTCCTCTCTATTTGATCTGCTTAGCATCTTTTTGCTCAGACAGGGATCAAGTTGGCTAAGAAGGCAGTCGTGATGCTAGCAATCAGGGGGAAAGACTCAGCCTTTACTGTGTTGGCCTGCCACATGGTGTTTAGACTTTTTTAGGTTCCTCCAATGGCTCTTCAACAACCTAGACAATCCATTGGCCTGTCCAGCCTACTCTTCCCCATCCTCGAGCCTCAGAGTCTAAAATCACCAGGTGAATGGAGCAGTGACCCCAAGGAGGAAAGGAATTCTATGAAGGCACTGCCGGCCTACCCTGTCCAGATGAGTACAGGATGGATGCCAGGCCATGGAATCAACACAGAGAGCAACAGGGCCCGTGGGTCCCAGGGAACCTAGTTACTTACTGGAAATGTTTCCTGCTTTCTTTCATTGATGAGCACTCAGCATTTTTCTTACCTCTCTCTCCCTCCCTAAGCAAAGAGTCAACATTGTCCAGGTTCTGACACATCCTAAGTGAACACTGCTCCAGCCTAGAAACCAATGGCTGTGGGCAGCAAGGGATGAGCAGATACACTAGCTCCATGGGGGTACTTATTAGCACTAAGAACAAACCAGAGCATGCACATACAGTTCCACCATCTAAATCCTGTCTTCTACTGAGGAAAGGCACCCACAAATGCAGGGTACGAATGAGATATGTGCATGTATGCCCAGTAAAGGTATGTGTAGTATTTGGTTGGAAAACATGAGTCCCTGAAGTAGGGATCGTCCTCCTTTGCAGGTAGTGAACCACAAAGGCTTCACTCTCACATAACTCCTCCAAGGCTATTGAGAGTTTCTCTAAACCCTTTGCCTCCATTAGTCGTGGTCATTCTGTGGATCTGGACATCACCCTGTCCACTTGTGGCAGGGTCATGCAGCAACGTCACCTAGATGTGCCCAGCCAGACATCATTACTGAAAAAAAAAACAAAGCAAAAATTCATGAGAGAAACAATTTAAAGAAGACAAGATTCATATGTGGCTCATGAATTCAGAGGTATCAATCCATGGTTGCTGATCCCCACTGTTTCTGGGCCTGTGGTGAAGCAATAGATAGATTGTGGCAGAAGGGTGCAGGGCAACAGAGTTGCTCACCTCATGGCAGCCCGGAAGCAGGTAGAAAGGGACAGGAAAGAGCTAGGGATGCAATCACCTTCAAAGGTACCTACATCCTCCAGCAATGCTCACCTCTAATAAGAGGAGCACCAACTAGAGAGCAAACCTCTGCCAAGGATGCCTCATCCAAATTGTAACCTCTCTCAGCTCTCTGACATGCCTGTTGCATCCCAATGACCTTTGACACACTGTAGGGTGTGCTTGGAGGAGCCTGGGTAGTAATGTCCTGTTTCTTGCAGAGCTGGGAATGGGAAATAGAGGAGCAATGCTCACAAGTCAGGTGGCCCCACTTCAAACCCTTCGCTCCTATCCCCTTATCACTGGAATTTGGGGGACCCAGGGCTTCATACCCAGAAAGCTTTCCCCCCCAGGTCACCCCAGCATAGGTACATCCCTGAGGCTACCTCTGATTAAGAAGGTTCTGGTTTAGCCCTTTGATCCTCATGAGACAGTTCATGTTTCAGAAGCAATTGGTAAAATGGATAGAGCTAAGTCAAATCTGATTTTCCTGGGGAAGAAAATCAGATTCTCTACTTGGTGAAGCAGACGGATATTAGAAGGAGGAGGAGCAATGAAACACAGCTCGCTCAGGAAGGGATATTCAGAGTCCTTAAGGGAGAGCAACAGAAAAGGAAATGCCAGCCTGGTCAGGTCAGAACATTGCAGGGAGCTGAGCAGTTCTCAGCCTTCAGGCCTCCTGACTTTCATGTACCCTAAGTCCTACAGATTTAGGCCAAGTCTATTTATTTGTTCATTTAAATTGAAGATCTGTAAGCTCATTTTCCTCAGCTTGAAGCCAACCACAAAGCCATTTCTGGTGGAGAAGATTTTCCCAGAGACCATGGGAGGTATGGACAGGAACCTAGCCTACAGTGGGTGGGACACTAGACTGCTAGACGTAGAGAATGAATGTCCAGCCCTGTCTCTCGACAGGAGCTAGCCCAGGAGCTGCCTCTTCTGAGGAAATGCCCAAATGTGCATGTGCCTTTGCTATTTTTCTCTGTTATTTGGCAAACATGCATGGCATCATTGGTATGCGTCAAGATCTGTAGGAATGCAGAGCTAAGTCTCTGCCTTTAAGGAGCTCTTCACCTGATAAAGAAGTTTCACATGTCTAAGTTATCCTGGGTGGAGTGTGCTGAGATCTGTGATGGAGGTACTTCCCAGAGGACAAGACATTTCAAGAAAAGATGCAGTTGGGGGCCCTAGGTGAATGGCAGGTAAAACCTTTCAGGAAAGGTTATCTAAGCCAAATTGTGAAGGATGAGTGGAAGTTTTCTAGAAAAGACATAGTCAGGAAATAGCACAACGAACAGCAAAAAGCCAAAGCACAAGGGTGTACCTGTTCAGAAATTTTGTTAGGAGATAGGAAGTGAGGAGGAAGGGAGAAAGGGCTGGAAAGGTGGGCTGCGGCCACTTGTATAGAAACAACTTGAGAACTCCAGACTGTTTCGTGAAGCTAAACATGATAGCCCCAGAGAAGCCTCAGAAGAAACACAAGGAAAAGCCTGAGAGAAAGTTCTAGAACGCATGTCAGACAGGGTTCATAGATCTATAATGGGTTTGATACGTAATGGTTCTCTTCTCTGCCTGAATATCAGAGCTTTAATAAACTTAAGAGAGTCTCCTAACTGTGATTGTCAAACAGGTGCAACAGAACTCTGGGTAGGGGTCATAGAAAGGAACCCCTACTCTAAGATATGAGGGCTAAGAAGGGAAGAAGGGATGGAGGGAGGGTCTCTAGGCCCCTCCCCATTGCAATCAGAGCATCTCTATTCTTTACATATTTGCTTGTAATTCAGTCCACAAGTATTTATTGGAAACTGTGCACGGATTAGGATTGTACTTGAAAACTTTTGCCACCGAAAAAGGGTGACAGTTACTGACACTGACACAGCACTCAGCCAGGTGAACCAACTTCTTGCCATGTTGTCTGTTATCCTGGGTCATGCCTGTGTACCAGGCTGGACCAGGGCACAAACAGCGACCACCCCCACTACAGTAGCAGCCCTTCAGTGAGGGCTGGACAGGAGCAACCCAGGCAGAGAGAAGCAAGGTGCCATATCAACCTGTCTTCCTCCAAACACAGGCGACACATACAAAGAGACAGCCCAGGAAGGCAGAAAAGCTATTGAGCACACTCAGAAGAAAATGGGATGTCAGCCAGCTTGCGGGCAAGCAGGGGTGAGCCGATAGGCCTTCGAGTGTATTTATGTATGGACAGACAACAGTGAGGTGTAAGATGAACAAAAGTTCAGGCAGTGTTGGCAGTACCCATACCGTGACGGCTTCCTTTGTGCCCAGAGTCAACTGGGCACTGAAATAAACCCTTTTGTTTTGCTTTGATCACTTCTGATAAAACACGCTGCCAGAGATATCATATCTTTGATCTCTCGGCACTGATGTTAAGTCTCTGGAGCTCAATAGCCTCTCCTTGAGATTAATTCTTCATGGCACACTCGGCACCACGCTGTCCTCTCCCATACATCACAGACAGTCACGGGTCCTTCTGGCCCACTGCCTCGGTGGTTTACCCGCAGGCTGAGGAGAAAACCCCTGCACGCTCCCTTTTCCTGGCTTCTCCTTACCTGATACCCACATGGGTTAAGCCCAGTTAACATTGGAAAACAAGAGCCCAGTAAGCAAGCACTAGAAGATGGACTTTGATTCCTGAAGTGGGTATTTTCTAGACTAAGAGAGACCTTAGTAGGCACCTCTCTGAACATTGGTCTCTTCATTTGAAAAATGGGAATACAGATATGTACGTTAGCCCTCATCACACTGCCTGACACAAAGATGACAGAGCACCATAACTATTTACCAATAAAGAATCCATTGGCCATTTAGTTGATCTACAATGAAAAGGAATACATGAAAGTTGTTGTGGTTTTATTCAAAATACAGTCAGGATTCTTGGCTCCACTCTTGGTAGGTAAAAATGCCTCAGATTTGCTTCTTGATATCAGTATTCAAATGATGATTCACTGGAATCCAAAAGGGAGAGGGGAGAGAGAGAGAGAGAGAAGGAAGGCAGCTAATGCTTACACCTGGATTCCATCTTAGCCTAGCATCTCCAGAGCAGCTGATGAGGCGTCTCCATCCCTCAGAGAGAGAAAGGTTTTGCTCCAGCTGGAAATGTATCCAGCCCACCCATCTCATCAGCAGCCCCTCCCACAGCCTGCCAAGATCTTTGGAGAGGGCTGATAGGGAGTGACATGACTCAGAACCTCCAGGGTGCCCATCTGCTAGCTCACTCACTCTGCGTCTTGTCCGTAAGAGGAATGAGCTATGACAACACGTCTGCTTGTGCATGTGTGTGGGTGTGCATACATTTGTATGTCTACAGGACAAGGGCCTTGATTGATGATTAGGATTTAACATAGTATACTACCCATGTTCAAAATGCAGGGAAAATGAAGCAACTTCGATAATAAGAATAAGAACTCTCAATAGGAGATAGTTTTCCTGTTGCCTTAACAGACCCAGGGTATATCAGCACAGCCATAAAAATGGTGTTTACCTGTATCCCCAGAAGAAGATTTGTGGTTGACAAAGAGCCAGACAAGATACAACAGCTGAAAAGCGAAAGCCTCAGCATGGCCAGGGATCTGCGTACATCTCCTTTAATCAGCATGAAGCTTCAAGACAGCAATCAGATTACCAGTTAGTTTTCTGCAATTGTGTTCTTGAATAGAAGAAAATTCCCAGGAGCCCTATCTAGGGAAAAGAAACAATGAGGAGTTTTTACTCTCTTGCAAAGTATTTTGAGTGTTTTGTTGATTGTTGGGCTGGGCTTGTTTCTCAGGGTCCAAGTCCTGACAGGCATATGTGTGAGGCCCTCTCCCTGTTCTCTTCCTTCTTCCCCTCCTCCCTTCCCTTTTCATGCCACATCCTTTTTGCAGTTTAACAAACATCAATTAAATACCTGTGATATAAACATGGTGTAAGTACTAGGAATATAAACCAACAAGACAATCACTAGCCTCAAAAAAAAAAAAAAAGAAAGAAGGCAGGGATGGGAAGGTGGCTCAGTGGTAGAGTGCTTGCTTTGCATGCATGAGGCCCTGGGTTCGATTCCTCAGCACCACATAAGCAGAAAAAGCTGGAAGTAGCATTGTGGCTCAAGTGGGAGAATGCTAGCCTTGAGCCAAAGAGCTGAGGAACAGTGCCCAGGCCCGGAGTTCAGGCAAAAACAAAAAACTAAGAATATGGAGGAGTAGAAAATGGGTTACAGTGGCTCCTGTCAATAACCCTAACTACTCAGGAGACTGAAGTTCAAAGGATTGTAGTGTGAGGTCAGCCAGGACAGAAAAGTCTACAAATCTCTACCTCTAAAATAATCACCAAAAAATTAGAGCTGGAGACATGGATCAGGTGGTAAAATGCCAAATGGACAAGTAAGCCCAGATAGTAAAAGGTCCTTAGTTTAAACTCTAGTACTGGCACAAAAAAAAATGAAGAAAGACAGAAAAGGAAGAAGGAAGGAAGGAAGGAAGGAAGGAAATTATTTGGGTTGATTGCTTTACTTGAAATCCACTCTGGCCTTTAATTTTAAAAGCCAGGGAGAAAGGAGTACAGAAAATGCTTTATTTCCTTTATTTAAAGTATGAATAAGGTAAATGTCCTCAAGTGCTTCATGATGCCACAGGTATGTGTGTGAGAGGCCAAGAGGAGCAAGTTTTTAAATATTGTTCCCTTGCATCCAGGTGGCATAAAACAGAGTGACCTTCCTTCGTTGCCTTCAATCGTTCTCCCCAAGCAGGGTGGTCTGGTTGAGCCTTTTTCCATTTGTCTTGCATTCTATTGCACAAATAGAACTTAGCCATGGTGATATATGTGGACTGCGTCTACTAGAAGAGCAACTGCTTTCAGTGGGGAAGGTTAGCTCTACCATGTATCAGTGCTGCGGCCTCTAGCTAGATGCCTTGGAACAAAGATGATTAAGCCATAGTCCCTGCCCACCAGGATCTCAGTCAACCACAGGAATCCAACAAGTCCTGATACCACAATACCCTGAGCCGTGTACAGCCACAGAAGACTATAAAAAGACAGAAGGGAAAAAGAGCCAAATCTGTCTTGAGAGACCAAGGATAGTTTCATGATAGAGGAGACACCGGAAGCTTGCCATCTAGTGGGAGAAATGAAATTTCATGCAGAAATCATTATGATACAGGAGGCAAAGAAAACATCATGGTTGCAAGCAGGAAGGTTCTAGCTAGCTAGAAGATAGAAGGGTTGGATTGAGAGGTGAAATTTGGCCTCAACATTGCCAATGGATATTTTCACCATTCATTCTTTCCACAGATATCACTGAGTTGCCATTACATTATCTACATCAGAGGGTATGTGATAATCTAGAAGAGATAAATATCCTTACCCTCAGAGAGCTTGAATTTCAGTGGGAGGGATGGGGAAAGGTAGAGAAAATAAATAAAGACTAGACTAATAACCTTTCCTGGAAAGGGCTAGTTGGTAATATTCTAGGCTTTATGGGTTACATGATCTCTGATGTAAGAACTCAATTTTGCCATGATAGCACAAAAATAGTTACATAAATGAACAGGTCTAACTGTGTTCCAATAAAGCTTTATTTACAAAAACAAGGGGTGGGATGAATCTAGCCCATAGGCCGTTCCAATATAGTGGAAGTTGCATGGACAGAAACACTTAAGAAGAAAACAATACAGCAGGAGAAGGAAAATAAAGGCAAGAAATGTTGGAGTATGGGCTTGAAATGATTTCCATAATTCTATAAATGGTAATGAGACTTCCTGTAGGAGTTGAATGGGAAAACAATGCAGGGACCAGGAGGAGAGAAAAGAGCAAGTCCAAAGTCATGGAGAAGAGAATGAGTATGTCATGTTCAAGTGCAAGCAAAGAGATCACAAGAGGGAACAGGCTAGTTCCAGGCACATCACTTTGGCACAGAGAATGGAGGTGAGCAAGTACTTGAGCCCAACAAAATGCCAGGAGAGTGTTTTGGCCCAAGCATATGGATGTACAAGACTGGAAATGGAAATTGCAAAACATCCTCAGCAGCCTTGAACTCTGTGTGCTAAGGAGCCCTGACTTTTTTCAGAAGGAAGGACTTTCCTGGGATTCCTCTTCTGACCAGACTATGCACAAATACGCGCCACAAACAAGGTTTCCACTGTAAGACACCGTCTTGGTGTTAACCATATGGAGCTGTCCTAAGTTTGGGACAGTGCTGATAACCAGATGGCTCTATGCATGAAACTGCACCTGCCTCCTTGAAGTAGTACAGCACCACCTTGAACACAGAAAGGGAAGTGAGAGTATGAGGCCCTGAGTTCAAGCCCAATACACACACTCACACACACACACACACACACACACACAGAGTCAGTCTGGGTACAATATTCCTTCCAACTCACCTGATATTTCTTTGGCAGTCTGTCCCAGAGAGTACTTTGACTTCCAGCCAAAATTCTTCTCATTTCACAGACCCCCTCCCTTGCCAGCCCAGCTGGTAGCCAATTAGCTTCTTCCCTGGAAATCCCAGCTCTTCATTCTTTCCTCTTTCAGGCATGTAAAGTAGACCCTTCTTCCAGACTGTTCCCAGTCCCTCCTTTCTCTTCTCCACTTTCTTCTGCTCCCTGACCCTCCTCATCTTTTTTTTTCCAGTGCTGGGAATCAAACCCAGGGCCTTGCACATGCTAGACAAGTGTATCACCCCCAAGTTACATCCTCAGCCAGCTGGGCACCCCAAGGAGCAAAGGCTGGTGCAAGGTGGTGCAGGGACCAGCGTGGCAGCAGTCGAGGTGGGGAGAAAAAGTCATTTTCCAGAGAAAAGATTAATTTAGACGTTCTAGTAGAAGAGAGGTAACAAAGATCACGTCAAAGACTGTCTCCTGAGCAAGAGGGAGAACAAGGCTACCCTAGGCTGAGATGGAACTGATTTTGACAATATCAGCCAGTAAGTAATATTATATGGAGAGGGAAGACTGAAAATCAGGAGCTAGTTTGGGTGGGTTATATTTTAGAAACTCGTAGGACATTCAAATAGAGATGTCAGAATGGGGTGGATGGTACTGAAAGGCAGAGAAATAACGACAGTAACCTAGGGAGTAAAGGTGGCAGGTGGACAGACAAGAGGAGCTCTAAGTCTCTCTAGCATTGAGGAGTAAAACAAATGGGAAAGATCTATAAAAAGAGGTGGAGGAAGTGGAAGCCAGCCAATGAAGTAAGTGTGGATCTAAGATACCACTCTCAGAGAGCCTAAGAGAAGAAAGCATTCAAATTAAAAAAAGAGCTATTAGCTTTTCCATTACTGTGACCAAATACCTGGGAAAATCAACTTAAAGGAAGAAATGGTTATTTGGGCTTCATAGTTTCAAGCTTTCAGTGAAGAGATACTGGGCCACGTTGATTTGGGCCACGTCAAGGCAGATATCATGGTAGAGAACACGTGGTGGAGGAAGTCTATAGCAGCTGGGAAGCGGAGAATAAGAAAGGGAGGGGCCACGGTTCCAATATTCCCTTCAAGACCACACCCCCAATGACCTAACTTCCTCTTACTCAGCCCCACCTCCAAAGGGTTCCACCGTTTCTCAACAGCACACAGGCAGGGAACCAAGCTCAACGTGCATAGCCTTTGGAGGATATTTATGATCCAAACCACAGCTCTAGCCAAAAGGAGGAGTTGTCCTTTGGATTTGTCCATGTGGAGTCATCAGTTAGAAACCTTCACTCGTCAACCTTGGAAAGAAATGTTTCAGTGGAGGACTGAGACAAAATCCGTATGATGGGTTTAAGAGAGAATGGGTGAAGGGGAATTCACCTATCAGATGAAATAGGCCATGAGAGACTGCTCTTGTGTGTCCTTTCAAAGAAAACACCGGAGAGCAGCTGGAGCAGAAGACAAGGTTGGAGGAAAGTTGCTCCAGTTATTTTTTTAATGAGAGAAACTAGAAAGTATTTGTAAAATGGTAATTAAATATAGGAGAGCAGTAAAGGCGCTGGACAGAGCAGAGGGAAATGCTTGGATTGATGTCCACAGCTAGATGAAAGAGACTGAGATCAGTTTCCTTGGGGGAACAAAAAGGCTCCATGAGATTCTCTAACATCATACCAATGTACTAGTATCCAGAATCTCCTGCCTAGCCAGCTTGGGATTACCCAAAGCCCATAAACCTCTGTGGGAGCTCCTAGCCTCTCCACCTATAGCTTTCCTGTCCCTGGTGAACTTGGGAAATCACTTGTCTAATCCTCATTTTCTTCACCTTAAATTTTGGCTTATTCCACCCACCCCCATATGATCACCGCAAAGAGTAAATGAAATAACATCTCCAGTGCAGTCTATCTCACAATAGAAGATAAGTTAAAGTAGAGATAAGTAAAGGCTAGCTCCCACCTACCCTCTCTTCTCCCATTTGTCCTCTAAGGTTTCTCTAGGGACATCTGACTCCTCTTGAGAAACTCACATGACCCTTCTGCTTCCTAATACAGCTTAAAAGATCAACTCGCTACAGAGAAAGAGGGCCGGTACCCACAAGCTGCCAGTGTCCCCCATCAATCTCCCTCCCTAGATTTGTGTCTGCAGCTTTATGCCTGTGAGCTTGATGAGTCATCTTTCCATGACTATTCTCTCGCTTTCTGTACAGCCCCTTCGAGTTGGGCTTTGTATCCTGTACCTGTAGGCAGTTAGGATCTTCAAAGAGTTATTTCCCACAGAGTAGAGTCCAGCCTGGGAGCCCCACCCCTCCCACAGAGCCATAATGGCAGGAGAGAGAAGCAGACGTGCGGATTCAGTGCTAGGCTGGTCCAGCCTAGCCTGAGGCAGAAGACAAAAAGAGGGCAGCAGGAAATGGAAGTCTGTCCTGGCACACACTCAAGGGAGTAGTGAGAGATATTGTCAGCCCTCAGACACAAGCCTTCCTTGTAGCCCAAAATTCTGTGATGCCACCTTGCCCGGGTAGATCACTGAATCCCTGACCTAGAAAGACAAGGTTTTTGTCATGAGGAAAGGGATGTTTTAACTTCCATACACGAACCTCTGGAGGGAAAAAAAATTTAAAGTTCTGTCAAAACAGGTTAGCATATTAGCAATCACGGCTCACTACCATCTGTATTTGTTCCATTTGTGGCGTTTATGATGGTTATCCACATTAATTATTTCGCTGCAAAAGTCCCTTCTAATTTCTGAACACTGTTATTTCTAAGAAAGATGGATATTAGATACGCCACACATCAGCACAGGGTGGCATTAGAGCATGCTATTAAGTTCAGATGCTGAGGCTCGGCAGAAATAACTCTGCTATTTGTAATCGCAATAAAGTGTTTTATGTTGTGGCTCAAAATGAGGAACAGCATTGATAGAAACTCACTTCGTTTGCCAATGACCCTGAACTCATCAAGAAAGACAGAACCCAATAGGCCTGGGTGGTTGAGCAGTCCAATAAAGCCAGGGTCAGTATACAGGGCCACGTGTGTATTTGAACAGCCATTCCTGGGCCCAAATGAGGTTCTGCAAGGACCAGTTACCCATGAGAACTCCCAGAGATTCTGACTCAGAGAGATCCAGTGAAGGGTAGCCAGGTGCTCGAAGGTTCTATACACTTGAACAACAGTGGTGTTAGTCTACCAAAGTACTTTAGTTTATTAACTATGATCTCACTAAATATCATCTACTTACTAAATATCATCTATTCTCTCCTAAATCTACTCTCTCACTAAATATCATGCCGGCCTTTGAAAGGAGTCTTTATTATTATCATTCCAAAGACACAACAGGATAATCAGCCTTCCTCCTCCTAAATTCCAATGTCAGCCTTCACAAAGGACAACATGGGTTAAACCACTAGAGGCTACCAAGAGCCTCGAATGGCAGACTGGTCCAACAGGAAGGTCCAATTCCCTTTCTGGAGTTCTTTGTTTAAGTGTCATTTGAGATTCTGATCTGAGGATCAACTGCTTTTTCTCAAGATCCCTTCCAGCTCAAGCATGGTTCTCTCATTTGCTCATTCACTTGGCAAAAATGTCCCAACCATCTGTGATGTGCCAGGTGTTAAGCCAGCCATAGGCCCATTGGTGTGAGGGCGCACCCTGCCTGGTGAGGGAGAGAGACAACCAAAGCAAAGCACTCTGTGGCCTCAAGTTGGGAAAGAAAGCAAAATAGACGAGATGAGGTGCAGGACAAAGGGAAAATCAGCCACTAGGAATCTGTTTTCCAAATGTATAGCCTACCCAGATTACCACTGGAATGCTCTACAAATTCAAGCTAGCAAATAATTTTGTCTGACTCCGGCTAGTGCTTTAAACAATTGAGTTCCTGTTTCTTCTAGGGAGATAGCTCCGCCTGGTGGTTGGAGGCCCAAGTTTTCACAACGTATGATATCATCATAATTGTGTTTAATAGATGGCACTTAGATGGGAACTTAGAGAGCCTTGCAAGCAATTGACTGCCAGAAAGACTGCTAGTCTTGAGGCACCTGAAGCCTCTTATATTCCTAAGTTGGAATGCATTCTTCCTACTTCTTTGTGATTCTGGCCAACGTTATTAAAAATCTGAGCTTTGATTCAAGGTGATAATCTCAGGCAGAATTGGTGTAAAAAGTAAATGAGAAAATGAAATGACACCTAGTTCAATGCACGGCACATAGTAGGTGCTTGAAAAGTATCAGGTCCTTTTCTTAGCTTCAAAGTTCGACCTTCTTTCTACTCATCTTCTTCCTCCCCCCCACACTTTGCTCCATCTTTCTTTCCCAAATCTTCATCCGATCCCTTCTTCCTTCTCTCCCTCCTGTCTTCCTCTCCATCTCCTTTCTCATCACTCCCCACCTCCTTTACCTCCCTGTCTACCACTTCTTTTTCCCAAATTTCTTCTTCCACCTTTCTCCCTCCCAGTCTCTTCCAGAAGCATCTCTGAAACTAACATTGGACACACGGAGACACGCTGTAAAGATGAATTGCATCTGGTGCTAAGAGAGGAAGCATTATTCCATTAGTCAATAACACTGCAGCCTGCTCTCCTAGTCTTCGGAGGGGCACTGAGCGCTTATCTGCACACTTCATGCTGGAACACTGGTCCCACTGCCCCGCTTCGTCTGTGAGGATGTTTGAACATGTTGTCGTCCCTCTTGGTCTTTTAAATTCTCCAGTATTTGCATCCTCCTGCCTTCTTATCCTTCTCCCCCTCCCCTTGCCTCCCGCCGCCCCTGCCCCCTCCCTGTTTCTTCCTTCATCTTGCTTCTCTCTTTTGTATCACTTTACTTGCCGGCATCCCTTCCCTTCTGCTTTTGATTTGCACAATGGCCCACATTCCCCTCTATTCCCAAACTGCATTTTCTCAAGCAGCCTGCAATATCTCTTCCCTGTCACTGTAAAAGCTTTTTCATCTCCATTTGGAGCCATTTGCCCTGATCATTCCGCTCTTTGAGATCACTCTGATGAGCCCATGTGGTCTTTGGCTGTCAACAATCCCCAGGAAAGACAAGCATGTGCTTACAACTTGCATTTTAATTTGGCGACCCCCTCAGAGGCTGGCTGGTGTTGAGTGGACACCTCCTGCCTGGCCCAGCCTGGCCCTGATGGTGTGGCAAGCTCTTTGGGAAAGAAACTGGAAAATTCTGAACCAGTGTGTGTTTCCTTCCCTCTTCCCCCAAAACTGATGCTCTGGCCAGGCGCTGGTGGCTCACGCCTGTAATTCTAGCTATTCAAGAGGCTGAGATCTGAGAATCACTGTTCAAAGCCAGCCCAGGCACAAAAGTCCATGAGACTCTTATCTCCAATAAAACCACTAGAAAACCGGAAGTGGCGCTGTGGCTCAAGCGGTAGAGCGCTTGTTTTGAGCTGAAGAGCGCAGGGACAGCGCCCAAGCGCAGAGTTCAAGCCCCACAACTGACAAAAACAAAAAAACTGATGCTCTGGCAAGGGATTGGGAAGGAGAAAGGTGGAGAAAGAGAGATAGGGAAAAGAGACCAAGGCTAGCGTTCTCAATTGGTTCCTTTTATAGCACACTTCTCTTTAAGGAGGAAAGGAATGGAATTATCTGATGACAGAGCAGAGGCTCCCTCGGTTGTCTGGGCACTGTTCCAGGGTGAAAGGGTAATCAGCTCATGCAGGACCTGACTGCTAGGAATGGAGAGTTTCCAACCAGGCAGGCTCACAGAAAGCCTTGTGTGGAAGTTTCTGTCTAAGAACAGGATTAACCTCAAGTCGCCCTGCGGCTTGAGACCTGGATGGAGATAGGAATAGGTGCTCATATAAACAAAACCCCACCCATCCACTAGAGGGAGCCTCCCTCATCGTAGTGGGATTTGACATCTTGAGGATAACCCATTGCTTTGATTGGGTTTCTTTAAAAGTTGATTCTAAGAGTCAGTAGTTCATTTCAGAGGGTGATCCGAGGAAATCCCAGAAGGGAAGGAGGAAAAAGGAAGTAATCAGGAAAAGTAAGGTAAAAAGCCAATAAAGGATCCACCATCAAATCCCCCATCCCACTGGGTTTCTTTGCAACAAGATGTCCTCCCCCACCTCAGAAGTGAGGACATTGGAGTTATTCATTCCCACCAGCTGCCCATCCATCTTTTGTTGAGGGCTACTTCCCCAAGCAGTAATTCTCCAGTGCATGCCCCTTGCCCTGAGTATGTACTGAGCTGAGCATGCACCTATAATGTCCCCTCCCCTAGAGAGAATCAAATGCTGTCTCTGTATGGATGTCAACGTGGAGGAGAAGTGGGCAGTGCCATCAGATAGCAGAGCCTAGCCTGGCCACATGTCCCTATAGGCCAGATTACTTTTTCCACCAAGAGTCAGACAGCAAATATAAGCTATAGATATACAATTCAGACATCTCTGTGGCCATTGTAGTGTTGGAGGGGAAGAAAAAGAAGGGGGAGAGCAAGAAAAACACCTTCTTCACATGACACCTGACTCTGTTAGTATACAGTGTGAACCAATAGGTATGCAAAGACCGGTGCCCATAAAACTCCAATTTTATCTAAACAGAGTTGCATTTGTCCCATGGAATACCAATTGGCCTATTTTTACTCTTTTTGATAGACTGCGTCTTTTGAGGGCTTGCACCCACCTTTTCATGCGCTATCCCCTCGCAGTGGGGCCTTGACCACCTACCCAGCATTCATTTCTCTCCACTTCAGACAACCCTCTCATCATCTTTCACTTTCCAAATGCATACTCTGTTGTCTCAAGCCTCCTGCATTCACACCTGCTGCACCTGCCCACTCATCTGAGAGGCCTTTCTCCTTTGTGCACTTTCCAGTCTGGGCTCCTCAGAGAGGACGGCCCAGATCATTTGCCATCACACCCCCATCTCCTCCAAGCTCCGTTAGCGATCAGCACCATGCATGTCTGCAGCCCCCTGGGAAGCTGTGTTTTATAGGTTGCATTACAACCGAATGTCAACTTGTCCGTGGCTCCTATCAAACTGCGATTTCACAGAGATCTGGAGCCTAGCACATAGCACCTAGCCCCTAGTACCCAGCACCTAACATCAACACCTAGCTCTTAGCAACATAGTCTCAGTAAGTGTCTTATGAATGGCCCCAAATGCTTGGAACACCCAGACTGTACTTTCATTCTGATAACTGGCAGAATGATTTCTCCCAATTTTCTGGAAGAAGCAAAATGAAGGGGAGTCTTGACCAAATGTGCCATCTCCAGTTGTTTCTCTTCCCTCCTGCTGCTTTGAGGTTGCCACTAGCTACAGAACGCCACCTTGCACGTGAGCTCACGCAAGAGCTGGACACAAGCTCCTGATGCTGAGAACAGGGGTTCCATGCCAGAACCCTCACAAAAACCCTGCATTCTCCTGCTAGGTGTGGATGGCTCAAAAAGAGCATAGGAAAAGGACCTCGGGTCTCCACTTCCTCCTCTCCTTCCACCTCTCTAGCAGGCAGGAGACACTGAGGCTGGACTGTAACCCGAGGGTTAGAGAAATTGGCAGACTGCAGGACAGGCTCCGGGGCCCAAAGAGGTGCTGACATTCTGCCCTCACAGTGTTATCCAGGCAGAAGGGAGTCTGAGAAGTTGTGTCTCCCAGCTTTGGCCTCAGCCAAGTCCACTTGAGAATCAAAACAGCCCCATGTGTGCATGTGTACATTCTCTCGCTCTCTGTCTCTCTGTCTCTGTCTCTTTGTCTCTGTCTCTCTGTCTCTGTCTCTCTCTCTGTCTTTGTCTGTCTCCTCTCTCTCTGTCTCTCTCTGTCTCTCTATATCTCTCTCTGTCTCTCTCTGTCTCTCTGTCTCCCTGTCTCTGTCTCTCTGTTTCTGTCTCTCTCTCCCTCCTTCCTTATCTGCCACACAGTTCCTCTGGGTTGCCGGCAGCCAGCCATACTGTCACTTTTATGATTGCAGATAATTTACATTCAAACAAACTCTGACTCACTAGAGATAGAATGAAAAAGCTACTAGATGGGAAACATTCTTGCTCGCTGTATTGCTCTTCCCTTTCCTAGCATCTTTCACATCCAAAAGAGGACCGTCGGGAAAGGGGTTTAGCTAGCAGATGGCAGTCGCCCAGGTGCCGTGCAACTTAGAATCCATCTGAGAATCCATTTTGCATTCTTGACTTACCATGATGCTCTTAGGGTTGGTATTGCTTTTTATAATGAAGTGGCACCTGCAGCTCGTGCCTCGGTGTCACTGGAGAGAAGGACAGTGGCTTGAGGAAGCCTTGGCTTTGGGCTGGCACCGCCTGGGGACTCAAGAGGGGACTATATGAAAAGCATAGGTTCCTGAGCCTCCAACACCCCTATTGTCCTAAGTCCAATCTCTGAGCCCATCACTCCTAAGGCCGAATTTCTAGGTGACTAGGTGACAGAAGAGAAGCCATTCCCCACCCCTCCTTTATGTGAGACCTAACATGGTATTCGTTCTGCTGACCATCTGGCAAAACTAGTAATCAATAGCTATCGACAGTTCTCTTCAAACTTGGGTGGTTGTCTGCTCACACCTCCGGCAGGATGGACGCCCCTTATTTTTTCTACTCCCTCTATCCCTTCTGTCTCCCACTTGATCCATGGGAGAGTTTGCTCTGTGGATCTCAAAGCATTGTACAGCTTCTTGAAGTTAGAATTAGACACCTAAAGTGGTTAGCAGAGAGCACCAAGTTTCCCTGGGAAAAAGTAAACCTCCACAAGTCTTCTTCAGTTGAGGAAGAGGTTAGTAGCCTCTGTAGATAGGACCCTGGGACCCCAAATCCCTCATCCTTTCTTTGATAGGAGCTACCTTCCAGACCGCCTCCAGCCCCATCGACACCTGCACATTGTGAAGAGATCTACCAAGCTGAGACAGTGTGCTCGTGTGTTAGTTAAAGTTCAATTAATTATTTAAAGTGGTTATTTATTGAGGTTTTAACAACTCTGAAATAAGATTGGTGTTTGTGGCAGTTGTTAGATGTTAGTAATTCTATTCTTAATAATCGATCGTGATGTTTGACTTGGAATCACTTCTCTTAGTGAGTCGAAATCAAAACCTTTCTGTGAGACACCTAATTGTAAGTGAGACTAATTTGCTTCCCCTCAGGGCACCGAGGACTCTGAGTCCAAATGGGATGAGAAAAAAAAAATCCCACATCGGAGGACAGAGAAGGAGCCCCTCCCAAGAAGATACGAAGGGAGATGGTTTCTCGTGGAGAGTATCGTTTAGAGAAATTACGCCCCAAGCTCCCATCTGCACACATATTAACCGGAGCTTTAGAGACCTTTCTTGTCTCATTAGGAATATCAGCATGGCATGGAGGGAGGGCTCCTGGGATTCTCCGGAAAAGCAGAAGCTAGATCTCCATTCAGCGTGCCCAGGAAGGACAGCTGGCTCAATGGAAAGGATCGGGGAGGGATGGGGTTGAGGGGGGAAGGAGGAGGGTCCCCCTGCTGCACACAGGTCTGGTGTTACCTAGCCATTGCTGACTGATACCGCATAATGGTCCAACAAGGAGACTAAAGTTCAAATCCCAGACCCAACACTCATGATCTGTAACTCCTAGAGACGCATACCACCACGATTGCTCTGAGCATTGCGTCTCTTATCTCTAAAGCGGCCGTGACAATAATGATCTCACAGGGTATTGGGTAAGGATCAGATAGAGATCATGAATGGGAAATGCTGCCTAGGAGCATGGTAGTACTTAGTGTATAAGCACCATACAGGTGACTCACTACTGCCCACCCCTGTGGCCCAATGCCCAGCTTCCAGGCTTCTTCAGGCTTGGCCTCCTGGAAGCATTTGCAAGGACTGCTGTAACACAGTGCCTCCAATGGCTGCCGAAAAACACACATTCCTCTCCCTGCAATTCTGGAGATTAAAGGGCTTTCAGGGAAGGTTTCTCCCGAGGCCTCTCCCCTTGGATGGTCAGCTTCTCCCTTGTATTTTCACATGGTCTTTCCTTTGCACCTCTGTGTGTCCCTATCTTCTCATCTCACAAGGTCACCACTCAACTAGGGCCCATCCTAATGACCTCATTTCAACTAAAGTGCCGCTGGGAAGATACCTCAAAAAAGAAAAAGCATAGTCATCTTCTGGGGATGCAGGGATTCGAATGTCAGTATGTGAATAAAGGGGGACACAGCTCCACTTCTTCAACCTCTCCACACATCACCCATGGGCAGCTGTCTGTCTACACATTAGCCAGGGAGATGTGCAAGTGTGTCTTTCCTGTTTGCACACGGGACTTGCTATGCCCCACAACTGTTCAGGAAGGGATACGGCCAATGAAAACCAATAATGCAACCCAGGGTAGAGTGTAGAACAAGACCAAGCAGTCAAGTCAGAGCCACCACAGTGGGTGAAGGGTTTTGAAGGTCAGGAGGAGGGCTTGGAACTGACAACAATTTCTTGATTCTTCTGCTTGGGGATTATGCAAAGCATATCTCACGGTTATTGGTGGTACTAAGTAAAACCATCACAGAGCAGAGTACTGTTACTCCATGCAACATGAGCATTGCTCTCCCAGCTTGATCACCAGGGATGAACTGAGCACACAAGATTATAAAAAGACTCATCTGGAACCAGGCAGCCATGGCTCACGCTTGTAATCCTAGCTACTCAGGTGGCTGAGATCTGAGAGTTTCAATTCAAATCCAACCTGGGCTAGAAAGACTGTGAGATTCATCTCTAATTAATCACCAAAAAGCCAGATGTGGAGCTGTGGCTCAAGTGGTAGAGCACTAATATTGAGCAAAAAAGCTCAGGGAAGCCAGGGCTGGTGGCTCATACCTGAAATCCTAGCTACTCAGGAGTCTGAGATCTGAGGAACACAGTTCAAAGCCAGCCTGCACAGAAAAGTTGTGACACTCTCATCACCAATAAACTACTCAGAAAAGGCCAGAAGTGGCACTATGGCTCAAGTAGTAGACGCTAGCCTTGAGCACAGAGGCTCAGGGACAGCACCCAGGCCTTGAGTAGGTCAAGCCTCAGAACTGGAACTCACACACACACACACACACACACACACACACACACACACACACACACCACATACCCAAAAGACCCATCTGGCCATGACAACATGTCTGTCCTGAGAAGAGGTCAGAAAGTGTTGAGTTAACACTGATTAGGACAGTAACAGTGTGACTGAGGTTCAAGAGACACCATGAAGGGCAAACCACTGAATTTCATGGCATGTTGGATATAAGCAGTGGATGATAATGACAGGGAGAGATGATAGTGGATCCCATGGTCTTTGTTAGACCTGGCATGGCAGAGAATGGTGCGTTGGATAAAAATGGGAGCTGGAGAGTGGAGGGAAGAAGGAAGGAAGGAAGGCAAGCCCACCCTGGAGGTCAGGTGACTGTGAGGTAAAGACCTCGGAAGCATGGAAGAAATGGGAGAGTAAGTCTAGCTCTGTCAGCCAGCCATGGAGTGCTGCACTGAGATTACCACAGTTTGCACCATGCTTCCCTGGTGCCTCTCCTGGACCTTCCTTGGTCATGGGAAGCTATGTTGGAACTGTCACTTGTTAATTACAGGATGGCTATTGATGAAGGTGACTCCTGGTTGTATGTGCCCTGGGTGAGGTCTGAGAGAAAGAACTCAATTTCCTGCCTCACCCCTCCAGCTGTTCCCTTTAAAAAGAAAATTAGGCACCACAGTGAAATTTCAGATCCACTTTCCCATTTTCCAAGAAGAAAACAAATAGGATTCCTAAGCAGAGCGCTTTTCTGACTAAACAATGCCCTTGGTGAGTAGGACATTGTTATTCCAATATTGTTTATTCAGACTTTCTGGGCCTTCTCAGACGCATGATTTCACATACTCATTTTGCCTGCTTTAGTCGAAGAACAACAATGTAAGCTGCCAGGGAGGGAAGGAAAACAGGGCAGGCAGATGAATATTTTCTGACTCCCTGACCAGGGATTCTTTCCCATGTGGAAAGCAAAGAGCATAGGGAGACCCAGTCTCCTTCTTGATCAGATGACACATGGTGCTCTAGGAGCTAGGAGAATCCCCAGGTCCTCCTCCCCACCCCTGCCCCGCCCCCATGCTACTGGGACATCTGAGAGTGGTCTATTGATCAGTCTTCTATTTTATTCTCCACTTACTTGACCAAGCTGCCCTATATAACACTGCAAGTGGGTGAATGGTAGCCCACAGAAATGAAATGCATTTCCCAGGGCAGATTAAAACAGAGAAGTTGTGGCCCACAATGGAAGGGTTCTGAGGAAAGCTAGAAAAGAAATCATCAGTGATAGACAAAAGAATGAAGGACGGCCAAGGGGAAGAGCTTAAGAGTCACAATGGGAAGAAATCTTTCTAGTCCGGGAGAAATTATCCAGCGGGAAAGAGTCATTCTGAAGGAGTGCTGAGGCTAGAGGTCGGACTCGGTGATAGAGTGCCTTCCCAGTGTAAGACCTTGAATTCAAGCCACAGTACCACCAGACAAAAGAAAAGGTAAGAAGGAGTGCTGAAGGGAATAGATGTGGGGAGAAAATAGGTTCTATTAGAACTGAAATGCAAGCAACATGTGGTAGAGCATGCCTGTAATCCTAGCACTTGGGAGGCTGAGACAGGAGGATCATGAGTTTTTTGAAGGCCAGCATGAGACTTCATAGCAAGATGGTGTGTGTGTGTGTGTGTGTGTGTGTGTGTGTGTTAGAGGGGGGGTGGGGAGAAAAGAGGTGAAGAAAAAGAGAAGAAGAGAAGACAGGAAATAAAGATGGAGTGCCTTCACCCCTGATTCTGAGAGAAAAATGGCAATCACAGAGGAAATGTAGAGCAGAATCTTACTGAGGCAAACTTTAGGTATTGGCAGATGAATAGAGTGATCAATGGAACAAAATAAAGATCAGAGACAGAATAGCACAGAAATTTATAAAATAGTATTTTCCAGCAGTCGGCAAGGATCAATTAATAATATATGTTGTTGAGCAACTAGCTTTATAAAACATTTGGAAATAAAAGTTAACTAAGATCCCAACCTCACTCCCTATAGGAAAATGAATCTCACCACAGGGAAAGATAAACATGTAAAATTACAAAATAAGAAAAAGATAAAAATGTGTCACATATACATGTGTGCACCAGTGCATATGTGAATGCAGACACAAACTCAAAAACCTCCCAAAAAATAGTTCTATGAAAAAGAAAACATTTACAACACTAATGGCTGATAAAGAGCTAATTTCTTTCATTTGACATCTGAGAGTTCTTTCAACTCAAAAGGAAAATGAACTCTTAAAATCCAATAAAAGAAAAGCTTTTATGAAACAGTAGAACAAACTGGACAAAGGGATATTCACAGAAAAAACAGTTTTATATAAACATATCAAAAGATGAAGCACTTCAATCATTTATTGAAGAAAAGCAAAAATAAAGGATATTTCTTAATCTATTGAATAAAAAAGATGAGGTTTGGTTATATCTTCTTGCTCTTATAACAAGGGAATAAGAAATCAAGTAATTCATATACTTTGGGCAGGAGGACAAAAAAATGTGGCACTGCAGCTTTAGAGAATAATTTTGCAATAGCTGTCAAAAACAGATTGCATGCAATTTGTTTCTAGAAATTTAGCCAAAAGGTAATTAGATGATAGATAGATAGATAGATAGATAGATAGATAGATAGATAGATAGATAGATAGATAGATAGATAGGAAAATTACACATGTACAGAATGTCCATTGTCCATTGTTTTATCCTAGAGAAGAACTTGATATGACATAAATGTCTATTAATACTAAATTAGTTTCAAAATAGACATTTTGGTACATTCAATCAGTGGATTACTAATAAAATAAATCTACATTTCAGTTCTCTATTTCAATGTAACAAACCACTCCAAATGTAGAGGTTTGACATAAAGACTAGCATTTACTATCTGCCATGGCTGATGGGAGCTCAATGTATTCTGTAGCCAGTGTTTCATGTTTCTCTATGTTTATTTCACATGGTGTAACTTTCTCATGGATTCCCAAAGGGAACATTTCTAGTCCCCAAAAGCAAAAACAACAAATCTCATAAGGTTTTGTCTTGTAAGTTACATAGCATCGCTTCCTCCACATTCCAGTAGTCAAAGCAAATCTCACAGCTACACTGGTTCTAAGGGGCAAGGTGGAGGGGGGATATGGAAAAGGAACAACTCTTTGTAACCATCTATAATCGTTCACAGTGTACTTTCCATTTACACGCATGTACATAGCTGTAGATGCTCACATCTATGTGTATGCATATATACTTGTAGGTAGACATATCAAATGTGTAGAATTGTCCCCAATAAATTGCTGATAATTTGGGTGTGAATGAAAAAGACTGACATCTTAGTATTATTTGCATCTTACTACAAACATGGACAAGTGTGTGTATTCACATGTGTATGCACACATACAGGTGGTAACTAGGCTTTAAATTCAGGGCCTCATGCCCTCACTCTGACTTTATTTTGGTGGGGCTTACAGCTAGTACTCTACCCCTTGAGCCATGGTTTCATTTCCAGCTTTTTGCTGCTTAACTGGAGATAAGAGTGCTTGGGGCTGGCTCTCTGAACCCAAATTCTCGGGTCTCAACCTCCCGAGTAGCTATGATTATAGGTGTGAGTCACCAGCAGCAAGAGCATGTACATTCTTTTAACTAAAAACCTTTTCCTAAGAAAACCAATGCCGTTTATTGAATCATAGCAAGCTACGATCAGTGAAAAAAAGGTATAAATTTCCCACCTACATATCAACAGTCCCCGACTTGCAATGGTTTGATTCAGGATTGTTTGACTTTACATGTTGCCCTCAGCAAAAGGTATTCAGTGTAAACTTCTCTCGGATTTTGAATTTCTGTCTTTTATCATGGTGGCAATACACTGTAAAAATCTTTTCTCTTGATGCTGGGCAGTGACGCCACGTCACAGATCTTAGTAAACTGCCTCATATGTTAGGTGTCTGTGCTATGATGTTCATATATTAGGTCTATTTGATGCATTTACAACTTTTGAGGTGTTCAACTTACTTTATAAGGGTATAATCCCATGGGAACTTGAGGAGCATCCATATAGAATTTTGCTCCAAGATTCATTTCTCTCTAATTGTGATTCTACCTTCTAATGAACTGAGAGTTTCTAGATTAAAATATGAGAAAAGAAGGAGAAATACTGGGACAACAACAAGGGAAGGGGTACCAATGATCAACAAGTAATGTATTCATTTCCTTATTCATGTAACTGTAACCCCTCTGTACAATATCTTTACAATAAAATAAAATTTAAAAAAAAGAAAGAAGAAAGAGAGAAAAGGGAATGAGAAGGAAAAGGAAAGGAAAGGAAAAGACGAGGAGGGAGGAGAGGAAGAGAAGAGAGGAAAGGAGAGGAAAGAGGAGAGCGGAGGAGAGGAGAGGAAAGATCAGAAATAAGTAGAGGCAAAAGCCAATATCCTTGCCAAGGTTTCCGGAGAATTCTACTTTCCTTTGGCAGGTGCGGTGGGGGTGGCGGTACCTGTTGTGAGCCCTAAGGCCTTCCCTCTGGAGGATTCCTAGCTAGTTTTGTCACCAGCTCTGATGTGGCTCCTGTGGCAAGCCTTAGGCCTAGTTTAGACATGAGAGTTTAAAAAAAAAAACACTTGCTTAGACAGACAGCCAAAAGCAATTGTGGATGTCCAAGTGTCAGGTGGAACTCATACTTCCCCTTCTTAGCCAGAGGTCATAAAAATCAAGACATCAAAAGCTATAGCACTGTCTCTGTGCAGAGAACCAGACACCTATTTGTGTAGGGGCCACAGCAAGGACAGGGTGGCCTGCTGGAAGAAAGCTCATCAGAGCCACACCCCAAGGCTGAGATCACACTCTACTGGTCAAGTTCATTCAGACTTCCTAAGTGGAAAGGTGGGGGACTGTCAGTGGGACTCCTTGCTACCATCACTTGCCAGCTTCCTTTCTGAGAGTCCTGACTTCTTCCTGCCTCCACCTCCTCCACCTTTGTGCCCATGTTCGTGTACCTAGAGGAGCTTCCAGGAGGAAGCTGCACCCACTAGGTCTACAGTTAAATGGAATGGTTGTGTGCATGCAGACTCCTGTATGTGTATGTGCTCAGATGCGTGTGCTTTGTGAATACCTGATGTTCAGTTGTTTGCATGTGCAGAGATGTGTGAGTGTGTATTGATAGGGTTCTGAGCCTACAAATCGAGAGCAGGGGCTAAGTTACAATCACAATGACTGTAAATAGCAAATACGAAGGTATATCTGTCTGCATAGGCATGTGAACAGGAGAGAGTGAGGAATGATTCTGATGTGGCATTTCTGGAACATTGGCCCAAGCAATCTGATGCTCCTATTTCTTCTTCCTCCTTGAAGAAGAAGAGTAAAGCAGGAAATGTTCATGTCTCCAGCACAGTGACTGCTGGCCCTGACCCCTGTGGGATAAGGATCATCTGTACTAGGAGAGAAATCATCCCCTAGACAAGGATGATCGAACCAAGGGATGAGGATCCTGTCCTCTGAGAGAAGGCTTTTGGGAGCCGGAGCATAGGCCCTGTCAGTCAAAAGGTCCAGACCCAGGAGTCCCCCCTCCCCTGTCCATCAACCCCAGGAAAACTGACATTTCTTTGAAACAACAGAAGAAGGGTAAGAGCATAGACTTTGGAGTCGGCCAGTCCTGTGTTCAGATTATGGCCCCTCACTCCCTATGTGACTGGCCATCGACAAATTGTATCATTCTCTAACCTCACTTTTCTAATCTGCAAAATAGGGGCAGGATAACTCTATCTTCCTTGTAGGGTACGGAGAAGGGTAAAATACAAAGTGCAGAGCCTAGCACATAACAGGTGAGCATTAATTGGTAAGCATACTACCTCTGCATGTATGGAATTATCATAATGAAACTCCTTTGGATAATTAATATATGCTACTTTTAAAAAAGACGAGGAAAAGAATGCTACCTCTGCTGCTGCTAATGATGATGATGACGACAACGACAATGATGATGATGATGACTCTATATACTTCTCTCAAGAGTTCTTTGAGTAGATCTGCTGCAGAGGATAGCTCTAGGAGCTCTCTTTATCCATCAGCTCTGCAAATGGAATGTGTGCAGGATACAACCAGCCCAATGGCCTGCTTCTGCCTGTGTGAAATAATCCAGACCAGAGTAAATAGGAAGGAAATGATACTGCTGAAAGGAATCCAGGTCTTCTGGGTTATTACAGTGTCTTTGGCCTCAGCTTGGCCATTATCCATCTGACAAGTATTCTCAGATTAGAGAACATGCAGTCCAATCATCCTCCTCCAGATTCACCATCAACCATCCTCCCTACAACCCTGAAAATAAAAAGTCCTCAAGAAGCCAGGCACCAATGGCTCACACTTGTCATCCTAGCTACTCAGGAGGCTGAGACATGAGGATCACAGTTCAAAGCCAGCCTAGACAGTAAAATCTATGAGACTCTTCTCTCCAATGAACTACCAAAAAGCTGGAAGTGGAGCTGTGGCTTGAGCAGTAGAGCGCTAGTCTTGAGCAAAAATGGTCAGGGACAGTACCCAGGCCCTGAGTTCAAGTCCTAGGACTGGCACCAAAAAATAAAACAAAGTAACAGTGGTCTTCCAGGGTACAGCCAGGAAAATTTAAGAAAAATAGCAGCTGGCACAGCCCTTTAAGGCTGCTCTTGTGCAAACTTGTCCGTCCTGAGGATAACTTGGGTGCAGGATGGTATACAGTCCCTTCTGGTTTTCCTTAGGGACATCACACCTTCTTGTCACATCCACTGCCCGCCCCTCACCCCCCCCCCACTGTGTTGAGTGCTCAGTGCAGGGGAAATGAGGCAGGAAGGCCGCAGCTGGTGTTTCCAGAGAGGAAGTGTTCATCCAGCATCCAAGCTGTATTTTGCTCTCCTGGACTTTATCCTAAAAGGAAATCCCCCTGTGTCTGCCAAGGCTCTGGGGGCTCTATTACAGCCAAAGCAAAGGGTTTCAGTGTTAACCTCTCTCCAGCACCTCCTGACGTCAGCTTCAGAGGGTAGATCCAGGCCTGTGAAGCGTACTCACGGAACTCTGCATGAAGGTGTGACATTGGCAGCGATGAGCATAGCAATCATGACCTCATCGATTTGTAAACTCCTGTGCACTTGGGGGAGCGGGGAGAGATTTTGCGTTATTTGTTTTTCAGTACTACTTGCACTTCCTCCATCAATAAATAACATTCTGAATGACAGGCTCATACTAAGTACCTTGCTTACAACATGATCTCATCCTCACAATAAACCCAAAAGGTGGACATTGTTTGTCCCAGTGAAACACTGACCTTAGCTGATGTAGCAGGGCCCAGAATCAAAGTCAGGTGCCTTTGACTTCCAGCCCATGTTGATAGTCTTTATGATTTACTTACTAATTATATAAGTTGTTGCCTTGAGATACAGAGACTGAGACCTAACAAATACGAAATATCAAATGACTCACCCAAAGTGACGCAACAAGAGGTGCTGGTGGCAAACACCTATAATCCTAGCTGCTCAGGAGGCTGAGATCTGAGGATCTAGGCTCAAAGCCAACCTGGACAGGAATGTTCCTGAGACTCTTATCTCCAATTAGCTACCCAAAAACAAAGCCAGAACTGGAGGTGTGACTCAAGTGACAGAGCACAAGCCTCGAGCAAAAAGGCCAAATGAGAGCATGAGATCCCTGAGTTCAAACCCCAGTACCACCACCAAATAAATTAATTTCATTCACCTAGAACCAAACTGAGGCCCTGACTATTACTGCCTCATGTAAGGACCTTAGAGTTTTTTTAAAACACCCCCTCAGAATCCATGTTGGCACCCTCATAGGATATTTACCTTCCTACTAAATATATAGGTGGAAAAGGTAGGATCCGGGCCAGACAAGGACTAAGCCACAATGGGCCCTGCCTGCTCCCCGTCCTGAGAGCACTGCAGGCCTCCTCCAGGGAGCTGCCTCGAAAATGGCCAGGCCCATCTCTCCCTCTGACCTTTTCTCTCTGCCAGTGAAGGACATTCAGAAATCCCATTCTTTATCTAGCATGCTGTAAGAGTTCCTAAGTAGAACAGGAGAGACGCAGAGAAGCTACTCTAAAAGCACCCAACCTAATGACTTTCCCAGGGGTCTTCCATTTCAAGAGGCCAGGCTTAGGCTGACAGGTGTGGGCTCTCAGTCACCAAGGAGAAAGAGCCATCGATCGGGAGCACTGATGCCAGCAACATCTCCAGAGCTGCTCTGGGCAACAGCATGGACACAGTTCCTGCTCCCTCTCCCCACAGGACTGAGAATGCAGGAAGCTGGGTGTTGCTTTGCATGCCATCCCTGGGATCTATACTGAGAGATGGACACAAGAGACCAATCACCCATGGTGATGGCTCATCTAGGAACTACCAGGAAAGGGGACACACACACACACACACACACACACACACACACACACACACACACACACACACACAATCCATTCATCATCACTACAACTGTGTTACTGTGAAATGAACCTTGATGCTGCAAAGTGGCTGAAATGCACAGAGTTAATATCACTGTAGACACCTTGTTTAATTGACCCTTTCAGGACAATACGGCGTGGTCTCTGCAAAGGGACACTGACGTATGTCCAAGGCTTTCAGAGACTATTTTAGGATGAATGGACTGCTGGGCTGGCTTTTGTGGGTTCTCATGAAATGAAATGAGGCTGGAGGCTTTAATTCTGAGCTTTGTCTACCACGCATGAGGTACTGGGAGGGGCTGAGGCAGGAGCTGGGCTTAAAGGGACTGAGCTCATTCATTAGCCTTACACTGCTGAGGGCCATGGGTGCAGGGGAATGAATACCACACCTGGAAGGAACATCTCAGAGAGATGCTGCCCACACACACACACACACATTGTTGCTGTAGAGCTGGGAGGGGATTACTGAAAAGCTCCACTGTGCTGATACAAAGGGTCAATGAGTGCCTCTCCTGCCCCTCCAGTCCCATCCCAGGGCTCAGGCTGCTTCCTGAAACCACTTTCCAACCCTCTGAGAATGATGTCAACCAAGTAAACTTGGGGCAAAAAGCCAACAAGGGACAGACACTCAACTGAACCAGGAACAGTGAGAAAAGTTAGTAAAGAAGAGGATGACACACTGACCACAATGTGGCATCCCTAGATGGCCTTCCAGCCCTCTGTTCAGGGAGTCTTTAAGAAGAAAGAGTCAGGTGGGGCACTGGTGGCTCACGCCTGTAATCCTAGCTACTCAGGAGGCTGAGGTCTGAGGATCTCAGTTCAAAGCCAGCCTGGGCAGGAAGTCTGTGAAACTCTTATCTCCAATAAACCACTAGAAAACCAGAAGTGGCACTGTGGTTCAAGTGGTAGAGCACTTGCCTTGAACTGAAGAGCTGAGGGACAGTACCCAGGCCCCAGAGTTCAAGCCCCACAACCAACAAAAAGAAAGAAAGAAAGAAAGAAAGAAAGAAAGAAAGAAAGAAAGAAAGAAAGAAAGAAAGAAAGAAAGAAAGAAAGAAAGAAGGAAGAAAGGAAGAAAGGAAGAAAGAAAGAAAGAAAGAAAGAAAGAAAGAAAGAAAGAAAGAAAGAAAGAAAGAAAGAAAGAAAGAAAGAAAGAGAGGCTGTAATACAGGATTTTTTAAAAAATCAGTGGAAGCCAGGCATCTGCAGCTCACACCTAGCTACTCAGGAGGCTGAGATCTGAGGATTATGTTTCAAAGCCAGCCCTAGAAGAAAAGTCCCCATGCGACTCTTAGCTCCATTCAAAGTAGTAGCACACTAGCCTTGAGCGAAAAAGCCAGGATACAAGAAAACCACATAAGAATCTCATGAAATTGACTGGCAGGCATTTCCCTACCTCCCACATGACTCTCATATGTTTAAATACCTTCAGACGTGGTAGACACCTACTGGACCCTTAGGCTAGCTGAATAGGATTGGAAGGGAGATGACTATAATCTGTATTACTTTATTATAACCACTTGTGGCCAATGAGACTTTGAATGGGAAGTGGTGGGGTATTTGATTCAAGATCCCCACTCTGAGCTGAACCCCCCAGGAGCAATATCTTTTGCATATGGTCCCTTACATTGCCCTTCATTCATTCTGCAAACATTTTCTATGTGCTGGCATCTGCTGGGCCAAGTGTTGGGGCTGAAGGGGATGGTGAGAAATGAATGACATATTTTCCCTGCTGTGGAGAGATCAGAGTCTAGGGATAGATGTGAACATAATATAAGTGACTATAACACCATGAAGTATTCGAAACAAGCAGTAGTAGTAGTAGTATGTCTTAAAAGTATTACAATAAAACAGAACGCCTATGTGCATCTGATCACATGAAATAATATTTATTGAAATGAATTCCAGGGAATGGAAACAAATGGTTGCTGTTTTGGGTTTTCCTTTTTTCTTTTGTTTCACTTTCTTCTGTTTTTGTTTATATGTCTTTGGGAATGTAAAGGAAGGCACAGAAGTGGAGAGACAAAGGGTGAACAAATGTAGCAGTGGCATTTACCAGACACTATGTTGAAAATATACTATACAGCCTGTGGGTAGGGATGGGAGGGAGAAAAAGTGGGAGAAAGCAAGGGAAGGGGTGACATTGTTCCCCAAAAATGTACTCATTACTTGGCTTATGTAGCTGTAACCCCTCTGTACATCACTTTTATAATAACAATTAAAAATAAAAATAGAATGAAAGAAAGAGCTGGCCTGAGAGGAGCCAGCAAGAGAGAGGTGGGAAAAAGATACTCCTAGAGGGCCAACACATGCAAAATCTCTAGGTAAGAAGATGTAAGGTGCTAGCTGGTAGAGAAAGGAAAGTCGCATTGTTCTTTTCTGGCCAAAGCCATCACCAGGAAGGAAATATTAGCTGGCAACAATGATGTCAGACTTTCAATTCTCAAAGTAGCCCTATGGGTGTTAGCCCCATTCTACAGATGAGTAATGAGGGTGGGTTTGACGCAAGTGAATAGCTGCAGTGTTTAATGAGAAGACTAGAGGGAAGGAGCAGACAAGCATCCACACCATCACTTCTCCTACTAACATTGCCCTGGGAAAGGGTAAAGAGAAGAAGAGAAGGGAGTTGACCAATGCTTTCCATTGATCCCAAAAGGAATGAACTCTACCTATCAATACAGATGCCTTTCAATGATCAACCAAGTCCAATTTATAAAGCATTTTCTCTAAGAAAGTATTAAGCTGTCACCGCATCCATTCTCCCAGCTTGCTCATCCAAAACAATCCTCAGAACATTCCAGGGAGAAGTTTCCTGACAGCCTCTTCCTCCTGTCCTCCAGGCTCAAGGCCAGGAAGTCCTATCTGGCTTCTCTTTTCTTCCTGCACAAGTCTTCATTTCTTATAACTACCTCTTTCTTGTCGTTTCCTTCACTGCTTTCAGCCTGTACTTCACGAAGCGTCTCTTCCGTATCATCTCTCCTTTGTGCCCCATCAAAGCCAGCCCCACATGCCACCATGAGATCATTTGGTTGAAAGCAAAGCTCCCAACACTTCCTACCCCCGTCCATCCAAAACCAGTATAGCCCATTGTAGGTGCTCCGCAAATGTTTGATGCATTTTTTGACACCCTTCCTTGGGTCTCCATTGTCTATTCACACATCCATCTACCTGCCTCTGGAGCTTTCCTCCACCAGATCCCAAGTTCTTTCATTGCTCCTTGACACTTGGCTGGTCACGCTAGCAGATCCCTGCAGGGAGTAAAGTCTACTCCACTCTGACCAGGGCAGGCCCTCAAATGAGAAGTCTCCACGCATCTTCCCTCTCCCATTTCCCCATGACAAGTGACTTCCATCAATCAAAATCTTACTCGATTGATGCCTCCAGGGAGCTATATCGAGTAATTCCAAAAAGATGCATTTGAAGACACATGTACTTAAGGAAGAAGACAAACAAGATGTTTCTTTTCATCTCAGAGGTCACAAGTCATTTCCGTGCTCTGAATTTTGTATTTGTATCTATCTGTTAAAAATATATATCAGTAACTGTCACCTCACCAAATTTTTGTGGTGGCTTAAGGGGGAAATGTATGTGAAAGTGTTTGGAAAATGTTTTCTCTAGGTTTAGCTGTGATAATTATAATGAACACTTTAAAATCATAATTATATGCAGGGGGTTTTTGCCCTGATAAACTCTAAATCTATACTTTCTATTTGTCTCCTTTCTTATTGGGAGGTGGTGGTACTCGGGTTTAAACTCAGGACTTTGTGCTTGCAAGGCAGGCGCTTTACCACTTGGAGCCATGCCTCCAACCCTAAATCTGTGCTTTCTCATACAATGGCCATGGGCCTCAGGTGAGCAGAGAGCACTAGAAATGGCTAGTTGGCCAGTCCAAAATGCACTCTGCTGTGAGTATAAGTATATATCAGATTTTGAAGATTTATTACCTTAAAAAGGTAAAAGCTTTAATAAATAATGTGATAGTGGTTCTATAGTGAGTTAATATTTTGGATATTTTACCTTAAATAAAACCAACTAGTAAGGTTTTATTTCACAATTTCATTCCATTCATTGAATGCGGCTACCAGCAAGTTTATATGGGGACGGGAGCCTGCATTCTGTTCCATTTGGACAGTGGTTTCCCCCAGAGAAATGCAGATGTGTTGTATTCATCCTTTACAGCACCTTGTGGGAACGCGTTAACACACCGTCAACTGAATGGGTGAGGCGATGTGAGTCAGCTGTCTTCTCCATCCCCTCGAAGCTGGGGGAAAGTTCTAGCCTGTGCTCTTAGCCTGGGTGAGGATTGGGAAAGGGATGGGGCGTGCATGGAGGCGCTGTGGCTCTGCCAGAATCACCTCCTGTGATGTTTTCCTGGTCCTGCCCACCTCTGGTGAACAGGCCACACCCCCAGGGTACCACAGTCTCTACTCTCCTCATCCTCCAGCAGCCCCGTGGGGGGTGGGGGGAGAGGGCGTCACCTTCACACTCTGCTCCTCTCATTTTCAGTTGTCCTATGACCAGTTTCCTGAGATGAATTAGGAGGTGGTTTTCTATGGGAAAACAAAGCTGCCTGAGAAACGATGCCTGGACACCCCCTGGCATCTTCAGCAGCTTCCTAAAAGCATGGCTCCCACTGAACAGGTCCTACTGTACATGCTGCATGGGAAAGGCCAGTAACTTGGGCAGGAAGCCTGGAGCCTTTCCTACTGGGCTACGTGAGGAGGCCACCTGTTCTCTCTGGGACTCGCTGCCAGAGCAGAGAGAAGAGCCAAAAGCAGTTGGAACTGCTAAGAGGTCTGGCTCAGCTAATGCATGGAGCATGGTCACTCCTCCTCCTCACTGAGCTTCTCCTCTTCCCTTTGGACTCCTCTTCCTCCTCGCTCTGGCTTAGACACTAGGGCACATTCCAGGAATAGCCCAGAGCAGATGGCCTCACAGCCTACCACCTGGGGACACACAGGCCAGTGTCCACCAACCCCTTCCTAACCACGTCAGGGATGATGGCTTGTCTATCTGGGGCTGACCTACCCAGACAAGCCAGCTGATGAGGACATCCTAGGTGTATGTGTGGTGTGTGTGGGGGGGGGGGGTAATGGACCTGCCACCTTTGCCTCTGTAATAGCACTGGAAGAGATTATATGACTTTTAAAAATAGAGTCATAGCAGGCCTCCGAGAGGGATTTGTCTCTCCTGAGTGTCTTTTCTTGGGGATGTGTGTCAGAAGGATTCTTAAATCTTCAGAAAGCCCTCATCTCTCCAGGAGCGTGTGAACGCAGTTGCAGTAAGAAACAGTAAAAACCTGCTGATAGACAGATGGAATGGTGTAATTATTCGCAGGAGGGAGAGAGGGAGCGTTTGCTGAAATTATTAGTGTGAGCAGACAATTAGAGGCCTTTCCAGAAGACTACACTTTTCCCTCCCATCTGCGCTCCATTTAGGAGTTTTTACATCCACAATGCTATTTCCTCCTCAGCTGTGCCATCATTTGCCATTTTGCCCAAATTATTATTGTGCTTGACTTTGCGTTTGTTCAGCCTTCCAGCAGCATTGCCATCTTCTCTGCCTGCTGCCAGATCACTCACTCTGGGCCTCCTCACGTCCCTCTCCCTGCGCATCTCTTTCCATTCCCTCTCCCTTTCCCTCACTGCCTTGGTCTCCAGACAAGATCTCCAATAGCTATGATGCATGTGGCTGTTACTTGAAACCTGAGTAGCATGTGACTTCCTGTGCAGTAATGGGAAGGGACAGAGACTCTGGGACAACCCAGAAGTCCTGAAGGAAGCCGAGCTCCTGGGATAGATAATTTCAACATGTCAAAAATCCTTCAGTTTGGGGTGTAGCAGTGCATGTCTGTAATTCCGACTACAAGGAGCTTAAGTAGGAGGATCACGGTCCAAGGCTAATCTCAGGCAAAGAAATAAGACCCCATCTGCAAAATAACTAAAACAAAAGGACCGAGAGGCATGGCTCAAATAATAGAAAACCTTCCTAGCCATCGTGAAGCCCTGAGTTCAATCCTCAGTACTGCTACATGCACAAAAAAGTTAATTGAGATGTAATAATTGCACACATTTAAGGGATATAGTGTGATGGTTCAACACATGTAAAAGATGCCTTGATCAAATCAGAGCAATTAGCATTTTCCTCTCCTAATCATTACTTTATGCTGGGAGCCTTCCCATTCCTCTATTAGCACATCATAAAGCATGCAGGAAGTTCATGTGACCGACAGTCACCCCACTGGGCCTTGAAACACTAGAACTCATTATTCCTTCTATGTAGCTGTTTGGGTTCCCACTTGGAGTCTGTAGCTTGGAGTAGAGGAAAGAGCCACTGTTCTCTTCTGATCTAATTTTACTTGGGTACAGCGTACCAGGGTTGACCTCAAATGAGTCTAAAGCTGGCTGGGGCTTCATTCATACTCATTGTTCATTTAGCCATTCATTCAATAGTCACTGAGCACTTACTATGTTCCAGTCTCCATGCTAGGACCAGGGATCTAGGAAAACATAGGAACCCCATCTTCTTGAGGTCCTATCACCTTCTAAATGAAGAGCCCAAACAATTTCAGTGGGAACTGAGAAGGGCCATGAGCTTTTTGAACAAAGGTGGGGGGGGTGGAGACAAAGAAAGAAGTGATTATCTCGGTCTATTTTATGTTGCTATGACAACATACCTGGGCCCAGATAGTTTAGAAAGAATAGAGGAGTATTTGAGCCACGGTTCTAGATGATAGGAAGCATGAAAGTGTGTCACCCACCTCTCCTCAGTATCTGGTGAGGGCCTCGTGCTGCCTCATGATACGGTAGAGGACTTCCAGTTGTGAGATGGTACAAGCGTGCCAGCTCGGGTATCTTCTTCTGCTTATATAGGCTCCAATGCCATCCTGGGGCCTCACTGTTGGTGCCTCATCTAATCTAATTACTGCCAAAGCCCTCACTTCTGAACATCATTATCATAAGACATCAGGGAATGAGTTTCCAACACAATACCTAGAGGACATGTCCAAACCATCGCCATTCCAAACACTCATGGTTCTGAAGGAGTTGGAGAGGAAGCAGCACCCAAAGGAAAGAGACGTTATGAGCCAGGTAGAGACTCAAGGAAGGACATTCTGAGCAAAGGAAATCGCAGAGGTACAAAGGCAGGAACTTTGAGGAAGGAGCTGACAACTACTGAACGCAGCTATTTTCCCCGTCCAGCCCTTTTACCTTTTGTTTAGTCCTATGAGCCACCTGTAGGTGGTCCCTGTTAATACATATGAAGACAGTGAGGGCCATAAAGGGTAAGTCATTTGCCTGGGAAACAAGTGGTAGAATTCAGAACCAAACTCACATTTGTGATCTGGCAAGAACTGCTGTGTTTGGACTATGAGGACCAATTTGTGGGTTTAATATGAGGTGCCCACAGGAGGATGGATGATTCCAGGTAGGAAAATAAGCTTGAGGTAAACTCACCAAGGGTCTGAGATACCATGCAATGAGAATTGAACTGTGGAGGTGCCACTGGGGATTTCCAATTGCAACTTGATGATCGGCAATGTTCGGCACATGCATGGAGGATGGCAGGAATGAGATCTACATCAGGAGGCTGGGAGCTGATCCATAAGACAGGTCTAGAAGTTAAGACAAGAGGTGGTGGGCCTCAGCCAAAGCCAGAGGAGGTCAAAGAAATTTGGTACCAAACCAGAAAAGAGGGATGGGGCAACCATTGAAGATGACTTGGAAAATGCAGACTAAAATGTTCACAGATGATGTCATGAACTACATTAGGGAATCAAGAAGGAGGAAGAGAAGGTATGGAAGAAAAGTGCCAAAGGTGAATTAATCAGGAAGGAAGCTATAGGCAACCAAGGTCTTTTCAGCCATCTGGTAAGACTGCCATGTCAGGAAACAAGATGCTGCCATGAACCAGACAAACTCACTCCTTCCCCATCAAAAGAAAGAATTTTAATAGTCTTTACCTGTCACCTGCTTGCATGCCCCTTTGAGAAAAGGATTCCCAGGCATCAAAGCACCCTCTCCTTACCTCCTCCCTCCCCACCTTGGATCTCTGTCTAGCTGAGATGCTTGCAATATAACAAAGCCCCATACAGGCACAGAGAACGAGGCCCCAACAACACAGTTAGCTTATAAAGCACTCAAGACAGGGGGGCATCAGTCTCTGAAAGTGTTTGCTGAACCTGGAGTGCAGGGACCAGGAAGACAGGGGGTGAGACGCTGGGAAATGTGGAAGGGACTGATGCCACTCAGGTATCATGTGACTGACCCTTTCTTTTTATTTAGAAGGCTACTCCTAGTGGCTCTGGGGGTCTATGAAATCATACATGGAAATAATAGGAAAACCTTGGGTCAAGAACCAGAATATCTGATTACTGTCCCAATTCAGATACACACTTTGTAATCTTGGAGGGAAAAAAAATCTTTCTTTTGATAAGAGTCAGACTTCTTCCTGCTATAACAGTTCCTAGATTATGCTGTCTTTGATCACAAGGACAAGAGATCTCAGAAATACTAGTGACTATATAGAAAATGAGCTATACAACTTGGGGATGGGGACGGGAAGGAAAAACTGTCCAAAAACAAATGCATTCATTACCTGACTTACATAACTGTAACCCCTCTATATATCACCTTTAAAATAACAATAATTAAAAGAAAATACTAGTGAGTTAGACCAGGGGAATTGCTACCAAAAAGAGCCAGGGATAGCAAATATCTTTCATCAACACTTAGCTCTGCTGCTGTCACAGCCAGAACAGTGTATAAACAAGCGAACGTGGCTAGGTTCCAATCAAGCGTTATTTACAGAAACAGACATCAGATTTGGCATTGTTTTTTGACATCCTTCACCTCCCCCCCTCCAGTGAAGAATATTCTGGACATTGAGCCTTCAATCTATTCTTCAATCCTATTGAGAGACAATGGGCATGGGTTAAAATAACAGAGCCGGAGTACATGGCCTGCCTCTTCCAGTTCCCATCCCAACTCCTCTTAGAAGGGAATCATACATTTAGTAAGCATCTATACTATACTAAGTAAGCACTTGCACATATATAATAAATCATCATCATCATTAACAATAGCCCTTTATCAACAACCTCTGACTTATTTTTGTTGTGATTGTTATATGGTTTGTGTGTTTTGGTAGGACTGGGATTTGAACTCTGAGCCTTGTGTTCATGAGACAAGTGCTTTATTATCTAAGCTAAACTCTCACACCATCACTTTTACTAGTTTTTCAGCTGAGATCTTGTGGTTTTATGCCTAGGTCAGCCACAGACTTAGATCTTCCTACCTTCATGCCTCACACGCAGCTGAGATTACAGGTGCGCACCACCACACCAGGTTCATAGAGGTTAGGTTACCTACCACAAGGTGACATTCCTGAGAACAGACCCTGATTAAAACTCAACCCCAGAGACTTCATATCATGCACCACCATCCACCAATCCAAAAATCACAGGTTCTTCTTTGTCTTGAAGGCTCTGTCTGTGCCCCCAAACCTGCCCTCAGAGCAATTCTCCCTGCACCCATCCTGGGCTGTGAGATGCCTGAGCCATCATTCTGCACACTTCCCTTGCTTCCTCTGCAGTATTTTCCTTTCCCCCCTTTTAAATGTCATGGAGCGTGATGCTGACACAATCAGACAGAATCCCCAGTCCAGACAGCCCCCAGCCAGGGGAGACACAACTCCAACACACGCTCGCTAGGATGCAATGGGAAAGCGCAATTCACTTTAAATAGATTCCCATAAATAAGCAATAAAACAGGAGCAGCCATTTGCAGTGAGCATTTCCAAGGTTTGATGAGCTAGGAGTTCGGACTGGGGGGAAAACAAAGAGCCTTTTTCATTATTTCCCCATCCCTGCAATTTTCTTTTACTGCCTGACGACTTTGAAAGGGAAAAAGTGAATGTAGCTCCCTTAGGAACAGAGCCTGCGCTCCCATCGCCGGCCGCAACTCGCCGATTTCAACTTCCAAATTGTCCAAGAGTTACTTTGTGAGCTGAGCCACTTTTCTCCACCTGTGTGACCTGTGGCTACCTTGGTCCCTCACCCTTCCTTCCATTAATCTTCCCAAACTTATGTGCTAAAACTTTCAGTGTCCTGGGAGAGAAGAGGGGCCTGGGGGAGGGGAGGATCAAGAGATTGAGCCCCAAACATCCTGAGTTTTATGAAAAGTGTATGTGGATGTTACATGCAGTAGAGACATTTTCAGTCTAGGCCTGGGCATGGCTGGAAATGTCTCCAATTTCTTCTAGCATTTTCTCTGCTGTCAGATGTGACTTGATCAATTAACATGAATGCAGAACTCTCCAGAGGCCATTCTGATGGGCAAATGAGATTGTCCTTCTAGATCCTCAGCCCGAGAGATGAGGCCTCTTCTCACTTCAGGGAGGGTGAGGTGCGAGTAGGAGGGGCGTATGCTTATATGCACTCACACATGTGCACATACAGGCACAGGTATGTAATAAAACACAGACTCACCTGCCCTAATGTGGTGATTTAGATGCTTCTATGTCACAGCAACATGGTTTGCCTTTTTGTGTCGACCGGTAAATGCATTCTTCACTTTCTGCAACCCTCCATAGCCACCATCTTCTGGTCAGAGCCTGAAGACCCTCCCTTTCCCTGGCCCTCTGAGTTTGGAGCTTCCAAATCCCAGCTATGCTTAGAATGAAAATCAGCTGCAAGAGCTGACTTTACTACTACTACTGCTGCTGCTGCTGCTAGTACTACTATCCAGGCATTCTTTCCCTTCCCCTAAACTCTCCAGTCTCCTTAGGCTGTGTTAGTGAGTTTGCAGCCCCAGCAGAGCAGCTGGCCTCAGAGTGGAGTTCTCTTCAGTAGGCCTACTCCAGGCCCAAGCTATAGAGACTGCACAATTGAGCATTTGATTTTTACATGATCATTTACTAGCCTCAAAATGTTTCTCATATGTTAGTTAGTCTCCTAAGTTCTCTGAAGACCAAAAAAAAAATGAACACACATACGCACATATCTTTCTTAATTATGCTCACAGCAGCAGTCAGCTATCACTGTGGAAAAAGTAGTGCCACTTTCAATGGCTTAAAAGCCTCAAGCATCTTGTTTTATTTTTATGATCTGGTAAATTTTTAAATACATGTGCATGTGTCTTCAGATTCTCTCTTCTTTTCCACTGGTACATTGTCTTTTCCCATGTAATAATAATAATAACAATTATTATTATTATATATAACTAATACATTCTTTACAACTATATGCATTTCTTATTGCTGGACTCTTTATATGTCAGCTGAGAAATTTTGCTACTCTGAGTCTGACTTAGTGGAATTTAGCTGGATTTATTCGTCTCTTACATTACACAATCTGAAGGTCACCTTCACATGGCTGGTGACTGTTGGGCTGTTGTCACTAATGGCAGACCTGTTTAGGTGGTCTATCAGCCAAGTCCTCCCAGTCCTGTTCACATAGTGTTGGAAGATTTCCATGAGAACAAGCAGAAGTAGGCAAAGCCAGATGAGGCCCATGCTCTGAACCAGCACAGCCTTATTTCTACCACATTCTTTTAGCAAAAACAGGTCACCAAACCAGCTCAGATCCAAGTGATGGGAAAATGATTTCCCTCCTTTGAGGGAACACTGAAAGTCACCTTGAATAGAGTCTGAATCCAAGGAGAAGTAGAGAATTGAAGACATTAGCCGTGCCTGCTAATGAGTGGATATATAACCTAAACTAGCATAACATTCCAAACTGAGTTTTGCTGCAGCCATACCCATTTCTACACCTTCACCTTCGTGGATACCTAGCTCTGTCTCTTCTAAGTTTATTGCTGGTATGATCACACCATGCCAATCACAGAGAGAAAGTCTTTAGCTCTGCCAAAGAGATCATCTAATTAAATAGGATCAAAGGATGAATTCCATCTATTGCTAGATGAGCCAACCTGTGAATTCATAAGATGGTAGTAAATCCATTGAATCCAGTAAGTTTTCATTACTCTCATTAACAAACGATCATCAAACATTCCAATCTCCTTCAGTCAAAGATGCTGGCCTGACCATTGCCCAGAAAAGAGCTCCAGGGTCATTGATGCTGGGAAGGGACTATGTAGCATTGGCTTCAGGCCAGCCTCCTTCCTCCATGGTAAGATTTAATAGTCATTCCACTTTGAGATTTTCTCTATCCCAATCAGGGCTATCCCATATATTTGTGGCCTTTCTCCACTTCTTTTTTTTTCATTTTTATTTTTTTAAATGTTTTTTATTGTAAAAATACTGTACAGAGGGGTTACCGTTACATGAGCAACGTAATGAGTACATTTCCTATCAAACATTGTTGCTCCTCCTTTGTTTTTCCCCTACCACCCCTTCCTTCCCACCTCCATATCTATACTCCATCCATCCAGCCTAAATTGTAAAGTTTATTTTTCGACACAGTGTCTTCTACATCCCATTGTTGCAATGGGTCAACCTATATCCCTATTTAAGCATTTTGTTTTTTCCCTTCCCCTCCCCAAATTAGACCAACATCAAATACAGTGAAAACGGGTTATACCGTGGGGGAGGGACATACAAAGCAACAAAAAAATATCACATGGTACATTATAAATACGTTAGAAACAATAGCAAGAAAGAAAAAACCACTTGTGTCCCTATCTTGGGGTTCATTTCGCTTAACATCATCTTATCTAGTCATATAGCTTTTGACCTTTTCTGCTTGTCCCAGACATATACTAGTTATTGCAAATAAGGGAAAGCATGGGACCTATGTTTCTTTGGGCCTGGCTTACTTCACTTAATATGCCTTTCTCCACTTCTAAGTACCAGCAATGAAAGAAGCAACACAAGTGCATTAAATCACACACACACACACACACACACACACTTTTAGTTTATGAATGGCTCTTCTTATTTACTTTTCATGTTTATGTCTATTCATTTATGTTTCTTACTATTTGGGGAATGGTGGAAGCAAAGATGTTATATTGGAGTTTGGAGAGTTGTGTATGAGTTGGTTTTTGTTTTTTCTTTTAAAGCTGAATTTTACCTGAGATTCATTACTTGGATAGTCACAGTGATTTAAGAAGGGCCTAATGTGGGGGAGGATGGGAAGGGATGGGAAGGGGAAACAAAGGAGGAGGCTACAATGCTTGATAAGAAATGTACTCATTATCTTGCCCATGTAATTGTAACCCCTCTGTACAGTATTTTCACAATAAAAGAAAAGTCACTCAAAACTAAAAAAGAAAAAGAAAAAAAGAAAAAAAAGGGCTTAATGCATGATTTCTGCCTTTTTATAATGTGATTTTTACTGTGGCTTAAAAACAAGACATATTGCCAGGCGCCAGTGGCTCACGTCTGTACTCCTAGCTACTCAGGAGGCTGAGATCTGAGGATCATGGTTCAAAGTCAGCCCAGGCAGGAAAGTCTGTGAGACTCTTATCTCCAATTAACCACCAGAAAACTGGGAGTGGCCGAAGTGGTAGAGCACTTGCCTTGAGCTGAAGAGCTCAGAGACAGCGCCTGAGCCCAGAGTTCAAGCCCCACAACCAGCCAAAACAAAACAAAACAAAACTACACAGCCAGGCTTACACCTGTAATCCTAGTTATTTAGGAGACTGAGATCTGAGGATCTTTGTTTGAAGCAAGCCAAGGCAGGAAAGGCTATGGAATTGCTTATCTCCGATTAAACACCTAAAAAACAGAAGTGGAACTATGGCTTAAAGGAGTAGCATACTAGACTTGAGGAAAAATAAAAAGCTCAGAGCCGCAGCCCTGAGTTCAAGCCCCACAACCAGAAGGAGAATAAAACAACAACAACACATAAACCAAGCATTATGGCACACTTATAATTCTACCTAATAGAAAGAAGCAGGAGAATTTTAAGTTCAAACTCAGACCAGGCAAAGGTAGGAAGATGCTGTCTCAAAAACAAAATTTTTTTAAAAAAGGGATGGGTGCGAGAAGAGAATGAGAAAGATAGAGGATAGCGGAGGAGGGGAGCAGGAAGAGAAGAGGAGAAGACAGGAGAGAAGGGGAGGGGACAGGGAAGGAGAGGGGAGGGGAGGGGAGGGGAAGGGAGAGGAGGGGAGGAAAGGGGAAAGGAGAGGAGAGGAAGGCAGGGGACATGGCCCAAGTGGTTGAGTGCTTACATAGCCTTTCTGGTCCTAGGATCAAAAATTAGTACTAAAAAAAAGCAAAAGCAAAACCATAAAATATACTGTCTAAACCAAAACATATATTCATTAGTATTAAAGATATTCACATCTTGTGAAATATTTCTCCAAATTGGCTTTTTGTCCTACAATTCCAAATCTCTGTACCCATTATAAAAAGTACTAGATGGAAAAGGTACAGTTGGGAGAGATGGGGGAGAAGGATAGAAGGAGTAACATTGATCAAGATGCTCTGTATTCATAAATTGATAGTTGCATTGAAAGTTCTTTGTACAACTACTTAAAGAAAATTAAAAATGTTTATAAGATGAAACAAAAAACAAAGGCCCAGCCGAGCATTGGTGGCTCAAGCCTATCATCTTAGCTATTCAAGAGGCTGAGATGTGCAGAATTGAGTTTTGAAGCCAGCCCAAGCAGAAAAATCCATTTCAAAAGCAACCAGTGAAATGCCAGATTGGATTTGTGGTTCAAATGGTTGAGTACCAGCCAAGTGACTGTGAGACCCTGGATTAAACCTCAGTAGTGGAAAAATCAACAAAACAAGACAAAAAACCTTCCTCTCTATCCTTCATACCCCTAGCCTCTCATGTTTCTGTAAATTTGACTTCTTTAGATTTTATATAAATGGAAGGAATCAGCCAGTCTTTGTTCTGTTTTGAGTGACTTATATCAGTTAGCATAATATTCTCAAGTCTCATCCAAATTACAGTATAAATTTCTTTTTTGCATGTTGGTATGTGCTTGACCTGGGGCTTAAACGAGGGCCTGAGCAATGTCCCTGGGCTTTTGTGCTCAAGACTAACATTCTACCACTTGAGCCACAGCTCTGCTTACAGCTTTTTGGTGGCCAGTCAGAGATAAGAGTCTCAGATCTCAGCCTCCTGAATAGCTAGAATGACAGGTGTGGGCCACTAGCATCTGGCCAAGTTCTTTCTATTTGAAAGCTGAATAACATACCCCAATTGTTTATCCACTCATCATCAATGAACACTTAGTTATCTCTACTTCTTGGTTACTGTGAATAATACTGCCATGAACCTGGATGTGAAACTAGCTCTTCAATACACTGCTTCCAATTCATTTGAACATATACTTAGAAATGAGATGGCTGAGTTCTGTGGTGATCCCGATTTTTTTAAAGTTTTTTATTAGCATAGATTACTTGTACAAGGAGGGGGGTCTCATTGTGACATTTACATACATACATGCATACCTTGTTTCCTGGCTGAACCCACCCTCTCCAGCTCTCTCTGTTGTTCCCCTTGCCTCTTAAAATATCAGCAGACTTTTTGTTCTATTTTCATATTCACCCTCATTCACCCTTGTTCTGTTGATCCTTTTCCCCTCACTGATACCAGCCTCTAACATAACTTCTTCTTAACCGATTTTAATCTTTGGAGTGACCTCCATACTGTTTGCCACAATGGTTGCACCATTTTACATTCTAGTAACAATGCACAAGGATTTCTGTTTCTCCACAACCTCCATAACATGTATTAGTTCCTGGTATTGTTTCTTTTTTAATAGTGGCCATCCTGGTGGATTTGAGATGATATTTCATTGTAGTTTTGATCTGTACTTCTCTGACAACTAGTGGTGCTGAACATAATATCTGCTCATGCTTATTGACCATTTATAGATCATCTGTAAAGAAATAGCTATGGCAATCCCTTTGCCCATTTTTAACCTAGTTATTTGATCTTTTACTGCTGTAACATCATTTAATTACTGATAAATAAGAAAAATAAAGCATCAACATCAGTCTATGCCATATCCTTTAAGTTCCTTTGCCAAATGTAACATGGCACCATCTTGAATTTTATCTTCATCATCGATTTGCTTTCCTTTTTTTTCAAACAAGATTTTACTCTAGCTACAATATATTCTTTCAAAAAGGGCTATCTTTGGTTTGGATTGAATTTAACTTCACACAAAGGATATCATGTAATATATATTCTTCTGTGACTTGCTTTTTTCACTCCAATTCTGTTATTAAGACTAATCCATATTGATGCATGTGGCTATTCATTCATTCTTTGTGACTGAGGTTTATTATGCTATTATGTACACACACCACAGCGCATTTCTCCACGCTCCTGTCAGAGCACATTTGTATTCTTCAAAGGTGCTGCTTTTTATAAAGAGTGTCGATGTAAGTGTTCTCAAACAAATCCGGCAATGTATCTGTGTGAGAGTTGTCTCTACCATCTTCTCAGGAATGGAATGGGAGGTCATGAAGAATTCACAGTCTCCATGAAAGTGGGTGTGCAATTTCACACTCCCACCTGCACTCATGAAAAAGGTTCTATAGATTCACATCCTCTCCAACACCTGAGAGTGTCATGCTTCAACAGTCTTAACAAACAAGTGACATTGGTATCCCCTGTACCCTTGATATGCATTGCCTTGACTATGAATGAAGTTGAATGTATTCTTCCTATATTTGCTGGCCATTTTGTTTCTTTAGTCAAGTTTAGAGCTGTGGTTCATCAAGACACTGCAAAGAAAGTGAAAACAAGTTTGAAACCAAAACTGGTTCTTTACCACACACAAAACCACATGACAAAGAGTATGTGTGAAGAATATGAACAAGAAGGTGTCTCTGAGCTTTTGTGCTCAAGACTAACACTCTACCACTTGAGCCACAGCTCTGCTTACAGCTTTATGGTGGCCAGTTGAAGATAAAAGTCTCGTGGCCTCAGATCTCAGCCTCCTGAATACCTAGGATGACAGATCTGAGCCACCAGCGTCCAGCCAAGAATATGAACATGAACAAGAATTTGAACAGAAGGGCGACAGCTCAGTTGAAAAGTAGGCAAGGTTGAGTGTAGTAGTGCAGGCTTATAATCCAAGCTACTGAGGAGGAAGAAATCTAGGGGGTTGTAGTTCAAGTGCAGCTTGGGCAAAAAGTTAACATGACCCGGGGCTGGGAAGGTGGCTCAGTGGTAGAGCGCTTGCCTTGCATGCTCGAGGCCCTGGGTTCGATTCCTCAGTACCACATAAGCAAAAAGAAAAAAGCCGGAAGTGGCACTGTGGCTCAAGTGGTAGAGCACTAGCCTTGAGCTGAAGAGCTGAGGGACAGTGCCCAGGCCCAGAGTTCAGGCCCCACGACCGGACCAAAAAAAAAAAAAAAAGTTAACATGACCCTTTATCAACAAACCTGGCATGGTGACACATGCCTACAATACCAGCTCTGTAGAAATGTAAGCAGGAGAATCACGGTCTGAGGCCAGCCCTGGGCAAAAATATAGGATGTACACACACACACACACACTCTCTCTCTCTCTCTCTCTCTCTCTCTCTCTCAAGCAAAAAGCACTAAGGGCATAACTTCAAATGAAAGAAAAAAAAGCGGGGATGGAGAAATGACAAGCATTTTCACAGAAAATCTCACAGTTACCAATGTCAGCCATGACAATGTGTTCGGACTCATGGCGGCACCCAGGCACCAAATGGAAACTCCATTTCAAGAAGACACAACTTTGTCCTTAGCTAGCTGTGGGATTAGTCAGAAGAGGCCGCATCTTCCTCCTTTGCCAATTGGAGAACTGAGTCCAAAGAAGGGGCTCACAGGGCAATTTGAAGCTAGGATTCATGCATAGAGGACTGCTTTGAGCCCCCGTGGACTTAAGACATGAAGCATTTTTTTTTCTTTCCCAAAGAGAAGTAGGTAGCATTTTCCCCACCAGAGTCCCTGGCGGGGAGTCTACCATCATTGTCTACCCAGTAAGAAAACAAAGACTAAAACAACTCCCAAACTAATGACCAAAAAGGGGGAAAAAAGCTATGCAGAATTAATTTGTCTCTTTCTATTTCCTAGAGCCAAAGAAATGGGTAAGCGTTTAGATTTCAAAGAACCTTTCTGTTGGGATAGGGGATTGTAGTTTTAAAAAGTGAAAGTCAGGCACCGGTGGCTCGTGCCTGTAATCCTAGCTACTCAGGAGGCTGAGATCTGAGGATCCTCGGTTCAAAGCCAGCCCAGATGGGAAAGTCCATGGGATTCTTATCTCCAGAAATCCCAGAGTGGTGCTATGGGTCAAAGTGGTAGAGCACTACCTTGAGCAAATAAACTCAGAGACAGTGCCCAAGTCCTCAGTTCAAGCCCTGCAAATACAGGAATTGAGTCATGGCAACAGGACTACTAGTGATCTTTTACATGGTCTGCACTGCTGATAAAGTCTGAATGAGAGTGAGGTTGAGCAGTTGACAGAGGAGTTTAAAAGAGTTACACCAGGAAACATTTTAGTCACACACACAGGGGCAAGCCTTCCTTCTCTGGGTTCCTCCAATGGTATGGGCAAGGCAGAAAGAGACAGACAGCTAAATAGGCCTAATGCATGATTCCTCTCTTGTCTTCCCACCTTTCCAAGGTGTCTGTCGCTTGCCATTTACAGGTAATCGCACGTGTCTTACCATATTTATTCACTTACCTGTCAAGGGTGCCTCTTCCTTGTGCAACCATGTGAAATGTGACTCACAGATTATGCCTTTGGTGCTAGCCTGTCAGTCCTACGAGCTTCTCTGTGGACATCCAGGTGGCCATGGGGAAGTGACAGGCTGGCAGGTAACTAGGTGCACCGACTTGAAGGGGAAATGAGAAAAAGATGGACCCTAGTGATGGAGGATAGATACCAAAAGACCTAGCTTAACAGGACGTCTCTTCCAATCTCCCAGCTGGGTTTGGATAGAATAATTACACATGTCTACCCCCAGGAAGTGTCAAGGTAAGATAGAGCTGGGTGACAAGAAGATAGTTGGAAAGTATAAAGCTTTTCTTCTCCTTCAGAACATAAGCTAGTTCCTTTCTCTCTGCCCCCCCATCTCCCTCATACACACACCATATGAGGTGTTAATAACAGATTGGGAGATACAAGGCTGGGGTCCCCGTTTTCCCCATAGAATGCGTGGTTCTGTGACCTGGCTAGGCTCATCCTCTATGATGCTTCATTTTCCCCAAAGGCTGGATGGAGAAAATTCTCCTAACCTGTCTTAGTCCCCGAGACTACTGGGAAAGCTCATGGGAAAACCATTTTTCTTAACTATTTCCAAGACTCTAATCACAGAACTGCAAACCTCAGACAACTGATATTTCCCGCAAGATTACAGAGGGTTGGTTTATGATGGGACAGCTCATGATCAATACATAATTCTCTCCCTCCCTCTGTCTGCCTCCCTCTTTCTCCCTTCCTCTCTCTCCCTCTCTCTCCCTTTCCCTCCTTCTTTCCCTCCCTCTTGCCCTCCCTCTCTCTCTCCCTCTCTTGTTCTATCCTTCTCCTTTCTTCTTCTTCCCCTCTCTTTCTCTGTCTCTCTCTAACACACGTACATGTACACACACACACACACACACACACACACACACACACTTCTATATAGCATCTTCATAGTGAGCCGAGCAAAAACAAGATTTAGGACAGATTTATCTCTTTCTCCTCAATCTTTTTGCTCCTCTTTGGAGTCTAGAGTGCTCGGGGTGGTTAGTGTTCAGTGCTATTAAACCAAAACTCCTTGTGACAGCTACCGTGTCTCCTCTGAGTCCACAGCATTGACAGAGACAAGAAAAGAGTTTATGAAATACACACATTTCCTCCCTCACACACACACAAAAAAACTAGGACAGCAACCAAGTTTATAAAATACACACAGCTTCCTCCTTACAGAAAAGTGACTATATATATTCAAAGCAATAACAATCCCTTCCTTTATTGTTTAATTATGAGCTGACGCAGTCAAGATAAAGGCCTGACCAATCCAGGGCTCAAAAGTGCCAATCATTCACTGGAGAAAGCTGAGGCTTACTCTCTCTCTCTCTCTCTCTCTCTCTCTCTCTCTCTCTCTCTCTCTCTCTTATATTTGTTATGATTTTAGTTTGTTCAGCAGTAAATGCAATATTGACATTCAGAACCTCAAGGAAGAAAAAAAAAGCAACAAAGAAAAAGAATATGCAACCAAAACATCATTAGCTTCAATATGTGAACAGTTTCTAACTAGGGGCCCTCGCTGGTATTCTACTTGCTTTTTAATTTGATTGGCCTCCTCCCCTTCCCTAATGTGTCCACAGAGGCATGTCTTCCAGTCAACAGTGTGTTTGCAATCAATATCTCTTATGTACAGCATGCATGCAATCACGTTCCCAGTGGAAGAGGAAGATTTTCAAATGCACTCGTCAGAGATCATGAGACTATGGCCAGAGCGGAGGGTGGGCGGGGGCAGAAGAGGGACAGGTGGGAGAAAGATGCTTGTAGGTGCACTGATTTATGAGGTTGAGAAAACATGGAGCTCTCTAGCTACATCTGTCTTCAAGCCCAAATTATTTTAGGCTTCTTGGGATTGACAGGCTAGCAGAAGCAGGAATTATTCTTAAGGAAAGTGGTGCATCATCTTCCCCTTGACATTTTCATAGATAAGATTATTTATTTCTCCAATTTAACTAGTGCCCTAGATACATTTTAGAGGTATTAAGTCTGTCTTCTCTTTTTTTTCCTGGATGGTTCTTTCCTTTCCTATTTGTGAGTGGGAAGAGGGGGTTGGAGGGGAGGCTGGACCTCGTGTCTTTGCCCATTTGGGGTCTCATTCATGTTGGCAAGGCAAAACCTCTCTCTTTGCCTGCCCTCAACTGTGGCCTTACCCAGCTTTCTCAATAGAGGATGGGTGAATGGGAAATAGCGCTCTCTTTCCATCTCCAGTTTGCAGAACAACAGTTGGCACAATAGAACCTAGTACAAGTTTGCCCAGTGAAGAAAGGGGGTCCTACGCATGAGTGAACGAATGGCCGTTAGCTGAGCCTGTGAGAGAGTGGCCGAGAGAATGCCTGGGACAAATTCAAACCCCATTGGAGCTAACAGAAAGCCCTGCAGTCCTCCCTTATCCTTTCTTGTCTCTGAAACTAACCATCTCCTAGGGACCAGAGAGAATTCCTAGAGGCTTTGGAGTATATTTCTCTGGATTCTTCACAGGAGAGTTTCCAGCTGGGTAAGATTGCCTCATTTCCCAAGTTTAATCATTGAAAACATGAAAATACCCTTTTCAAATAACTCTAGGCTAGGTAAATTGGGGGATGTTAGTTAGATTATGTCAGAATGTTGTATTAGGTAGGTGTCTTGTTCATTACTCTCTGTACCAATCTGAAGGAAACTTTATGATATAAATGGTAAGAGTTAGGGCAACTCTGTAAATTAGCTCGGGTAGGAAAGTAAAGAGGAAATAGAACTACGAACTCACTGTCAGGCATCAAGCCGGGCTCCACACATTTGAAAATAGAATTGTATCCGTTATTCAGCTTCTTTCTGTGATGGGATGCTTTGTTGCATCCATTCATGAACTTGAATCTTCTTTAAGATCCCTCATGATCTTTACCTAATCCCATTGACAACTGCCCCGTTCACCTCTAACCTCTTGAACCCTGTCCTCCAGCCACCCTCCCACTCGCCAGAATGCTTTTTTTCCCTGTTGGACTATTCTACTTCTGAATGAGACTCTTTCTATATCAGCTTCTCCCTAGTCTCATCTTGATAATGCTTCCTTACCTTCCAAAATCCAGCATAGGATCACATAGTCAGGAAACCATCCCTCTCCTACTGGCCTTCTACCAGTCTTGGTCATCACTAACCACACTGGTTAGTACTGACTCTTATCAAAACAGTAGCATTGGCCTCCCTTTGTCCTTGTGTCATCGATTGTACGCCACTGACCCATACGTTTCTTAAGAATAAGAGATGTCTTTGTCTCGGTAGCGTAACACCAAGCACAATGCTTTAAATGGACCATAAATGTTTGCTGATGAGTGCAACTATGTGGCTGAATTAATGAGAGAATGCTAGCTACCGTAAGAAAAAAAAAAGCCATCAACCTGGAGATGGCCTTGGGGAAACTGCACAAGCATGGAAATCTGCCTCTAGACAGGAATCATGATTCAGGGCTACTGTGGAGGAGAAACTCCAAGTGAAGGCAGAAAGCAGAGACCCTGCCCTGGCCTATCTGTGGGACCAGAAGGAAAGGAGCTCCTGGTAGAGTTAGCGACCTGCCTCGAGCAGGGTTTGCTCAGACTCTAGGCATAGTGCCCACAGAGCTAGAGCATCGAATACTTCTATCTGGTCAATGATGGCTTAGCTCAAGTGCCACAGGAGGGTTGTACATAGGTCCATTCTGGGACCCGGATGAGATAGACTTTGAATGTGGAGAGCAGTAGCTTTTCTAGGACATGAGATGCTATGCGAAGTGGCTGGCAGGAAAGTCTGAAGAGTTCCCTGATCCAGTGCCTTGCTATCTGACCCCGAGATGTGAGATGCAGTGGCCATCATCCAATGAAGTGAGAGTAACTGCCCTGAAAAGCCAAGAGGCTGCCAGTAGCGAGGAGACATTCATTGTCATCAGTGAAGGCTCAAAATGAGATGGAAACGACATGTCACAGCATTTTAATTCAGCCATTGTATTTTGGAATGTTTTAATTAAGGTTTATCGGTTAGCATTATGACTATAATCCCGAGAAGTGCCAAGCCTGCCCTGGCACGGGAAAGAGAGGAGGAAAATATGTCATAATTAAAATAATTATTAATGTAATCTCATTAAGTATAGATTATTAATTATCACTGCTGTTCTTAGGCACAGGGGCAGACCCCTTTTCTAATCGGATCCGTAGCTCATCAGTAGGTAGGATGTGTAGCTGTACTGGAAACCCAGCCCATCTGGGAAGGCAATCACGGACTCCTTCCCATAGCCTTTCCACCACAAGTCTCCGTCCTAAAATTCTCCTGCCCACAAGATGTTTAGCGAGTCTGGGAATGTGACTCCACAGTAGCGAGTTTGTCTAGCGTGCCATAAGGCCCTGGGTTCTATCCCCAGCACTGCAAAAATTAAAAATACAAAGTAAAAAACAACTCTGCTTAGTTCTGGGTGTGAGAGCCCTGGATGACTTTATTTCAACATCCGGTTGTGCAGTCACATGACCCTTCAAATGTCTACCCCCACCCCCACTACAGCCCTCTGCACAGAGTCTGTCACTTTCTCTGCTCTCAGGGCACCCGGAACCTACACCCTCATCCTTGCTCCTCTACACCTTTTCCAGGGCCTCACCCATGCTTGACAGTAAGCCGAAAGAAGTTTACTGTGTCTTTCACCTTTGTATTTCCTCAACTTCTGTTTCATCCCAGTATGTATGGGAATGGGTGTCTACTATCAACATATTCAATGTTCACTATTAGAGATTTAGAGAAAGAGGAAAGAGGAAAAGAGGGAGCAAGGACAGGAGAAGAGGAAGCTCAGGAGGTAAGATGAGGACAACGGTAGCTTTCCTGTTGAGGACCATGGGTGAAAGATCCATAGATTCTTTATAGGTCCTCAATAGGCCCTACAGTGGCCCAAGCCCACACTCTCCCCTCCTATACACACACACACACACACACACACACACACACACACACACACACACACACACACACACCACTACATCTCTCCACTCTTTGTAAGTATAAAATGACTAATGAACATCAAAGCAACGTGATTAGGTGCCCTTTACAAGCTTCAGTACCTGCCAACATAACGATAAGTCACACTGACATCCATAAATGCCTTCTCAGGAAATATAAACAAAAGAAGAGGCCTATGCAAAGATAGGAACTGAATTCTAAAGGGTTTGGTCATCCATGAGCCACATTAGACTTGCCTGGAGGGAGTTACTCACCAGAATCACACAGTGACATACTCCATCAGATGAACCCATAGAGTGGCTGCCAATGGCTTCCAGAACCTTTCTCAGTGCCCTAGGGTTGCATGCAGGTGGCTTAGGACCATTTTAAGGGTGAGGAAGTCAGCTTAACCAGAAAGCTCTGCTTTGATGTGCTTTTATGTATTGCTTCTTTGTTTAGATCCAATTTGTGAAAAAGGATTTTGCTGTTTAAAACCACAGCAATTTTGACAGCCTCTGCTCTAGCCCAACTCCTCCTTTTTTGAAGGGAAGAAATAGGTCCAGCATGATTCTGGGACTTCCCAGAGTCACATAGCTGTCCAGTGACAGATCTGGGCATAGATGCAGCACACTTCAGCCTGGCTCTTTCCACCACATCGCACACACATTCTTTCCCCCACAGCCCTGAACAGGGAGCTTCCTGGTCAAGGCTCTGAGCAACTGTCTTTAACTGGAATGTTCTTGTCTGGGCATCAGGCTCAGCTCGGCCCTCAGCTGTCAGTGGGTAAGGCCACACTACACCGAGCTGCCTTCCAAATAAAGCAGGAGAGGCGCAGAGCCAAACTCGGGGTTCTGGCTCCCACCCTCTATGAAGGATCTCTGAGGCCACAGCTCACACAGTCCCTGAAATAGGGCCAGGAAGGAGTGATGGGTGACCATTACAGACCAGTGGTGGGCAGAGCCACACTTGTCTGGAGCCTGGCCAGCTCAGCTTCTTGTTTATTCTCAGTAAGCAGGTTCACCTCCTGAGAGAAGAAGCTGCCAGACCTGTGAAGTGGAGCCAATCAGAGGCCATCCTTCCTCATAGACAAAATGAGTAAGAACTGATACCACACACTTGCATCCAGCTCCCGTCCATCAGACCATGATCTGCAGATCCCTGGGCTCCCTGGGTGCTGATGTTAACGTGATTCTAGTGATTAGAACTGACTGAACGCCTGCCCTGTGCCAGGTAGTGTTCTCAGAATGCTGCAGGGGAAAGCCCTGTCACCCTCCCAGGAACTGTCTGCCCAAAGTGGACGCCATTGCCCTTCCCATCCTCTGTAAGAAACAGAGGCTCAGAGAGGTCCCTAACTTGCCTACCATCACAAAGGGATTATGTGAAAGAAACAGAAGACCTTTCCCACTGCTCTTTGGCACGTGGGGTCATCCTCTGCTGGCCAAAACCATTTGTGGATATCAGGGGGTGTGGGATGCTCTCTCAGCATCACCCTGCCTAACCCACTTACAAACCACCAATGTTGAAATGGTTCAGCATCCTGCACTTCACCCCCAAGATCCAGTTCATGCCTTTGGAAGTTGCTCCAAAGATTCAGGTCAACACCATACACCATGTCCCATGTCCTAGTTTTCAAGGTTGGACAATATGGATCATAGAACCCAGATGATGGACTAAGGACTTAATATTGATTCTCATCCCTAAAAATATCTCATGTATGGAAAGAGATCTAAAAATTGCATAATGAGCCCTATTCTCTTTTTTTAAGTCATAAGCATTGACCTCTCCCTTCTGCATTTTTAAAAATTCCAATACCTATAAAGCTATTAGTACCTATAAAGGCCTTGTCATGACCGAGCATCTTAGTGTGAATCAATTTACCAGATCCCCTAGCCTTCAGAAGACCTATGAGGGATTCTGCATCCAGAGATCCTTGCTCACGGTAGGAAAAAGGCCTGAGAGAGGAGTAGGTTAAAAACAAATATTGATCCAACACTCATTCTGTATCACCAGATGCTCTATCACCTTTCCTGGACAAGATAGAAAGTGGTCCAAGTTTAAGGCTACTTTGGTGCTGTTAGGGAACATCTTAAAATGCTGGATACAAAACCTTTGACTTCTAGACTTAAGCCCTGGGTACCCTGTCCAGGAAAAATAGGCTATGTCTAGTTCAAGGACTCTAACATTTTTTTATATACTACCAGACTCTGAATCTTCACTGCAGCAACCCTGGGAGGTAATAGTATTATCCTCCTTTTACAGGTGAGGAAACTAAGGTTCCAAGAAAGCCACCTGCCTGATCAGTGTCACCAGTCCACACTGGAAAGTGAAGGAAATGACTATGAGGACATTCAAGAGATGTTTTGGGGAAAGGAGAAAAGGCTTTGGAGCCTTGCTTGCAGAGCCCATAGATGGGGTGTACTGGACCTGGGTAGGCGCCAGCTTTGTGATTCCCTCTCCTTTCTCCCAGCTGACCTACCTTTTCAGTAGTTAGGAGAAGGAAAATGATCTCATTGCTTTCCATCACATAATAGACAACACAGAACTGTGGCTCTAGAAAAAGCTGTCAAGTCCAATCTTGGTATCTGGTCTCCTGATTTCCAAACAAATATGTTCTTTCTTCCTCATAGATTGTGTGACTTTTCAAAACTGAGTACCTACAGCAAAAAAAAGTAAAGCAAACATCTTTCCGATGCATGGTTTCATATATTTGGAGGGGGGGTGTACATTTGATTCGCATGTACCGTGTTGTTTACCTCCACAGGACCTGGGATTCCCAAAGGCAGATTTTTCAGTAATCCTGAGGCAATATTATCAGCCTCTAGGTGCCTGGAGACTGCAGAGCATGAAGGTGTAGTTAATATGATAGGGGCAAACCAATGAAACTGCTACTGATTGAGCACCTACCCTGTGTGCGACACCACACCAACTGGGAGACAATGTGATACACTGATCTGTGTGCAATCACGCATGCCCGTGCATACATGTCCGTGGACACAGACACACATGCGCGCGTGCACATGCACATACACACCCAGAGGCAGTGTTTCCCACTTGGTCCTCTGCTTTCCACAAAGTGGACTGAAATAAATAAATCTCTACAAATGGCCTTCCTCATGTACAACCTTGGAAAGAAGTCCAATTTACAACTACTTCATCATCCCACCTACATTCAGCCCCCTGATCCCCTGATAACTATAAGCAATAATGTGAATAAAACTCAGAATGATTTCTTTCTACTCGACATCAATCATCACCTTTCTTGGATGGATGGGCAAGTGGTTCAGCTCAAGGGTACTAAGGGAGTATTAGGGAATATCTACAAATTCTGGCCACAAAACCCATGCCCATGCCTTCTAGTCTTGGACCCTAGCCAGCCTATCCAAAGAAAGAGTAAGTAGCATCTAGGCAGGGGACGTGGGGGTACCTTTAGGTAGATTAACACTCATTATTCCTCATATTTTTGCCATCTAAGAGGGAGCTATAAGTCCCTTTAGTTATTGCTATAGGAAAACATTTTGACATGAACTCTCATAGATCATAACGGAGGTTAGTTACCAAAATGCACACATTTCCCTTATCCAGTTTCATTTACTACCCTTTAAATTATTTCTCAGCCTTGCAAATCTTGCTGTGACAGACAGAGGTGGGGGGAGAGGGGGCACCAGTAAGTGTTCGTTTTTCCAAATAATATATTCCAATCCTGTTAGGTCGTGCTGCTGAAGGTAATATTTCTGGCATTCATTTAATGAAATTGACATTGATGAATGGTTAATTATACAAATTACAGTCTTATTAAATCCCCTAGAATCGGTGCCTTAAAATTTCCTAGCTATGGGCTTCTTATGGTTGATGCCTTTTTTTTTCTTACTCTAAGTATCTCCTCTGTTGGCTGCTACAGGACTCACTCTGCATATTTTTCTTCCTCTAAGAAACTTTGAAAACCATTAAAAATCCCCTAGTTAAGGCAATTACTGAAGATAAGTTAATCTTCATGGGATGTTTAAGCCCCAGTTCTTGCATATGTTTATTCCACATGCCCCCTCCCTCCATCCCTCCCCCCACCCCCAGACAGTTCTTGCCTTAGAGGAACTGGAAATGAGGGGAGGAGTCCTCATCCTCCTGCTGAATAGCAGGCTAATGGTTCAGAGGCATGGAGGGAAGACAGAAGATGCTGTGTGGCCAGGTCCTTCTGAGATCTGTAGTAGAAGCATTGATGAGCATGGGCCTAATTGGAAAGGATCAGTGAGAGTTGTTGGAACGCTACATGCTGACTAGCATGGTACTAAGGAAGCAGCCTGCTTCTTGCCTTTTTACTGGGGAGCAAAAGGATGAATCCTATTGGCTGGGTTCACTTTTTCTGGTTATCCTGGATGGTTCAAAAATGTAACTGATAAGGCCAGGCACCGGTGGCTTACACCTTAATCCTAGCTACTCAGGAGGCTGAGATCTGAGGATTATGGTTCAAATCCAGCCCAGCCAGGAAAAGCTGTGAAACTCTTATCTCCAATAAGCCACTCAGAAAACCAGAAGTGGCGCTGTGGCTCAAGTGGTAGAGTGCTAGCCTTGAGCTGAAGAGCTGAGGGACAGCACCCAGGCTCAGAGTTCAAACCCCATGACTGACAAAAAAAAAAAAGTAACTGATAGTCACTGAGCACCTGTTGCAGGACACAGGTTAAAGTGCATAAGGTCACATACTTAGAAAACAACAGAGCAAAGATGTGAGGATGGTAGAGAGTGGTTACCATTCTTCTTTAGACGTTGTGGGTTTTGTCCATGGTTCATGTGACCACAAACCTGAGAATGAGTGTTCGCAGGTGATGGAGTCCCCAGGAACTGGGGATAATTGCAATTGGACACATTTAAAGGAGGGGAGGAGTGGTGGGGTATGTCAAGGGACCATTGTATACCTAGAGCATTTGCTCCAGCTAGGAAAGGCAACAGAAGTGTTGCTGAGAGAATCAGAACCAGGTTCCAAAGCCCTTCTAACTTCCTCAGTCTTCCTAGGCCATGACAGACGACGCTGCCTGGTCTAGAAAGTGCTTGAAAGCCATGTGGTGGACTCTGATGGTCTCCACAAGTTCGCCCTGAGTCTTAGAGCTGCAATTCTCTCCCTGGGACCTTTTCTCATCCAGGTCACTCTCTTGGCCATCAAGTTGGGAGGGATAAGTTTGGCCAGCTTGACTAGTTTCCATCTGTAGATACTCGAGTATTGTTAAGTCAGACAGATTTTCAGCAACATTCATTCCCAGATTTTGGTGTTCAAATGGATACTGAAGAAGTTGTAAAGTATAATGATTACTGGTAATCCCTTTCTACCATCTAAAAGACCAAGATTCAAATCTTGGGCCCGCTGTTTCCTAAGTATGTGAACTTATAGACTTTGACCTGTGCCTTCATTAATGAAATGAAAGTAATGTTATAATACCTTCAAGAGAGATATGGCTGGATACCAGTGGCTTATGCTGTAATCCCAGCTACTCAGGGGCTGAGAGCCCAAAGATCACAGCTCAAAGACAACCTAAGAAGAAAAATCTACAGGACCTAGTCTCCAAAATAACCAGGGAAAAAAAGCTAAGCTGGAGGCATGACTTAGGTGATAGACAACCAGCTGAGCAAAAATGAGGCCCTTTCTAAGTTCAAGCCAAAGCACTGCCAAAAAGAAAGGGGAAGGGAGAGGCTGTGGAGCTTCAAAATGACCATAAATCACATAGCAAACAACATGAACACAGATCTCAATAAATGAAAGCTGCTTATGTTATTCAGGAATGTTTTCTCACCTCCAAGTGATACAATACCATTCTAACTGTGGTTTAAACAATAAAGCTCTATTCTCGTTTGCGTAACAAAAAGTCCACAGGTATATGGCTTCAGGGTTGTTGTACCAGCTGAGTAATATAATCAACAACCTGGGCTCTCTCTGTCTTCTTATTCTGTGGCTGGCCATGTAGTAGCAGGTAGAGAAGAGAGCAGGAAGTTGGGAGGACTTTTAAGTGCCTGCACCATTATCATTTAATTCAAATTTATGTCTTCTTAAGTCATCTTCCTATATGAGCTTCTCAGATAAACTCATCTTTTTTAGTTTGTTTTTATTTTTTTGTGGCAGTCCTAGGGCTTGAACTCAGGGCCTGGGTGCTATCCTTGAGCTTCACTTTTGTTCAAGGCTAGCACTCTACCACTTGAGCCACACCACCTCTCCAGGTTTTTCTGAGTAGTTTGTTGGACATAAGAATCTCACACCCGGGGCTGGGAAGGTGGCTCAGTGGTAGAGCGCTTGCCTTGCATGCATGAGGCCCTGGGTTCGATTCCTCAGCACCACATAAGCAAAAAGAAAAAAGCCAGAAGTGGCGCTGTGGCTCAAGTGGTAGAGCACTAGCCTTGAGCTGAAGAGCTGAGGGACAGCGCCCAGGCCCAGAGTTCAGGCCCCACGACCGGACCTAAAAAAAAAAAAAAAGAATCTCATACTCTTCCCTACCAGTGCTGACTTTGAACCATGATCCTCATATCTCAGCATCCTGAGTATCTAGGATTACAGGCATGAGCTACCAGCACCTGGCCACACTCAACTTAGATGAGTTTAAGCTCTGCCATCTTTCTTTTTGCTAAGTAAAGGGTATCTGACCACCTTCCCCAATGGCATACATGTCAGCTTTGCCAGGCTCTTGCTTGAAGACCTGAGAATACATAAGAATAGTCCACAGGTCCTTTTCTCCTCAGGTTTATTGAATTCTGTGTAATCACTCCCTGAGAAGAAGCTCCCACCTAGCCTGAAAGGGCAACGAATGCCCCTACTGTCATAACCCAGGAAGGGAAATCCTTCTCTACTCTCTTCTATCGACCTCAAATTCCATGACCATCTGGCTAGAGTCAGCTTCGTGCAGTCACTTAGCACTAGTTTTAATTGTGTAGCAAGGGGTGGGGTGGTGATGGGAGAGATTAATCAAGGACTGTAAGCTCAGGGAGTGAATGTAATAAATAGACTATTAAGTTAACCAAGTTTTCGGCTTCAGTAGTGAAAGCTGCCATCTATCTTGTGTGGTTTTCTGCATGCTTCATTACCACATATAACCACACTGAAAAAATATGCCTTATCCTTTATAATGAGATGATAAGTTTCCTGCGGTGGCTGTATGTAGCAGAGGCTCTGTTCCAAAGCTCCAGGAAGCTGGAGCCTGCGGATGAGGCTTTTCCCTGTGTCCTGGGCCTTGACAGTGAGGCCAGTGACAAGGTGGGACTTGAGGGTGAAACAACTGTACTTGTATAATCCAGAGCATTCTGAGAGCTCCAGGTACTGAGATGGCCACTACCCTTCTCCCTACGAGAGAAGTAATAAGGGAGAGATTTCACTCCAACCCAGGAAAATGTGAAGCTGATCCTAGAGTCCACTCGTACATTGCTCTGAGCTGGAAGGTTCCCAGGACAAGTTCTGGAAGGAGCATTCCGGCAGACTGAGGATGGGTGTTCAGTCTTCCCTCACCATCCAGTCTCCCCTTCAGTGCTTAGATGAGTAACAGTCAGCTAAAGCACTCCAGGAGCCACCCTTTGTCACCAGAACCTTTGGCAAGTCATTTTACCTCTCAGACCTATACTCTCCCTGAAAAATGGGGTAAATAAGTCAGGCCAGCTTTCCAAGGAAGTGGAGAGAAATAAAGCAGATAACTTGTAGAAAAGCACAGCAAGCCAGGTGCTTCTGGATCACGCCTGTAATCTTAGCTACTCAGGAGGCTGAGATTTGATTATCACAGTTCAAAGCCATCCGGGGCAGAAAAGTATGTGAGACTTATCTCCAATAAACTACACAGAAAAATCCAGAAGTGATGCTGTGGCTCAAGTGGTAGAGCACTAGCCTTGAGCATAACGAGGCTCAGGGACAGTGCCCAGGCCCTAGTTCACGCCCTAGGACTGGCAAAAAGAAAAGAAAAACACATAGCAAACTACTTACTACAACATCCCTGCTCCAGAATTAAGATGAAGTAATGAGACAGGATAGTAAAGTTTAAAAGGTTATGGTAAACCATATGTATGATTCCATTTAGATGAAGTGTCCAGAATAAAGAAGCATACAGACAGAAAGTAGATTACCCATTAGCTGGAGCTAAAGCAGGTGTCTTGGTCTATTGTCTCTTGATGTAACAAAATACTTGAGAAGGAAGGAAGGAAGGAAGGAAGGAAGGAAGGAAGGAAGGAAGTGGAAGAAAACAAGGAAAGAAAGAGAGAGGGAGGGAGAGAAGGGAGGGAAAAGAAGAAAGAAAAGAAAGAAAGAAAGAAAGAAAGAAAGAAAGAAAGAAAGAAAGAAAGAAAGAAAAAAGAAAGAAAGAAAGAAAAAGGAAGGAAGGAAGGAAGGGAGAGAGAAAGAGAGAGAAAGAAAGAGAGAGAGAGAAGGAAAGAAGAAAGGAAATAGTTCTAGAGGCTAGGAAGTCTGAGTACATGGCTGAAGAGAAGGCCAATATTTAGCACCATGGCAGCCAGATTTCACCATGAATGGCAGAGGCTTCCAACTATATATAAACCACAGAAAAGGCTATAGATGAGTAGTTAGCTAAGAAGCACAGCATTTATTTTCTTTTCTATTTGTTCCAGTCCTGGAGTTTGAACTCAGGCCTTTGACTTGCCCCTTCACTTTTTTTCACCCAAAGCTGTCACTCTATCACTCGAGCCATACCTCAACCCCTGGCATATTCTAGTTAATTGGAGATAAGAGTCTCTGCTAATGCTGGCTTCAAACAGGTATTCTCAGATCTCAGCCTCCTGAATAGCTAGGATTGTAGGCATGAGCCACTAGCTCCTGGTATGCATAGGATTCCTTTAGAGAAAATAACATTCTAAAGTTGAGTGTGGTAATAGCTTTACATATGCATGAATATACTAAGAAACCTGAATTGTACACTCTAAGTAGGTAATTTGGCACAGAAACTATTGCCCAATATACAAATGGTTAAAAAATCATCAATTCCCTAAAAAAAAAATTAAAAGTTAAGGTAAAAAAGTGAGAAACTCTGGTGGTCCAGGAATCACCACGCTACATATGGGTCCCCTATGTAACTCTGTTCTAGGCAGGTACCTCAAACCCACGTAAGAAAAGAGTTCAGAGCAACATCAGCGTTTCATGAACTTGAGAATGTGAAGGGCCTTCGGGCTCTGTATTCCTAAGCGGTGAAACTCAGTTTTCCAGAAAACTCACCCAAACATAAAACAATACTCCGGTATACTTCTTCCGATACAAGTTTGAGGCACATTCCAGGATTGGGGAAACTATTCATTTTCCAGGCCCCACCTAGTGGCCCCAGGAGATCAGCAGACCCCACAGTGGGAGAGAACTCTCCCATTAAGACAATGCATCTGTGACAGAACTCACTCCAGAGTATTAACAGTCCCTTCTCCCTCCAGGAGCCTCCCTGCCTTTCCTGCACATCCTTTAGATGTGCACACAACATGAGTCTGTGTGCTTCCTTCATTTCCTGGCATATTGATGCTATATAATAGGGAATTTAAGGCTTTCCTCCAGAGAGCTAGGCCCTCATGGCTGGCCAATCTCTAAGATACTTTGCCTGAATGTCCCCCAAACCATCTCCATCCAGTACCTCCCAAACAGGATCGGTCATTCTCTCCTCAGATATTTTCCTCCTACTGGATTTCTTATTCTGAGTGTTACCATTGTCCATCCATCCATCCAATTTCTCAGATCAAAGGCATACAGTCACCAGCACCTTCCTTTCCTTCTGCCTCCATCAACAGGTTGGTTTGGTTCCACCTACTAAACCACTTCCCATTGTCTCTGGAATAAAGTTGAAACTCCTATGCTTGGCTTGCTGACCCAGTAAGATTTTCTGTTTGTTTTAACTCTCTACCTCCACCATGGACAGCTCCTAGTCATCCAGGAAGCAGGCTCTTTGTTCTTGGGAATGACAAAGACTGAAAGTCGGCAATGGGATATCCCCAGATTGTGTTTTGAATGACCCCTCCCTGTCCCTATGATTCCCAGGCCTCCAGCTAGAGAGAATGTGTCTAATACTGCTGGCTGCCATCTTCGATCCTGTCATATCAGGCAAGGCGTAGCTCCCTACTAGCCACTTCATCTCTCACTCTGTGGGAAAACCGACACAAGCAAGACTCGATGTTTTGTTGTTGTTGTTGTTGTTGAACTTCAGTACAAAAATGTAGAATTTAAAGTATAGAATAGGAGCCATTATTAATAACATGCTCAGTTAATAAACACAGCTCCAAACAGCGCAGTGCAACACATATCTTGAGTGCTGTGAAGAGCAACAATCCATTTATAAAGACACAAGCATAAAAGGTTCAAGCCTGACTCCTGTGGCTCATGCCTGTAATCTTAGCTAGTCAGGAGGCAGAGATCTGAGGATCATGGTTCAAAGCCAGCCTCAGCAGGAAAGTCCCTATGAGACTCTTATGTCCAATTAACCCCTCAAAAACCAGAAGTGGAGTTGTGGCTCAAGTGGTAGAGCTCTAGCCTTGAGCAAAAGAGGTCAAAGACAGAGCCCTGGTCCTGAGTTCAAGCCCTGTGTCCAACAAAAACAAACAAAAGGCAAAAAATTAACATGTTCAAATCCCTGACCCAGTTGGACTCAATTATGGGTAAATAAAGGTTCCCATAATAGGATACCACATAAAGGTATTATATATTATATAATATAGTTATAAAGATATTAATATATTATATGATGCCTTTATATGGTGATCCCACTTAATGGAAGTTCAAGAGATAAATGAAGCCAGGACATCATTACCCCTGAGGACCTCGGAGGCCAGTAAACTGGAGGCCTGGGAAGACAGCAAGTCCCCAGGTGAGATTCTTCTTCAAACATTGACCTCACCAAGCCCAGTGTAGTGGCACATATATCCAGCACTTGGGAGGCTTAGACAGGAGAATCAGTTTCTTACTGTGTACACATCACCTAAGATGGGTGATGTGTACATAGTACCATCCCAAATGGACAATAACAGAGATAAAACTGACAGAGAGATGAAAGATAAAATTCAGTGTGTTGAAACTACAGAATTCCCCCAAACATTCCTCACGATAGAATTACTCTGGCACGGTCTGACAGAACCCATGGTTTCTAGTGCTGATTCTAGGAGCGCTGGAGATGGCCACAGCAGTGTCGTTAGAGTCCACCCATGCTAATCTCGCCTTGGACAGGAGAGAGTATGGAGGCCCAGGGGAGGCTGAGAGACCCCCCCCACAGCATCACATGGTTAGTGGCACAGCCATGGCCAGAAGTGGTTTCATTCTCTGAGCTGTTCTCCCAGAGATAGGCCATACCCTTATAGGCTGAGCTCTCTTCCCTGTGGGAGTAAACCGAAATGAAGAGAACACTTGAAAGGGGTGGGAAGGAAAACCTGTGTTGGTGTTCAGAACTTTTTCCAGTGAGCTTATTCTAAACCTCCTTACTATTCTGTTTAGAAAGGGTGTGTGTGTGTGTGTGTGTGTGTGTGTGTGTGTGTGTGTGTGTGTGTGATGAGAAAGGCCCGGGGCTCCTATTTCTTTTTCCTTCCCCTGTCTCGTGCCAGCCCCAACGGTAGCAATGAGGAAAAACACAGATGAATTTGGGAAACATATTAAGAAGCTATTATGGATTCCTTGCCTTTGGATGCTCCCTGCTTCCCCTTGGGCCCTGAAAATTAGCATATATTCCTTGGTCAGTAGAAGCTATCAAAATGCTATCCATCTGGATCTAATTTCCAGAGCTGCTGGGCTCCAAAGTGACCAGCATTAAAGGTCTATCTATAAATTTTTTTTCTCTTGGTACAGCCTGCCGGAGTCCAAACTCTGCCTGCAAGCTGGCTGTCTTGGGCAGATAACAGATGGAACTGGCTCAGATTCTGCACACCCAGCACTCTCAGATCGACCTCTCTGCCCTTCCCAGCCCACTGTGGCCTTGTTTCCTTGAACTTCATTTGTCTGGGTCATCTGCCTTTCTTGCAAGTCTGGGCAGGCATGGCTGTCTGAGTTAGCTGAATCTAACCAATGGCTTATTGTCTGGGTTTGTTGCTCATTTGGTTAACCGAGTCCTGCAAGACATTCCTCCTCCCTGGGCATTGTTCCACCTTTACTATTTCCCCTGAGACCGAAGAAGGCCAAGGGAGGGTCATTTGGCCTGTTTATTATGCTACTTTCTGTAACTGGAAGGGTAATATACTTTTTTAAAAAAGTATTTTTTACATGTTTGGCATTTACATGAACTGAAAGCAATTGTGACACTTTTGAAATAGAACTGAGAGAAATCATGGGTTTGTTCGTCAGTTGGTTTGTTAGAGTGGGTAGCAAGTTAAAGGAAAAAACTTATCCTGCGGACAAGAAAAGAAACTTTATCAGATATCTAATTAGAGAACCAACTCCTCAAGTGCTCCCAGAGCTATTTTTTAAATCAATCCTTGTATTTCCTAGCCCTGTTCTGGGAACCAAGGACAATTGCTATTTTTCCTATATTATATCGTGCATAGTATTAAACAGAACATTTCCCTCCCTTAGAAGTTCCCTTGCGCTTCATCTACTCAGCCTTCTTCCAGCCTAAGCTCCCAGCTCTTTAGTCTTTCTATAGAGAAAAATTTCCAGAATCATAGAGATGGAAATATAAATTACTTAGCTATTTCTGTCTTCCTTCTTTGACTTTAAAATAGAATCATCTGTGTTGTGGTTCTTTGTCTTGCTCTGTAGTATTCCATTCTATACATTTATCCAAGCTTGTTTATCCATTTACCTACAGAAGGACATCTTGGTTGCTTTTAGTTTCAGATAGATGCAAATAAAATTGTTATACATTTCCACACGGAAATTGTGATGTGCACCTAAAGCCTCAAATCAGTGTGATTGTTTTACTTTGTACAAATTCCCAAACCATCTTCCAGAGTAACAATGATTGGGCTTTCCTGCAATTCCACATCCCTGTCACTACTGTGGTTTTTAAGTTTTAGTCATTATAATAGGTATGTGGAGGGATCTCCTTGTGGTTTTGATTTGCATTTTCCTAATGACAAATGATTCTGAGCATTTTTTGATATGCTTATTTACCATCTGTACAGATTCTTTGGTGGAATGTCTGTTCAGATCTTTTGCTCATTTTTTAATTGGACTTTTTTATTGTTGGGTTTTAAGGATTCTTTGTATATTTTGGATACAAGTCTTTGTTCTGATACGTGATTTGCAAGTATTTTCTCTTAGTGATTTGTCTTCTCAATTTCTCTAGAGTGTCTTTAGCAGAACAAAGGTATTTTATTCTAATAAAACCTAAATTATCCATTTTTAGTGTTATGGATGTGGTGTTAGAGGTAAATTTAAAAACTCATTCTCAAACTCAAGGCCACATACATTTTCTCCCATATTTCATTCTGAAGGTTTTATAGTTTCATATTTCACATTTAGGTCTGAAGTCCATTTTAAGATAATTTTTATGCAGAGTATAAAATCTGTGTCTGAGGGAGTTTTTTGCATATGCATGGCTAATTGTTTTTGTTGGAAATAATTTTCTTTCCCCATTAAATTATCTTCTACTTTTATTTTTAAAATCCACTGGCTTTACTTGTGTAAGTCTATTTCTAGGTTCTGTATTCTGTTCCTTCAGTCTATTTATTCGTTCACCAAACCCATGCTGTCTTGATTAATATACTTTTATAGTCACTCCTGAGACTTTGTTTGTTGGGGGGGTCCGGTCATGGGGCCTGAACTCTGGTCCTGGGCGCTGTCCCTCAGCTCTTCAGCTCAAAGCTAGCGCTCTACCACTTGAGCCACAGTGCCACTTCTGGCTTTTTTCTTTTTGCTTATGTGGTGCTGAGGAATCGAACCCAGGGCCTCAGGCATGCAAGGCAAGCGCTCTACCACTGAGCCACCTTCCCAGCCCTATAGTCACTCCTGTAATCAGGTAACTGAATCTTTCAACTTAGTTCTTTTTCAGGATTATAGAGACTAGTCTGTCTTTTACCTTCCCATATAAAATTTACATTCATTTTTTATATAGCTACAAAACAATTTGTCGAGCATTGTAGTAAGATTATATTCATTCTGTAGATCAATTGCAAAAAAACCTGACATCTTAAACAAGATTGTGTCTCCAATCCATGAACACAGAAAGTCTTACTGATTATGTCTATCACTATTTTTAGTTTTCCAAGGTCAGTCCTGAACATACCTTTTGTGAGTGTTATCATGAATGATAATTGTAAGGGTCACCAGAAAGGAAACCCACCACATGGTACAGGCAGAAAAGAGTTTAGAGGGGGAAAAGCAAACTGCGGGCCAGCAAGAGATGGGAGGCATAGGGAAACAGAGGGAAGGAAGAAGAGAAAAAAGAGAGAAAAAGAGAGGCATACTCATGTTGAGGGAAAGGTGAGAGATGGGACCAGAGTGGATGCGGAAGTGATCTCAGAGCCTGGGATCCTTTGCTGATTCAGTCAGGTGATTGACAGTCAGGCGATTACTGGTTTCAGGCAGATGAAGAGGAAGGGGGGAGAGGCTGTTGTCCTGGGCAGACCTAACAATATTTTCTTAATTTTGAATTCTAAGTGGTCATTGTTGGTATATAGGAAAATTGATTATTTTCATTAAAGATACAAATACTTATTTTGTTCTATTAACTCATTTGTCACATTCATAAAAAGTAAGGCAATCTCCAGGGGGTAGGGTGACAGCTTTTCATGATTCTAACTTTCTATTAAAAAACAGTTAGCTCTTATAGAATCCTCATCCCTTGTGTCCTGCAACCCTATCATACTAACTTCTTAGGTCCTGAATTTTTCATAAAGTCTTCGAGGTATTCTACATAGATATTCAGGTCATCTATGAATAGATAGTTTATATTTCCTCTGTCCAATCTATATGCTTTGAATTTCTTTTTCTGTCTGGATATAGCTAGGACTTCGGTACAATGTTCAACAATAGGAGTGGTGAAGAATGGACATCCTCATCTCCTTTCAGTCTTTCATCTCTTTCCAATCTAAAAACAAAAGTATTCAGCCTCCCACTATTCGGTGCACAGATAACTATGGAATTTTCTCATGCTCCCTCTATTAAGATAAGGAAGTCTCCTATGCCATATTGTTTGGTAGCTTTTACTACCAATGGATATTGAATTTTGGCAAATGCTCATTGTTTTTTCTTACGAGAACGCACTGCCAGTTATTTTGGATACTGAGTTTTAAGAAAAGTAATATAAAGACTGGCAGGAAGACTTGAACAGACACCTAGACAAGAGCTGATGGAGAATTGAACTAGCATGGCAGCAATGGAAAGAAGTGAACAGATTCTGAGTGTATATTAGACAAGCTGATGGGACTTTCCAGGATGTTGAAATCTATAGACGAAAGAAAAAGAGAAATCAAGGGAGACTTGGATACAGGACTTGAGCAGCAGGCTGGATGGTGTTTAAATGTACTGACATGTCTAAGATTGGAAAAGGCAGACTGGTAAGGTGGAGGGTACAAGTCTTTTTGAACATAGTACAATTTCCAGTAGTAGTTACTGAACCTCCGCAAGAAGTGGAAGCTAAAATCCATAAAGCAGGAGCACAAGGAAAAGGCCAAAGCTGATTTTGTAAATCATCTGTACCTTGATGGTATTTAAAGCCTTGGGACTTCATGCAATTCACTGGAGAGAAAAATGTCTGTGGAGAAGAAGAAAGGAGGATGAAGAAGACCATGAATCTCCCCACAGGTACTGACTGGCTGGGTAATCTGCCTTGAAGAGTCAACCAGCCAGCAAGGATTCAACCAGGGTGTTCTGCTGAGAACCACAGCCTCATAGTACAAGAGACGTTTTAGTTCCAAGACAGGTGTTAAAACTCACCACTATGGTAAAAAAAAAAAAAAAAAAAAAAGAAACCATCCCTCAAATATATCACAGGTATTACAAGAGTAAGGCAAAGATGAGAAAAGACTGTGCAAGTCTGTTAAAAATAAATAGGGTTAATAGGAGGAAGTTTTCTGTAAGAAAGAAAGGAGAAGCAGATTCCTCAGAGAGGAAGGAGAAGGAGTGTGCACACAGTGAAAGTAGCCTGGGGTTGAGGGGAGGGGGAATGAGAACTGGACCGCAAGCCAGGAAACTGGACCTCACATCCCTTCGATTTCCTTTATACACTGGATCAAGCAACTCTGTACACTAGTCAAAAAGAGGGGAGGAGGTGGGGAGAGGAATAAGTGAAAGGAATTCCTGCCAAAAGAAACAAGAGGAAGATCCACATCCCAGAAAGACTAGCAAACAGGAACCAACAAGCTGAGTGATAGAAAGTCTTTGGATTCTCTTCACCCTGACAACACTTGTGGCCAGGAGTTAGGATGAAATGTCCTCACAGGTGACCGGGATTTCATCACAACAATGTCTTCCATACCCTCGGTGCAAATGCACAAAACGGGGAAGGCTTAACTGTACAAGAACCCAGTGCTCACAGGAAGTGACTCTTAGCACACTCAGGGCTAGCAAATTAACATGGAACTAAAAGCTATTAAACAATAACAACAACAAGTTTGACCCTCAAGAGGAATTACTTTTAAAAAAGAAAGAAAGAAAGAAAAAGAAGAAAAGAAAAGAAAGAATGATAGCTGAGCACCAGTGGCTCATGCCTATAATCCTAACTACTCAGAAGGCTGAGATCTGAGGATCATAGTTCAAAGCCAGCCTGGGCAGGAAAGTCTGTGAGACTCTTATCTCCAACAAACTATTCAGAAAAAGGCAGAAGGGGCACTGTGGCTCAAGTAGTGGAGTGCTAGACTTGAGCACAAAGAGATTCAAGGATAGCACCCAGGCCCAGAGTTGAGGCCCCAGAACTGGCAAGAAAAAAGGCCTACAAACAGATTTTTATAGATGTGAGATGGCAAACGGTAGTTATCTACCGACTCCCAGCTATGATGAAAGTGAGAGAAGGCCTTTTCCATTATCTTGGGGAGTCAGGATGGGATTAATGAGGAAGAGCAAGCCATCAGTCCACACTGGGTCCAGTCAGTTGGGTCCAAACTCTCCAAAGGACAGTCTCCAAGCTTGGACAGCCAGTCAGACTGTGGGGTAAGGGAACCATCAGGGGAGGCCAGGGTGCTGGGTCTGAAAGCTTACATTTTCACCAAATTCTCATGTTAAAAATCATTACATTTGGAGCCATGGTAGGAATGTAATGAGGTAACGAGTTTGCAGTCCTCTGGAATGAGATTAGTGTCTCTACAAACTAGCTGTTACTATAGCAAAATATCTGAGACAAATGACTTAGGCAGGGAAGAGTTTTCTTTAGCTCACAGTTTTTAGTGGCTTAGTTCACCACTGAGTCACATCGTGGTGGGTAGCAAGGACAGGAAAATTAATTGGAGCAAATGACCGTGCCTCAATACAAGATGTCAGAGTCGGTGCCAAGGGAAATCCAGGCTAATCAGGATGCAGAAATCAGAGGGTTGTGACAGAAAAGTCTGTAAGATTCCATCTTCAATTAAACAGCAAAAACCTGAGCTAGAGGCATGGTCCAAGTGGAGGAGCACCAACCACAAGCAAGCAAACTGAGGAAGAGTACAAGGCCCAGAGTTCAAGCCACAGTACTGACAGTCTCTCTCTCTCTCTCTCTCTCTCTCTCTCTCTCTCTCTCTCTCTCTCTCTCACACACACACACACACACACACACACACCAGAGAGCTGGGGGGGAGGAGGAAAAAGACATATTCAAGTCTTTACAATAGGCCTCAGGTAAGAGCTACCAAGGGGTTATATCCAGCTACCTTAATCCTGTCCAAGAGCATGGCAGTTTGGGATTATTTACAATAGGATTTCTCTCCGGTGTACAGGGCTTCCCAAATTTGATTGCTGTATCCCAAATCAAGGAACACCAACCTCCCTGGAGGTTGGTCACATCAAGGATGATAGACTTCTTTTTTTAAATATATTTTTATTTTCTTTAGGCGGATGTACAAGTGAGTTGCCATTCAATAGAGCAGTTCATAAACACAATGCCTCTTGATCATTAACATTCTTCTCCCCACCCCACCCCACCACTTCCCTCACTTTGCTTAATTCTTAGGTTATGTATTTTATTGGCATTTAACAAAGCCATTTATGTCTACAGTGCACCTTGATCTATGTCATCCCTTCAACATATTTATCTCCTCCTTCTATCTACTCCTGTTCTTATTTTATTTTTATTTTTGCCAGTCGTGGAGTGCTGACCCTGAGCCTCTTTATGCTCAAGGCTAGTACTCTACCCCTTGAGCCACAGAGCCACTTATAGCTTTTTCTGTGATTAATTAGAGATAAGAGTCTCATGGACTTTTCTGCCCAGGCTGACTTCTAACCACGATCCTCAGATCTCAGCCTCCTGAATAGCAAGGATTATAGGCATGAGCCACTGGCATCAGGCCCCTTCCCTTACTTTTCTCAGTTCTGTGTCATCTACAATGTATTCTTGCCTGCATTCTACTCATTTCTGCATTCATTCTTCTACCCCTCTCCTCTTCACATCCCCTCCACCAAGTACCCATTTACTAGTATTCATTTGGTTGGGCTTTGACTTAGTCTTTCTAAAGAATTATATGATTTGCATTCTCCATCGATTCTGTTATACTGCAGGTAGTCTTCTTTGCAGTACCCAGAAGGTTTTCCTACTCCTGCTCAAAGGAAGAAGGTCTCCTTGCATATTATTGTCCTTGTTCTCTCAAATAGTGCCATGTACAGAAATACTCAGGCTGGCACATTAATAATGGACATGGTAAACATCTCAGATGAGGCCCCAAGATGGGTCTCTGGAAACCAGGTAGGGGCTCATTGGGCCTGAGTTGAGATTGTATCTAGGAGAGGCGCATGGGCTAAATTGTTTGCGAAGTCCCTCACGTAAAGTAGAAGTCATTATCAACATAGTTTTCCAAGGAAGACAGGTTTTGCTCCGCTCTCTCTCTCCTTCCCTAATCTTCCCTGCACCTTGCACTGGGAGGTACAAGTTCATCCGTAAAAAAAAACCCACTGTTTTCTAAGCAATTCCCTTCTGCAAAACTCCATTAAACTCAGAGGCTATACCTGTGTGCAAGCAGCCCGGCTCTTTCTAAAGCCACATTATTGTTGTGCTAACAGCCACTTCTAGGCAGGCAGTTTTGATCTGAAATGTTTGCCAAGCAACTTCATATCCCACCGTGTGCGTACAGTACTTTCTGAACGATATTTGCAACTGGAAATTGTTTGTGTGGAAGTCAAGGGAATAGAAATAGACTTTTGTTGTGATTGAATTCATTAGTGAAACATTCTCAGATATATATTTTTTATTGCTATTTCCTGGAACTCTCACCTTTCAAAGTTATTTTCTTGAGATGCTTTGTTCTTCCTCCATCCTGCAGTAGCCCATAGCTTTTATTCTTTTGCTTTTTTTTTCTAGCCTAAAGCACAAACTCTCTTTGAAATAAATTGGCAAAAAAAAGATGCAGAAATATGGGCAAATGAAAGTGCCCTGCTCAACATATATTCCTAGTCTCATGAGCATCTCCTGGGATCAGCAGCAGGAAGTGGAATTTTGTAGGACTAAGAGTCGTGGTCCTGAGTCTGTCCTCAAGCTCTCATTCCTCAGCAATCTTTTCAACAGATGTTAACCCATTCCAGAGCTGCACCAGCCGCACAGGTAGATGTACACTCATCTAGGGATTTTCTAGAACATTCTAGATCTTCTAGAAAAATAACATGCTCTGTTATTCTCCCAATGAATAAAAACAAACCTCACAGTCAATACAAATAAAAACCTTAACAACCAAAACTTCACCAGAGAGAAAACATCTGTGTTCAACCCTCAGTGTTAATATCTCGCAGGAAGAAAATGAGCCGAGCTGAGTTGGTAAAGAGACTTTAAAAAAAAATCCTTGAAAAATCACTAAGATTGTTTTTCTGGTGCCATGGAAGTGAGATAAATATTTGTTCATTGTTTCTAAGTGAAGGGACTGCATTATTGTTCAATAAACTTTGCTGGATTTTTTTTTATCATTTGATTTGTTCCGTGATGGTAAACCCTGAGGCAGCTCAGCCATTCCTATGTGAGCTCCAGGGACAGACAGCCCTCTATCTTTCAGGTAATGGTTACAAGGTTAATGGTTACTACAGCCCTTCTGCCTCCCCTCTCCCTGGTTTCAAGTATTTCCTTACAAAAATGGAGCTGCAGGAAAAGGATCTGGACGCTTAGATATCTTGAAATAATCTACCAGATGAGAATTGGATGCTAGCAATCCATGCTCTGCCTAGCTAACCTCTCTCTCCCTGCACTGATCAATTATTAATGAATGTTTCTTCAACTTCTTTTTTTTCTTTTCATTACTGAGGTTTGAACTCAGGGCCTCAAGCTTGTTATGCAGGTGCTCTACCATTTGAGTCATGTTCCCAGGCCTCTTCACTTTTGTTCTTTTTTCAAAGGGTCTCCTGTTATTTCCTGGGGCCAGCCTGAGATGGCAAAGTTCCTACTTCTGTCTCTTACTTAGCTGGGACTACAGGCATGAATCACCACGCTCAGCTGGTTTACCATAACAGAGCCTTCCTAAAATGTCTTGCCGGAACTGACCTTGACCTGAGATTCTGCCAGTCTCTATCTCCTTCATAGCTAGGATTACAGGCATGAGCTGCCAGGCCAGGCCCAACAATTCCACAACTTTTAAATATAGTCACTCCAATAGGTGACTCCAAGCTAAGAGTAAAAATCAAGATACTCCAGGCAAGACTTACAAAATAAAAATGCCCAGATTCCAATTACAGAGTTGTTTTATTCAGTAATCACAACAACCATTTAGATTTATCTTGTGCATCAACTACTTTAAACCCTTTCAGTCCTCAAAGCAGCCTTAACTCATGGGTTATGTTAGGATCCCATCTTACAGATGGACAAATGACACCCCTGGAAGTAAGAGAAGCCTTCCCTAAGCCACTTCCCATTTCCAGGCCCGTGGGTTTCAGCACTGGGGCTCAAGCATGCGCCTTAGGCCTTTTGAGCTGCTGTAACAAAATCTCTTAGTGGGTGGGTATAATGATCAGCTTGACTTAATCTGTCGGAACTGTCCATCAAAAATAACGTTAACCCTGAAAATAATTTTTTAAAAAGAAGCAAGACTTAGGCAGCTAATTAAGTTGACAAAAATCAGATAGCTCATAAGGTAGAGAGCCAAGCCTAAGAAAGAAAGGATCTGAGTGAGAGGTTCGAGATGAAAGCAGGTCTTTCACACAAGTGGAAAATCATGTCTTTCCATCATCCCACACTTCCTTCTATATGCACAATAAACACTACCCAAATTGAAAAATAATACTTTAGACTAGGTTGCTTGTAACCAACAGAAATTCATTTCTCCCAGTTCTGCAGGCTGGAGCTCTAAGATCATGGTGTCAGGTGATTGGTCATCTACTGAGGACCCACTTCTGGGTTCATAGGTGGTGTTTTCTGACTTGGGAGAGAAAAGGGAAGGCAGATCTCCCAGGCCTCTTCTTCGTTGTTTTGCTTGATTCTTTGTTTAGTTGATTGATTGCTTTTTTTTATCTGATCTGGTTTTGCTTTTGAGAGAGGGCCTTGCCCTGGAGCCCAGGCTGGTCTCAAAGCTCCTGATTCTCCCACCTCAGCCTCTCAAGAGCTAGCCATGTGCCACCGCACTGGACTCTGCAACCTTTGTTTTTAACAAGGGCTCCAATCTCCTGCATGAGGGTTCCACTCACATGACCTAATCACCTGCAAGATGTCCCGTCTCCCCCTACCATCACTTTCATAGTTACGATTTCACTCTATGCATTTCAGGAGGAGTCAAACATCCACACCCAAGCAGCATGTTCCTGCTAAAAACACCTGCCTGCAATGCATACCCAAGAACTGCTACACTGAATCTTATTCTAAATATGCTCAGAGTGGATTTTCCCCTCAGAGCTGACAGTCTCAAGCGGCAAGACACTGGGGTGGCACAAACAGAATGTGTCAACTGCATCATTCCACAAACACCGCTGCAGACTGTGTTAGCTGTGTTTGGAGTTTCTTTTTAATAGGACTTGCTTTTCTGCATGGGAATTGTTTTGTCAGTAACAGTGACATGAGGTTCACCTCAGACAGGTGGAGGGAAGTTGACATCGATTTTAAAAAATGTTTACAAGGAACTACCATGTGATTTATCCTCCACTTTACCCAACAGATACCACCTGAATAATATAGAGTTATCTGCTCGTTATTTGAAGGGGGAAAGAGACACACTCCCAAATAATCCTAATATTTTAAATAATATATTGAGGCCTGCAGGAGCCTGAAGATATTTCTTTCTGGAAGTGATAGAATAATGCCTTTCAGACCAGTCGTTGAAGGATGATGCTGTTATCTGTCTTAGTCTGTATTCTGCTCCTGAGTCTGTATTCTACACCTGAGACTTGGTAGTTTATTTCAAAGCTCGTAGTTTGGAGGCTGGGAGGTTCTTGAGCCTGGCACTGGGCTCAAGAGAAGGCCTTCTTACTGAATCTTAACAGGGCAGAGAACATCACATAGTGAGAAAGAGCAAGTATGTCAGTTTAGGTATCTCTCTCTTTTTTTATAAAGCCACTCCGTATTGGGTCCCATCCTCATGACCTCATCTCATCCTAATTAGTCCCCCTGGCTACAACTCTGAATACCACTAATATGGATTTGGAGATTGAGTTTCCAGCACAGGTCACTTCTGGGGACACATCCAAACCAAAGCACTGCCTAAGGGCACATGGTGTCTGCGATCTTCTAGAAAACAACATCACTGGCTGTAGCCAAAGAGAGATTAAAAAAGACTCAGTTCACTAAGATGTCACTGACCCAGCCTTCAAGAGCCTTGGATCAAATGCACGAGTTCTAGAGCTATCCCATCATGCTGGAATTGGCAGCAGTAGGCATTCCCAAGAGATGTGGGTTAAGCTCGGAGGTGTAGAAAGAGCATAAAACAGCTAGTCGGTGGGAGTGTAAACTTGTTCAACCACTTTGGAAAACAGTATGGAGGTTACCCCCAAAGACTGCACATGGAGCTCCCCTATGACCCAGCAATCCCACTTTTGGGCATTTACCCAAACAATCACAAACAAGACTACACTAAAGCTAGCAGCACAACTATGTTTACCACAGCTTTATTCACCATAACTAAGATATGGAACCAACCCAGATGCCCCTCAGTAGATGAATGGATCAAGAAAAGGTGGTATAGATAGATAGACAGACAGATAGATAGATAGATAGATAGATAGATAGATAGATAGATAGATAGATAGATAGATAGATAGATAGATAGATAGATAGATAGGTAGGTAGGTAGGTAGGTAGGTAGATAGATAGATAGATAGATAGATAGATAGATAGATAGATAGATAGATAGATAGATAGATAGATAGATAGATAGATAGATAGATAGATAGATAGATAGATAGGTAGATAGGTAGGTAGGTAGGTAGGTAGGTAGGTAGGTAGGTAGGTAGATAGATAGATAGATAGATAGATAGATAGATAGATAGATAGATAGATAGATAGATAGACAGACAGACAGACATATACATATGAATTCTATGCCTACATCAGAAAGAATGATACTGCCCCATTTGCTAGGAAATGGAAAGACTTGGAAAAATATATATTATGTGAAGTAAACCAGACCCAAAGAAACATAGGTCCCATGGTTTCCCTTATTTACAATAACTAGCATACATCTAGAATAATCTTACCAGACAAGCAGAAAAGGTCAAAAACTATGCACATATGACCATTTAAGTAGATGTTAAATGAAATAAACCCCAAGATAGGGACACAGAGATTTTATCTTTGTCATTGTTGTTTTTAGTGTACTATGTGACTTCTTTTTTGTTTCTTTTGAAAGTTCTTCCCCCATGGTATAACACCTGTGTACACTGTATTTGATTCCAGTGTCCTGCATCTTGTATATACATTTTTCTAATTTGGGAAGGGGAAGGGAAATAACAAAATGCTGAAACAAGGATACAGGCTTACCCATTATATCAATGAGATGCCCAAGACTCGATTTTGAAAATGAACTTTATAACTTCGGGGGGGCAAGGGAGAAGGAGGTGGAGAGGTGGAGAGGGAAGGGATGGTAGGGGAAAACAAAGGAGGGGGTAATAATGCTTGATAGGAAATGTACTCACTACCTTACTCATGTAACTGTAACCCCTCTGTACAGTATCTTTACAATTCAATAAATAAATCGAACAGCTGGTTTGGATGACTCTATTGATAGAAATATCCCCATGAGATCAATACCTGAATTCCTTCATCCATTTCAGCATCTTTATCTGCTACAGAAGACCTAATACCTTCCCTCCCTGCTAAGATTTCTCCAGCTGATGTCAATATGTGTCAATATGTCAATCTCTTTTCAAGGGAGCAAGCAGGAGGAGGTAGATGCTTCCTGATGCTGAAAAGGAGAAGTCTGAGTCTATGAGGTTTTTGCTCTCAATCTCTGCATTGTCTTCCATTCTCCTCTTCCCCTATCTATCACTAAGACAAGATAAAGTCTGTGTGACTCTCTGTGTAACAGGCATTGGAGGGGGAAATAATCACTGCAGGGGAGGGGGAAATGCAAATGGCACCCAGCAGAAGCACACAACCTCCCTGTGATCCTCGGGATAGATGGTATAATGGAGGATAGAAGGTACATTATGGATATTTCCACTCAACATGGCCTAAACAGCTCCAGTATTAATGGAAATTTTAATGAAAAACTAAGCCTTGATTAGGTTGCCAGGTACAGTTCCTACAACACAGTTAATTTCCCTTGTGCCAGGGGCATAGGATCAAACACACAGACATGCACTCTTAGACAAAAAAAAGACTCCAAACCTCAATCCTTAGTCCTGGAACTTTCCTAGGGCTTTCCTGGGGATCTGTGGGATTGGGGTGGCTCTCCAGACACACAACTGGAGCACGCCCTATTTCCTCATTCCTGTCCATTCTCTCTGAGAGACCAGGAATTGTTGGGAGCTCCAAACAGAGCATCCAAGCTTCATGCTCTTCCTGAGCTGCTCAAATGGAATCAAGATTGAGTCCAGGGATGGGGTGGGGAGCGGAGGTGGGGGGCGGGGGTGTATGGACTGAGGAGTTAGAAACCCATGGAGTAGAGGCTGTGTTTCTCCCTTGCTCTAGTATGGCATGTGCTGCCTCCCTGGGAGGCTGCCATTCTAAGCTATCTGTGAATCTTCTAGGAACACAGAAGCATCTGTTCCCACGAGAGGTGTCTCAGTCATGGCAAGTAGATCCATCCATCCTATGTAGTAGAAACTAGCACCACCCTGGTGAGGATGGGGTGGGGGTGAGAATCCTCACAGAGCAGCAGCCATTCTTGTTAAAGTTAGGTGTGACATGGGAATTTTCTCCATGCCCATCCTGTGCTCTGAGCGTGTTCCTCACACCCCATCCTCACAGATCCTATGGAGAGAGAAGCTCTGTCCAACCCTCTTCCAGTTTAACCCTGTACTTTTGTCTGTGCTCATTCCCTTGCTGAGGCTGAGCACTGCCTCTGCTCTCCCCTCTTCATGGTATTTCTTCTAGAGAAGACAGTGAGCAGGGAGTTTGTGTTCCTGGATCCAAGAAGAAGAAGAAGAAGAAGAAGAAGAAGAAGAAGAAGAAGAAGAAGAAGAAGAAGAAGAAGAAGAAGAAGAAGAAGAAGAAGAAGAAGAA